>NW_028301265.1:1530500-1861000 GCF_061612785.1 Hesperophylax consimilis | reverse complement strand
TACTTGTGGACGCAATGTATTGGTGCTAAGTACCTCGCCAACGAGCATATTTATTTATTCGCACGAAAAAATTTGCGGAGTTTTCGCCCCTTCTGAGCAAGGTCTTAGCCATTAGCTGTCGCGGGTCCTTGATGACACTGGTCATAAGATGTCGCGGGCCGGATGGAAGACAACGGCGGGCCGGATACGGCCCGCGGGCCGTAGTTTGGAGACCCCTGGTCTATAGTATAATTCTTCAGCCATCTGTGGTTTGTAGATGCTTTCGTTTCCGTAGATTAAATGCACGTGAAAGTTTTCAACCGTTCATTGTACCAAACCGTTTTGCGGTGGTTTTCGTATTAATGTGATTATTATTTGTTCCTGAACTTTTTGTACCGTGATTGCACAGAGAGCAATGGCATTACTACCAGTGCAGTTAGCAGCATTATTCATATTTTTGTCACGGTAACATTCACGCTGGATTCGGAATAGAAACATTCCTTGTAATTGCTTTAGCGTATTTTGTGACAAGACCCGAATAGCCATAGTATCACCGGATTCGGACCCGGCCGAAGTGATCGAATCGAGAGTACCCGCTCTATGATCTATAATGGAAAAATTCCATAGAGAAGAGAATTCAAGTACCCGCCATACACAAGACCCGAGTACCTGCCACCCGATCTTTTATCGGGTACTTTCGTTTGAAGTAGGTGTGTAGTAAGTAAATTAAAGCCTATTTTAGATTTCCGGTATCTACCATATTTGTCTATTGCGAGAACAAGATTCGAGATGCCCGATCAATAAAATACAAACATCTATGGTCGCTAGGTACACAATAATAATAATTGCATCATTTCTATAGCGCCGTTTTCGTGAGAAAATCAAGGGCCCTCAAGGGCGCTTAACAACTTAATTAATACATTTAACTATATTCCCTATCACCTATCACCTATAACTTCGCATTTCTACATTTATTGCTATTGGCTTATAACTAGTGACTTAAAACTGTACATATTTTTATGACCGAGTGGGTATTTACACAATACTGCTATAAAGGTACTCATCACGGGACACAGATGCTGACGATCGAATCTCTTTGAAAATGTAAGCAGATCGCTCATTGGTTGTTCGTGAGCGGGTTAAAATGATCTGATAGTTTACGATCGACCCAGGACTACTTCGAACAGATGACCAGTTTCGATTTTTCTGTTTTATTCTCGTAAAAGGATAGACAAACATTCCCATACTTGAACTAGGTTCAATGGTGGAGGGCAAAGCTATCAGAGGGATTTAACACACGACGTCTGGAAATTTATTCACTGGTCAATGAAAAGTAGGGACGGGGTACTCACCGCTGGTGTCGAGGGTGGACTGGGTCAGGTCGCCCCTGGAAGACCTGCTTTCGTCCTCAGGGTCCGAGCTGCCGGCACTGAGCAGGGAACCCTCGCTACAGGAACTCTGCTCTGCCCGACCACTGGCGCTGCTTCCTCTCTGCAAGGACAAAAACAAACATCATTAGCTATTAATATTAAGTGTCAGCTACACTACTCGCTTCGACGCTTCGACGAAGTCCTCGACGAAGTTAGCCGAAGTTAGAAGTGCGTGCCCACACACTCGTGCAACTTCGCGAGTAACTCAGTCCAACTCAGTCTCTCGGACTCGAGTCCTTTGACTCGGGCGCATTTACCGACAACAATCGGAAGTCGGGCGAAGCGAAGCGAAGTTGCCCGAAGCGAAGTGAAGTTCGTGCCCACACTATCGTATTCGGTCAACTTCGATCAACTTCGCGAGTAGTGTAGCTGGACTTTGTGTTTCCCGACCACACACCATTGCCGAGGGGTTCAATGCCGCCAGTTACTCGCAGCATCTTCCATTTAAATACCGGTAGAACAAGGACAGTATTCCTACTTGATGTCTATGCTTTAAAGATTGCAATCCGTTTGTTACGATATTGGGAAATCTTGAAGTTCTCATTGAATACTAAAATAAACACCTGCATTCAAAAAATATTCTGTCAATGTTCAACCTTTTTCATCTTTTCAGTTTTTTTTCAGTTTTTCGAAGGACATAACATTCTTCTGAGCTAAGAAAGAAATACTATAAATTGTACCTTCTAGTAATGGAAAATAATAAAAGAATTGCTTTCTATTTATCAGGTATTTTTGCAGAATTCAATCGATTTAACGCCACAAAATCGACAATGGACTAATTGAATAATACCTCATTTTAAATAAAACCGTTTCATAAATATATATTTAAGATCATTAGGCAGGTAATTAATGATTGTTATTTAGTCGCGAGGTCTAATGTCGTTGACACACAAGTTGATCATAAATAGTAATAATTGTTGAGTTCAAAAGCTCAGCTGTGGAATGATTTTCCGGCTTCTGTGTTTCCTCCCTCCTACAACATGGGTAAGACAATTCAATACCCATGTTCACTCCTTCCTCTACTCAAAAACTCTCACCACACAACATCACCAGAGACGATCAGGGAAATTATTTTCCTCTGGGCCTCCTGTGTCGAGTTAATGTAAAATAAAAATATCCTATTTTTCCTAATAGTTCCACTAACGTCGGGAGGTGATTCAACGTTTTAAGTTACAGGTAAAAAAAAAGAATTGTTTGGAAGGAATAAAAATATTTCAAACATATATCATGTCGGATCGCCTCCCAAAGTTAGTGTAATTTATCTAGGGCGGGTTGTTTCGGAGAATTTGAACAATTCTTCATATTTCAAAGTTAATTTGAAGTTCTGTGAAAGATTATTATTTCAATTGTGTCAAGCTACCAGTGTTGCCAAGTTAGCATATTATATGCTAAATTTGGCATAATTACTCCATGTTGAGCATAACTATTATGCTTTTAGTATATAGCATATTTTTTTGGCTTATTTTTACAGAAACATGAAAAAAATAAAAACCAATTTTTTAACTAGCAAAAATGATATCGGGATATGCTTTTGAGAATAAAATACAAGAGTATAATCTTGAGCCTGATGTTGTAAGCCATTTACGTCAACGTTGTACTAACTTCACACTGAAACTTGTGACAGAACTACGTTCGAGATTACCACTTTATATGGAAACCCTTCAGATGATATCCATGTTTTCAGTTCAAGATACTTTAAAAGTAGTAAAACCATCCGTTGTAAAAATAGCCCAAGAGTTCCGACTAAATGAACCTACGATTGAAAAACTGGTGTCTCAATGGAGAAACATAGTTCACATTAAATGGGAATCCTTGACTTCCACTGTAGAGTTTTGGAATGAAGTCATGCAATATAAAGATGCAGATAATAATAACCCCTTCGGTGATTTATGTCAGTTTGCAATGTCTATTTTAACATTGCCGCAATCAAATGCGGACATTGAACGTGTATTTAGCCAAATGAGTCTGGTCAAAACAAAACTCCGAAATCGTTTGGCGATGAGAACCCTGAATGCCATTTTGTACGTGAGATTTGGCCTAAAGAGAGCAGGAAAGTGCTGTTATTCTTAAACTGTTCCTGACGAAGTACCACGCTGCATTGGGACCAAAGAAAGTTACGACTCCGTCTCTCAGCCTTCCACATCAGCTGCTGTTAATGAAGAAGAAGATGAAGATATTTTATTTCACTGATTTTATTTCTAAGTTAAATTTATGTTAGCTTTTTTTTGGCATTTTTTAAAGTAATTTAGCATTTTTCTGGCATATTTTTCCCATCATTCTAGCATATTTTGAAGTAGTTGAGTTGGCAACACTGCAAGCTACTATCCTATAATGATATAATAATAAGAATTTATTCCAGAATGTATGCAGGGGTAGGGCAATGCAATTCAATCCATATTTTGAAATAATATATAATAACAGAACTTGAGAAAATTAACGTTGAAATTTGATGAATTGTTCAAATTCTCCGAAACAACCCGTCCTTAAAATTGTAAATCTGAAAAGTACACAAGATTTATTGACATATATTTAAGTAATAATTCGAACTTAAGGCGATGCACTACGTCGTGTAATATTTTAAATCAAGCCGCTATCAATAAGAGCCCTTACGTAGATAGCAATAAGGTTTAAATTCCCGCTTAACACCACCCGCCTGATTTGATTTATGTAAGAAAAAAACATGGCCCAAAAGTGCCTTTTATTTTATTTGGTGGATGTTTAGGCATAAATAATTTTTTTCCCGATAATTTTGTAAATAACTTAATTTGCCACATTATACAATAAAATCATAACCGAAAATGGGTTCGTAAGTAGGAGATTTTGAACTTTATAGCAATTTTCATAGGCCTTATACATTATTTTTTTCTGGGCTTATAAAAACACTTAAAAAAATTCTCGATCATTTCAAAGGCCAAGATGTATTCTACTCGCAGTATTTAATTAAAGCATTTGAAACAGTTCTATGCGACCAAATTTTCAAACCAAAAACACATGATTTTGCATTACTACGTAGTGCATCGCCTTAACATAGAATATAGTATAAGGCAGCCCTAACATAGCACATATTATATGTGTATACTATTATGTATTTGTTATTTAATATTATTTATGGTTACAGAACTCAATATCTAAACAATAATGCATGATATCCACGACAAGTGCCGTGTTTTGATATCGTTAAATGACTGTATGCAATAAACGGCAACATTCAGGAGAAAACACCGCTGAAATATTAGCCAATTTCACACGATAAATGATGAAAAGACACAAAAAAATTACCAACAAACAACAAACCTTTCTCCTCGTAGGTACTGGTGGGGCCATCGTTTTTGCACCTAATTCCTCCGTATAATTTTGAACACACAACATTTTTAACATCACTTTAACAGTATTTTATTCAACTATCATAATAACTTCTCACAATTCAAATTTATAAGTGTCTTTTATCTGTGGAAAAATAAAAAAATAATTTGTAAAATTTAAGTATTCTTTCTCTGGTGTCTTCTCTTATCGGAGTTTGGCTATCATCAGGTATAAAGTCAACGCTGCTACTTTAAGATTCTAACGTCATTTCCATCACGAGCTGTGGAGCTTTGAAATATACATTTAACTGTCTGAAATATCCATGTTCAAAGTTCAATAAGAATTTTAAAAAAACCCGTGCGGAAACGGACTGTAAATGCAAATTATGAAGTTCCCAGCGTAACGGGGAGTTAACTACGAAATACGTTATCAATTTTATCAAATTCTTATCGTTTCTTTATTTAAGTTTCTAGGAAATTTACCGGAATCTAAATTCTCCATCAACGATAAGAAAATAATATATTTATTAACAATGATAGCCAGCGGTTGCATTTTAATATGTACCTACTAGGAAAAAATATACCTGCTAAATAATATTACCTATATAATATAGATTAAAAAGCATCTTTATACAATTTATTAACTTTGCTACACTGATAACAAAATATTATATTGTAATGGTCCAGATGAATTAAGCTGTATCACAATCAAGTCTATTAAACAACACATTTCTATGCCCTTACAACACATTTTTAATTCCTGCCTTGAAAAAAACATTTTCCCAAATGCATTTAAACTCTCAATTATTGTACCCATACATAAATCTGGATCGATCTCTAAACTTGACAACTACAGACCAATATCGCTGATATCCCAACTTGCAAAGATATTAGAAAAAATCATAAAGATACAAGTACTAGAGTTTCTAGAATCTAATGCACTCTTGTCACCACACCAATATGGTTTCAGATCAGGTCTTAGTACTGATGATGCTTTATTTAATCTAACAAAAAAATTATACACCAATCTAGATTCGAATATGAAAAGTTTAACAATATTCTTAGACCTAAAAAAGGCTTTTGATACCGTCAATCATAATAAACTGCTTGGAAAACTTAATAATATGGGAATCAAAAACAATTGTCTGTCACTTTTAACAAATTATTTACTTGATCGCAGACAATCCACAAAAATTGGCGTAAATATTAGTAAACCAGCATCTACGAGACATGGGGTTCCACAAGGAACAGTTATAGGTCCGCTTTTGTTTCTAATTTATATTAATGACCTATGTAATATTAGTATTCCGGGAAAACTTTTCTCGTATGCTGATGATACTGCAATCACAGTTCATGGTAAATCCTGGGACGAGGTCTCTAAAAATGCAAATAAGTGCACAATTATTGTCAAAGAATGGCTCAATCAAAACCTTCTAACTCTGAACTGTGAAAAAACTATATATATTCCTTTTTATAATACCAAAAAAGCGGCACCCTTAACTCATCTAAGTATAAGGTTTCACAAAAATACTTGCAATCCTGTCTTATGCACTAACTGTACAGAAATGAAATCGGGGAATACAGTTAAATATTTAGGAATTATAATAGACAGCCAACTCAAATGGACAAATCATGTAGAAAAGCTTGTAAATAAACTTAGATATTTAACTTATATTTTTAAACGTTTAAATAACATAGTAGATATCAAAAGAATCAAATTGGTGTATCATGCATTGGTGCAATCATCAGTATCTTATGGAATAATTGCATGGGGGGGGATTTATAACACCCATATTAAGCCACTAGAAATAACACAAAAACTAATACTAAAAATAATGTTGCATAAAGATATGACCTACCCCTCCTTGCAATTATTCGAAGAGGCTAAATTGTTAGAGATAAGAAAAATTTACTGTACACAATGTTTAAAATATATATTTGCTCGAAATTTTCTTTTTATAAAAAATGAAAATCGGTCTAGTAATAGGGTAAATAATGTATTTAAAGTTCCACTGTGCAAAACAAGGCTTGCGCAAAGACATGCTTATTTTATTACACCAAAAATTTATAATGCACTCTATACCAATACAGAAATCAAATGTGAAAATATATCATCCTACAGGAAACATAAAAATGTAATAAAGTCTTGGATAAATACCATAGATATTAATATTTACCTGCTGTAACATCTGATCTTAATCTCTATTAACTTTTAACAAATCCTTATTAACTTTTATTTTTCATATTTAATCCCGTAAATACAGTAAATAATGATTTTACTATAAATATTTTCATTCTTTTCTTTTCAATTTTCTACAAAGATAAAATATGTATATTTAGAGTAATTTTAACTGAACTGCCTTAAAGAAACACAAGTATACCCACGAACTGGCGATGCCTATGTGGGATTTTTTTGCTATCATACATTTATGCATATTATTATTTTTATGTATATGCTGTTTATGAACTCGTGTGTGTGTACGTGTATTGTGTGTGTATGTTATGTATGGTGTGTAATACACTATATATGTATACATATGTGCATGTGTACATATACTTTTCTGTAATTCGCATTGTTTCTTTCTTTTTTTAATATGTATGTAAAAAACATAATTTGTATTTTAAAACCATGTATGTAACAAAAAAAAAAATAATAAAATAAAAAAAAAAATAAAAAAAAAATGGTCTTAAATACTGGGCATTTCTTTGGCATTTAGTCTACTGGGAAAAGTACCGGGAAGGCCAAAATCTAATAGCTAGCCTAATTGCAGAGTCAATTTAAATTTACAAGCACCCAATCAACATTCAGGAACGAATAGATAACAATGAACACTTCTTGGTACTCGGCTTTGGAGGGTATTTCCAAAAGTACCCCTATTAGCAACACACATTAAAGAGGATTAACGGTATCGTTGCCAAGCAAATAAACACAGATTATTATTTAATAATCAGTTGCAATTTTACTAGGGAAACACGTAAAAACTCTGTAAAGAATAACTGTATTTAAATTAAACCCACAGGAGATTATAGTAATCGCCTATTATCTTGGAAGAACTACACTTCACTTTCAAATAATATACTGTCGTCGAACAAAACAACAATACTAGTGCGCGCTCAGCGGTCGTCCCGAAACGCGTGCTGTTACCTTCGCTGTCAACGAGAGACTGATAGATTCGTACATAATAAATAAGTTAAGTTAGCAAATAATGTATGCACACATTAGCAGTATTCCAAAATTAAATACACGTCATCACGGCGAAGCAGTGTTGCCATATCCCAAAAAAACATGTTTTACCATATTTAAAGGAAAAAAAAAACAATATTTTTCGTAAAATTTTTACTAAGAATTTAAAGAAGATAACAGTGGTACCTAGATAAATTATCTAGTGCTTTAATAAAACCAGTTTTTATAATTTACCTTTGAATAGTTGATTCTTTCCAGTTATCAATTTGGATTTGTGCATTTCAAATAAAATAATAATATTCAAATGTAAACAACTTTATAAAAATAAAGTTTTTTCAAACTCTTGGGACGACAGCTACAATAATTTATTTTTGTACATTTTACAGTGGTGTAGGTAAATACTTAGATGATAATATATTTTCATTTTATTAATGTTTTCATATCATTTCCCCATCCGACCCATGCTAAAAAATCGTAACTCACTCAGAAGTAGGTACAAAATTTTGGTGACCGTTAAAAACCATCTCTTGGTCGACATGGTTTATTAAAAAAATCATGGAGGTATAAATATCCCGAAAAACCACGAAAACATGGTAAAAATCATGCATCTGGCAACACTGCAGTGAAGTGCCAACATACTCAGAGATTTTTGATTTCTTTACCCTGGATTATGGGAATATATCTGTGGTATTAGGAATGAAGTGCAAAAATAGTATTTTTTTGTGATAATTTTTCCAGAACCAGCACTGAAAATTCTTAAGCCCCCGCATACTCAAATTCTACCAATTTATAACAAGTTAACTTTATGTTTTAAGTTACAAAAAAAAAATTTTAAAGAAAATATCTATACATTTGTTATGCCGAAACTTTAATTATATGAAATTCCCTCGATAGAAAAACATCGCAAAGTAAGTTCCGAAAATTATTAAAAACACGTTTTGTTCTGTTATTTAATATGTCATGGGCACGAAAAATTCACAGTGTATCTTTAAATGCAACTAAAGCATTTGTCGAGAGATTTTTGTTCTTTTACTAACGAGTCGTGATTTATTAAATATTTTCGTTTTTTAATATTATCGCGCTCCCTCTAACATTCGTATTACATATCTCCCTTTCAAACCATCTTTGAACGCTTACTACCGGGCCTTAAGAGGCACAAAGCACTTCTTATCAGTTTAAGGCGATGCACTACGTACACGACGTATTGTGTAATATTTTGAATCGAGCCGCTATCAATAACACACCTTACATAGATGGCGATAAGGCTTAAATTCCCGCTTTACACCATCCACCTGTTTTGATTTATGCAAAAAAAACATGGACAAAAAGTGCCTTTTATTTTATTTTGTGGATGTTCAGGCACAAATATTTAAATGTTTTTCGATCATTTTATAAATAACTTAATTTGCCACACTATACAATAAAATTATAACCGAAAATGGGTTCGTAAGTAGGAGATTTTGAACTTTAAAGCAGTTTTCATAGGCCTATACATTATTTTTTTCTTAGCTTATAAAAATGATGTATTCTACTCGCAGTATTTAATTAAAGCATCTGAAACATTTCTAGGCGACCAAATTTTCAAACCAAAAACACATGATTTTAAATAACTACGTAGTTCATCGCCTTAATGACAATATGAAGCGTGTTTTTCAGTCTGGAGATTATTTCGTTAAAATAAGAAATGAATAATTTAACTCTGAGTTCACGCCACGTTTTGATATAATGTAAGTAGGTTTTTTAGGCATTTTTTAATTTTTTAATTAGGTTCTAAGTTTGTGTTAAAAATTTAAATATAAAATTATTTTCATATTATGACATTTCAATAGTAGGTATTGGCCGCCAAGTGAACGACGAGAATTTGTCAATTTTAATTTTATTAGCTTTAAAAACGCACTACGTCGCTTCTCCGAAAACTCAAATAGATGATCCTCTTTATAATTCCACTGATCAATTACCATATAGGGTTTTCCAATAAGATGTGTTATTTTGAATAGCCCGTTATTTCGGTAGATTTTACTTTTGAAGCTGTCATTTTTTTGACATTTGACGCTTCAACAACGCATTCAAATTATTAAAATTCACTTGAGTGAATCAAATGCGAATCATCTTGAGTGATGAGGTCCATTTCCACCTCGGTGGCTTCGTCAACAAGCAAAATTGTCGCATCTGGGGCTTGGAAAACCCAAGAGATATTGTTGAAAAGCCTCTCTATCCTCAACGTGTGACTGTTTGGTGCGGTTTATGGTCCGGCGGAGTCATTGGACCTTACTTTTTCGAAAATGAGGCTGGAGCAACAGTTACGGTGAATGGATTGCGCTATCGAGAGATGATTAATGATTTTTTATGGCCGGAATTGGATGATATTGATTTGGACAACGTTTACTTTCAACAAGACGGCGCTACGTGCCACACAAGCAACGAAACCATTGATCTTTTACGATTGAATATCAAAATAACACCTCCTATTGGAAACCCTGTATAACGGTTTTTAAAATAATCTGTGCATATTAAGGATGTATACAATTACGTTTTCTATTCTATTTGGTTCTCTACTGTGACCCCAGATATTTTTTTAATATATTTATCTACACGAATTTCGATTTTGATTTCGCGAATAATATACGAAAATCTTGGAAGTGAAATTAACCCATTTCCAGACATCCGATCGAGCCGAAATTCGGCAGATAGACTCGCTGTCGATGACAATGCATTATGTTAATTTGGTGGTTGGTAATACGCATTTTTCAGAAATCGGATGACAATGCAGCAACTGAGATACGCATTCGGGATTTGGCTCATTTCCTGGGAACTTTTTCCTCTTCAATCCTTGTCAAACCAAGAAAAAATATCATTGAAGAGGAAGGTAATACTAGAAACAGAACAAGACACAGATAACTGGCTCAACTGGGAATCTAACCCAGGATATGTGTCTTACCGGGACAACGTCTTAAACCACTCGGTCATTGGAACCTAATTATTATGCGTCATTTTGTCCATCTCATATTTCAAATTCAGAATTAACAATATCATCTTGCAACTAATTTTCGGAAGCTATAATTGATACCGTTATTTTATATTTTCTGTGTTTTGTTCTGTTTCTTGATTTGTTTAGATTTATTAGTATTTTCTTCTTCTTCAATGATATATTACATTGATGGGTATAACCAGGCATAACCTTAAAAAGGTGTCAAAAATAAATAAATTATATAAAATAGTAAAAATAGATGTATCTTAGTAAAAAAAAAACACATTTTCGATCACATTTTTTTGTATCAATTGGCAAATTTTCGACCATACTTTTTGTAATAATTGTCAAATTTTCAATGATATTTTATGTAATAATTTGCAAATTTTCGATCACACTATTTGTAATAAATAATTGGCAAATTGGCAAAATACTTTTTTGTGTAATAATTGGCAAATTGTCGATCACATTTTATGTAATAATTGGCAAATTGTCGATCACATTTTATGTAATAATTGGCAAATTGTCGATCACATTTTGTGTAATAATTGGCAAATTTTAATATTTGTGGCCTCATAAAAATGAATTCATAGGTGATACCGTACCTATATTTTGCAGTCGACATAATGACATTACGTTTGACAATCAATTTGTAGCTGAATCTACCTATTGCTGTACTGTATGAATGTGTTACACGGTGCCGTGAGTATCATTGCCACGCGGTGAAACAAAGAACGTTGTGTAACTAATTCACGCCACTCCAGTCAGTAGTCTGTGCACGGCCGTTGTGCAACAGTAGCTCGAATGGTATTTTCATACAGAGAACGAATAATTTACAAAAATGTACTAAAACGACGGTCACATGACGTCAAGGTGATGAAACTGTCATTAAATAATGACAAAAATCCATTGACAACAATTCGATGACGACAATTTTCCTACTGAAATAATTTCAGTCGTTAACCCTAGATAACTAATCGCTCGTCGAGGCGACGACGCGCTACTCGGCGAAATTCGAAATCACCTACTTCCCCCCACTCCCCGACCTTGACTCTTTCATTACCTTCCTAATTTGAGTAAACAGTGCAGCACGTGACGCGATTGTGGCCACACGCATACTAGGACGTGGCCTATGACCTTCTCGTCGTCCGCTGGACGAAACTTTAGTTATAACAACAATTTTTATTTTTAAGGTACGTACATTCATATATTCTTATATTTATTGTTAATGTTGGCGAATCTTCCACAATAGAAGTTCCGGTTCCATCGATTACGAAAAACTCTTGCGTAGAGCCTGGGCAATGCCGGGGACTTAACACGGAGAATATATCGAGAACTCGTGTTCTTTTCCTAATACATATCACACATACATGAAGAAATACGACAATATCAGTATTTATATGAACACTTGTTCCGCCTTTTAATTATAAAACATTCGCCTTTGACTGATACTTTGGTAGCAACTCTTTCAAGTCATTCGTTATAATAGGCCTGCAGTCCCATTTTTAACAGGTAAACGAATAATTTGACCAGATCTTCAATAAATTAACAATATTTCAATCACTAACTTTTCTCCGTGTAGCTAATGCATTATAACTCAATCATTTTTGTATTTGTCAGGGTGATCTAACATCATAAAATTACGACAATTATTAAACTTAACAAAATATATTAATTCCCAGGTAACTTATTCTCTATTACAATTACAATTGTTTCATCATCGGAAACTCGTTGAACGGCGAAATTTGTGCAACCGAAACTTGCAATACCTAATTATTTGCAAGTGGATGCAGCAAGGTATTGTTTCCAAAACACGCAATGGAAGTAAATTGTGCCATCCGAACAGAGCATGTATTTTTCATAAATTAGTAATTACGATATGGTCAATGAATTTACATTGGCGATGAACATAAACGAGATATCCATTTAAAAATGTCTGATATTCATCTACCTGAGGGAGTATGGCTACTACCCGTGGCTCTATCCTACTGACTTTCTCTTGGACATGCTCGGTATGAACCATAGATATATAACACCCATAGTAGACTAGATCGCCAATCACCCTACCTCCCGTATAGCAGCGCCCGTAGTGATTTGAAGAGCCGATCCGCCATCTTGTAAAGGTCAGCCGTGATTTGCCTGCTTGTGTACAATGGAGAATTGATTGCAAGTTTATCAAGTTTAATTAAATATTTTGGATTGTTTGAACCATGGCTGTGGCGTGTGCAGCATGGGGTTGCACCAACAGACGCGACAAGAAGAGAAAATTAGAATTTAATTAGAAATATAGTATACATTTCATAAAAAGATGTTTAAACAAATATTTATTCATTTATTTATATATATATACGCCTAAAAAGGCTTTTACATAGAAGGGATACATGATGCAGTGTACATAGGAGAATATGTATTATACAGGAGATATTGACAGTAAATAGATATAATCCATTTTAAAGAAGGTACAAAATACACACTTGTAAAATTGTGATTACAAGTATAATAAGAAAATATGAAGCAATATTAGTAAAACGTAAGAGTAACATAAAGTAAAAAAGAAATTACAACAACACTACATATAAGACAAAACATTAAAACTAATTTACCAACGCTACTCTAATTTGTAGGATTCAACAAAGTGTTGGTGTAGATTATGCTTAATGCTATATATGGAGTCAATAAATAAATCAATTTAAACACATCCTTTGGACAGAGAAATAATAAATTCCATGCTATAAAATTGTTCAATGCTCTACCAAATGAAACCAAAAAAATAAACGAAATGAGTATATTTAAAACAAAAGTCAAAACATGGCTTAGAGATCAAAGTAACAATCAACTTACAAACATTATGAAGACAATGTAAAGACAATTCAAAACTAAATACAAAAATTTAAGAAAAACTACAGGCCGCCTCAGAACAGGAAACCCTAGTGAGGAGGACTGTGAAAAAAATACAAAAAATATACTTATATTATACTTTAAACCTACATAATGTACAAATTTTGCTATTGATATTAATAAAAAAAAAAAAAAAAAAAAAATAGCGCCCCCATACTTGTTGCCCAGATCATGCATCCTATTGGTCAGTGAGTGTGTCTGATAGTTGGTCGAGTATGTATTACAGAAAAATGTTATATTTTGTCTGGTATTCCTAGTCGGCACAAGTTTAATAGTGGCAAGGATGGCAGGACTATCAATTAAGTTGTTAATGACTCTGTGTAACACAACCAGGTCTGAAATAATTCTCCTGTCAGACAGTGTTATTAGATGCAATTGATTCATCAAACTGACATAATTAATGTAATCAATAGGAATTCCGAGCTTAAAATTTACGTACCTAAGAAATTTGTGCTGAACTCTTTCTATATTATTGAAGTGAACTTTATATAAAGGGGACCAAATAGGTGAATTATACTCCAATTGACTTCTGACTAATGAAATATAGAGGGTTCTCATACAATCTATGGACTTAAAATTAAGTTAATATTAGTTAAAGTTCTGCAAAGGAAGCCAAGCATCTTTAAAGCCTTATTAGATATATAGTTGATGTGTTCAATGAATGACAAGTTTTCATCGAATATTACACCCAAGTCACGAATATGTGATACTGGTATTAATTTAATATTATAACTGATAATATACTACATGAATATAATAATATAGTAATAATAATATAATGTAGTATATTATAACTGATAATATACCACATACAAATATGTTCTTAATGTACGATAGAATGCATGTATTTTGAATTCCCGCCGTAATCTGACTCTTTCAAGATGGCTTCAAATTCCTACGGCAATGGCCGCCAGGTTGGCGATCTAGTCCACTATGGGTGTTATATATCATTGGTATGAACCATCTACGGGTCAGAAGAGATGTGCATATTGAATCACACTTCTTCAAACTGATTCGTGGATGGTTTGAAAATCCGACTATCATGGAGAGTATTAGTCTCTATGTTCCTGATGGTTATCTACGTCACCGACAGCATAGACTGTGCCATCTCCCGGCCTGTAGGACTAATTTGCCAATGGTCATGCCGGTGGGGAGAGCAGTCTCGCTGTTGAACAGAATCAATTCGGATATCGACATATTTAGCTGAAGCTGCCTTTAAAAGGCAAGCTCTATTGATGCTGGTATAGATGATACACCGCTTACAAATTGAATTGAATTAAAAATACAAACGATTCAACTCGATTCGGATGCACCGGTATTTAAAAGAAGAAAAAAACATCGTAAATCCCCATAGCCCATATTTATAATGGGAGAATACCATCGATATATCAACTCTAGATATGGCGTGCCTTACAAATTCAGTCGAATAATTCGGCCAACCGGTGAGTAATTTCATAACAAAACTTCACATCAAATCCTTCGCCTCGCTTTGAAAGTATAAATTTGGTCCTTGCAACAAAGGGTAAAAAGCAATGCGTCTTGCGTTCTTTTGACTGCAATATAATGGACTTTCTTTTTGATAAATGTTTTCACAGCACAATTTTTGGAACCAATATTTCTGGTTTCGGTGTCATTTTTACACGCCCTGACTAGACTTGTTTGGTCGATGTAGAATACGGAAGAAGCAAAAAAATTTTGGGTAATTAATTAAAAAATAAACCCTAATTCGTACGAAAATTACACAATATTTGTTATCATTTGATAATGATCAAATCATCTTTCAATCCATGTGTTATAGGCCGGCAATCCCATTTTTAACAGGAAAACGAATAACTTGACCAGATTTTTAATAAATTAGCAGTATTTCATTTTGTAAATTTTCTCTGTGTATTTTGAAATACGTGAAAAAAATGATGATAATAATTAGGTCCTAGTGGTCGAGTGGTCAAAGACGTTATCCCAGTAAGACAGAGATCCTGGGTTCGATTCGCAGTTCTGTTTCATGTTTCGACTTGATTTATTAGTATTATCTTTTTTTTCAATGATATATTACATTGATGGCTATAATCCTCAAAAGTTGTTCCAATAAAAAACTAAATTAATGATAAGATAAAATTTCATGAATGCATGAATTTTGTCTGTTTACATTGTGCATTTTGGTAAGTACTATTTTTCCGTTGATGGTACCAACTAATGCAGTAGTACAGGTAATCCACACTTGTAAAATCTACCAAAAACAGTATTACAAAATCAAGAATTCATAGCGAAAGTAATAAACGAATATTAAATTTTATTTTGTTGCTGCGACACGAAATCGAGCCTCCGATCTCCAAATTTTAAAGTTAAATAGATTACTACGTTTCAAAGGTTACATTATTATCATTTGGGCGTTTAATAAATAAATAATTCACAAGATAATAAAACATCGACACGAATAAAGGTACGTTCAAAAGGGGATTAACGTGAAAGCTATCATCCTACGTGCAATCTTATCAATTTCAAAATTCCAAAGAAGCGGAGATATCCCAGAGATAACGAGGATTATAAGCTTACACCTGTAACAATGAATATGTTTTGCCAAGGCATTAGGGTATAGGTATAGAAGACCACAGAAATAGACAAAGTGTCTGCTATAAAAATATGAAGTTAGAAGAAAACAACAAAGAAATTAAAAAGAATTTAAAAATAAACTGTTTTTATAAACCCAATAATAATATTATTGTATATATAAAAAATAAAAAAAACAACAAAGAATCAAAAACGGAAACGAATGAGGAAAACTAATTCAAATCTACGTATAGATTCGGTGATCTCTCACAAGGTCGAGAGTAACTAGCTACCTACCTAGTCTTTCCTTATACGATTTTATACTTGACCTTTAACCCTTTGAGCTACTTTGTTCGCTTTTGGGAACAACTCTTATGTTCTCATTATACAGAAATCATTGTATCTCTCTTACTGGCATGGTGAGAAATATGATCTAAACGGTGTTTGAAAGAAAAAACACCACACTATATTCAAATCACAGAAATACTATAAGAAATTAATCACAGAAGAATTTAAATGTGCTCCTTTATGAAATCAAAGGTTCCCACCGCAAATTGAAAAAAAAAGAATTTTTTATTCTCTATTTTTATATGAAACAACAAAAAATTAAGGTTACAATAACGTTTGTAAAACATTTGTCTTATAAAATGCATGTTTTTTATATATTTTTTGTTATCAGTAATTTTAGTTACAAAAAAAAAAAAATTTTTTTTAGCATTAAAAAAAACAAATGTTTATTTCTAATAATAAAATTTGAAATCGTATTTCATCACCTTTCAAACACAGTTTTTAATTGTCGGATACGTTCAGAAATATTCCATGTATTTGGATTTTATTGCAACGCGGAAATACTCCGACCTTCTGACAGAATACACCTGAGACTTGCCGAGTTAACAATTGATTGAAAATTGAACAGATTGGACTGCCCTGACGCTAAAAATTTGCTGTCTTTAAATGTACATACGAAGCATACTAGATGGAATATATTAGTTCACAATAATAACGTTGTGTTCAATTCTGTTATGGAGAGAATTCATAGACTGGACAAAAAGTTAATAGATTTGACTGATATTTTCCATTTGAATTTTGACACCTTCAATTTTTTTTATTTATTTATTGGACAATTTGTATAGCGCCGCTTTTATGAGATATCACCTCAGGGGCACTTTACAGTTGCTGTAGGTATTACAAAAAATATAAAAATAAAGTGAAGTTAACACATTCTTTGCGGGAAACAAGAAAACTCGTCATTACGCCTTTTTACAGTAAAACGCGGGAGACGAGTTTACTCGTTTTGTTGCGTAAAGCGGTAAGGAGCGGGAAACTTGTAAACAAGGGTTTCTAAATGGGTGCTATATTATGGAACTATATTAGTAGTGATATAAAAGACAGTTTATGCAGATGTAAATATTCACACAAAGCACTTGTGGTAGGCACTTGACTATAACATATTCTTCCTTAAATAACAGTGAAGCCGTCTTAGTCAAATGTCGACGAATGCGGCCGGTTTGAATACAAAGGCATGTGAAGTGGACGTCGTATAAATCAAGTGGTGCCCCGGTCCTACGTGGATATTATTTGCAAGGCAAATTTGGTATAAAAACGAAAAGAAAAAAATGACGAAATTGATTATACGAGCAGATTACACGATAGTGAAAAATTGAACGGACATGATTTTTTTTGTCTTGAGATAGTTCATTTGTATCGATAACAATGACGACAGCCTCCGTGGTCGAATCCAGAGGTCGCGGGTTCAAATCCCGATGCGCGCAAATAAATTTTATTTGATTAATATGTGTTATTTTACAAATTAATTTTCAGAGTGGAAGATATTTTCAGTATCACCCTGGTGTAAGACCATAATTCGGGATTGAAACGTTGCTTGAAATGGTTTTAGCTGAGTTTGGTGACCAGATCTGAATAGCTAGGTACTTCCCCACATTCCTCTTCTCCGCCTCCTTCTTCCCACTTTTTCAGCCTCACAAAATACCCCAAATGGGAATGCCATAGTCTCACTGGTTCCAGGCGGTTGGGAGCAGTTGGGACTCTTGTGAAGTATTCACATAAAAAAATTAAAGAAGGTGGCTAACATAATGATGATAAAACCATCATTTAAAAAAAAAAATTAATGCGAACGAATACTGTAAAGAACTGTTCGGAGACAGTGGAACTACGGCATCCACAATTAGGGTATGTTGTGAGAGTGTGGGGATGGGAAGGAGATGCGATGAGGTAGTTTTATAAATTGGAAGTTTTTGTAACCTAACTTAAGAATTTTATATGTAATACTTCCCATAATTGAAATCTTGAATGACCACTTGTGAATGTTAGCAGTCCTTTTTTGTTATTTGTTTTTGGGGTGCTATGCCGTGTTGCGCTAACTCCTTCTTTAGCCAACGTTTCGGACATCGTTACAGTGTTCATCATCAGGGCAGATGTGTGACACATGACACATGACATATCTGCCCTGATAATGGACACTGTAACGTTGTCCGAAACGTTGGCTGAAAAGGGAGTTAGCGCAACACGGCATAACACCGCAAAAACAAATAACAAAAATACTTTTGGCCGTGAAAATCTCAAATCATATTTGTTAACAGTCCTAAATGTTTGGTTTTTGGTACATTACACTCCATTTTCTTTAATTGCATTGTCTTCATTTTGATTGATCATAATTTGAATTTAGACAACACCATATTTAAATATTCAAGAAACAGACGTAATGTGAATCGGACCAACAGCATTGCGCAGATTTACATAACGTATGCATCTGAAATAGTTGAGCGAAACCTTTTCTATAAGCTGTATTCACTTATCTAACTATTGCCATACAGCCAAAGCCCATAACCATCACAACGACGAGGCAACGTGACCGATACTGACCGTAACTCATGGCAGTGATGGGTGGGCTTCTGTCAGTGCAGGGACAAGCAAGCTGAACACGCGGAATACATTGTTACAAAGTTGCAACGATCGATTATTGAGCGACATGCGATACAGGAAGATTGTGTTCAATTCCTAATTACCATCAATTAGGTAGATACGTATTAAAGTAAGAGAGTGCATTTATTTATTTATTTATTTATTCGAGACGCAAACAGGATATTTATAAAAACATTAATTATGGTTTACAAAATAAAAAAGTACAATTATAAATATCCCTAGACTAATGTGTCTGCAGCATCACATTTGCACATTCACATAACCAAACATGTAAAACAATATCAGTATTTATTATACAAAACATAAAACTTAATTACAAAGATTGAAGCACATAATAAGTAGAAAAATTCAAAGAGTACATATTAAAAAAAAATTCTAAACCACTAAACAAGTTTTTAATTTAATTTTTTTTTTTTTTTTTTTTTTTTTAAGTACAGAAATCGTGGAGATATTTCTTGAAACACGTTATATTATTTGCAAAAATATCTATGACAGTGTGTATTTTAGCAAGATCATTGTATGATCGAGACATTCTAGACATAGGATTAAAATATCCAGTGTTATTGGCAAAAATTTCGGTCCAAAATATGTTCATATTTCTAGTATATTTGGGCCTGGCGTAAAAAGTGATTTGATTGACTAAGTTACTATTAACACGATTATTCACAATTTTGTAAAGCATTAAGAGGTCATTTATATTTCGTCTTTTAACTAAACTCTCTAATTTGAAATATGTAAGTCTTTGTTCATACCCATTTAGAAGATGGTAGACACCTGATCGATAAGACAAAATCCGTGTAAATTTTCTTTGGACAGATTCAAGTCGGGATATCTGTGTCGTGTAATGTGGATTCCAGACTGTTGACCCGTACTCAAGAACACTACGGATTAACGAATTGAATAGAATTATTAGGCTATTAGAGTTCTTGAACAGTTTAGTTGATCTTACAATAAAACCTAGTACTTTATTTGATTTATTTACAATGTATTCTATGTGTTGGTTGAACGTTAGTTTGTTGTCGAATATAATTCCTAAATCTTTGATCGATTCAACTGTTTCCAGATTGTGACCACATATGCTATATGAGTATAGAGTTTTGTTGGTGTTCTTGGTGAAATTTATAACTTTGCACTTAGCTATATTCAATTCCATTTCATTGTCAATACACCAGGCAGATAATGTGTTAAGGTCTTGTTGTAAGAGTTCACAATCTTCCATAGATATAAACTATAAATAATCATTATAAGTTAAATAATCATTAAACACTATAATGGTCGGGCATTTTACCGCCAAATTGGGGGCGAAGAGTGGGTGTTTTTTTTAAATTTTAGCGACATAATTAGACTTACCGCAAAATATTCATATCTTATGATCTATTTGATATTTTTCGATGAAACTTTCAGTGTTTTACTTTAAAAAGATGTCTCTATTTATTTACATAGTAATGTATGTGTAATTCCTTTTTATGAACAAATACTTTCTTGGGAATCGTAGAAAAAACAGTATTTCACAATCGAAATAACATTTCAAAATTTATTCATACAAAATTACAAGATTGTTAAGAAATTTTCAATCCATATAAAAAAACTATAACCTAATAGTTCTTCAACGTGTGATAGCGTTCGAAACACTTTCCTTTATGCAGGGGCACATTGCAAAACTTGCACATGTACCGCGTTTCACTGCGTAGTTTGTGATTTGTTGATTTTATATTTAATTTTTTTTTGTTGTGTTTCAAACTCATTGTATTGACAGGTAGATAGATCGGGTACCGCCGACAATAGAAAACACATGACCCCGCACCCATTTAGAACCCCTTGTTTACAAGTTGAGATTTCTTACAATTAAACTGATTGATCAGTTTTGTAAGATCTGAGTAAGAGAAAATAATGTACAAATAAAAAAAAACTGAATAAACACATATAAAAAAAAAGCTTCCCGCTCCTTACCGCTTTGCGCAACAAAACGAGTAAACTCGTCTCCCGCGTCTTACTGTAAAAAGGCGTATGACGTTTTTTCGTTTCCCGCAAAGAATGTGTTAATCCACTCGATCACCACTGATTTATTACATATTATATGATTTTAAGATAGCGGGAGTATGTCGTGTAATCGGAGCCGGGTCAAATGAGAATTGCCACGAGCTACGTAACTAATGCATTTATGAAATATATGGACTAACCCTCTTCTGTTAGGTATTTCCATAGAGCCAAAGCCCGTAGCCATCACAGCCAACAAGGCAATCTTCCTGACCGTTCAACTGGGTTGATCAATCATTTTACACAAAACGGGTCGCACACGAATCATTGGCGAAGTGATCAGGTCGACAGTACCCGCTCTTTGATCGGGTATTTTTATTATGCATTACAAAATACATACTATGGGATTACAGAATCTATAAATAAATCTAAACAATAAATAAAGCGTTAAACGATAAATTAATATGGAACAGTAGATAATATCTATTTTAGTTTATAAATAGAAAAAAAATACTATTAAATCATACAGTTCATTCTAAAATAAAACTGATCGATTGAATTGATGGAAGTATGTCATGTTTTGTTAGGACCGTCACGGCAAACATTATGGTGTCATGTGCGAGAAGGTTACCTACATTTTTATTAGAATACAAAAAAAAACAAATAATAATGAAACTACCTATAAGAAAAGGACTAGCGACAAAGGAACACAAATAGTGTTATTGATATTGTAGAACCTCAGAGGTAGAGACTTTTTTATTGATAAGCATATTCATTCCAGATCAGAGTCCAGACTGCAAATGACTTCAAGCGACGCACAGAAGTGTATCTCTACGAAGAAAGTTGGCCATAATTCGGAAACATTTACTTCGTTAAAAACTCAATAAAAGAACATATTCTGAAAGCTTGATAGTTATCGCATCACATGCCAGCCATTTTAATAATTCCACCCCCTCCCTACCATGCAATCTTACCGGAAAACAGTCTTATCGCAGTCGTTGTGTGAATCGCCTTTGCTTAATCTCGTCGCTTGAATTTGTTCACATTGACGTTTTCAAAACGATATCAGTAGAGTTAAGAAATCGCTTTGGATATATTTGACCGGTCGGTGGCGTTTGGGTCCCACCCAGGCGTCGTGTGTTCAATTCCTCGGTGGGCTATGTCCTCCATCACAACACAAGCAACATTTTTCGCTTACTATGGTAGTAGTAGGAGATTTAAAAATATTGTCAGGTTATTCGTAACCCGGAATTATTTGTCTTTCTTAAAAAAAAAAATATATATATATATATATATATATTTATATTCAAAATCAAAGGTATGCACTTTATTTTTAAATGTGTAGTTTTAATATTGTAGTAGATGGTCTGTCTTAGCAATAGTAGGGCATTCACAGTATTTTTTTTTACAAATTCATAAAACAAAAACAAAAATCCTGTCGAATTTAAAGTGTGATTAGTGAAAAAAATATAAAATGCCTTGCCCCTAAAATACCTTTTATTACGAAAAAACTCACTAGTTAAAACTAGTGAGTTTTCTAAACCATAGTTTTTGGCCAGCTTTCTGGGTAAAATACTGCACTGTGCGACGTTTGCAGTTGACCTGCTGTGACATTTTCCGTAATTCGTGGTTCGGCTAGCGCTTTGGTTCGCAAATACATTACATTCTGATTAACAGCCATGCGGATATATATATTTTCATGAAAAATAACAAACCACATCTATTTATCTTCTATCAATTTATATAAAGGAGAGTGTCTGTGTTCTGTGATCAAGTGCGGTTTAGATTTCATTTAAAAAAAAATCAACTGTTTGATTCGAGATAGATGAAAATGTTCACCCTAACTCTACAAAACAAGAGTAATATCACTGTCTACATTAGGGGACTCCATCTAATTATTCACAAATACGTGTTTGATTGCGGTCACCATGAAAGACAAATATACGGGAACGCTGTACTAGAAAACGGATACAAAAACGATGGTTTTGAAAGGCGAAACAGATGTCAATAGAGCCTTACAGATCACAACAAATGAAATTGACTATCAAAAAGAGTTCTATAAAATACAATACAAAAGATTTATAATCAAAAGTTACTCATAAGAAATAGTGAACTACAACAAGTTTACCCTTATATTATAAATTATTTCAATCTTAGGTTTGGCTTTGACATAAATATTTGTAACACGCGACTGGTACGGGCAGGCTTTTCCAAAACAATCGTGTTGGGTTGAACTAAAACGCCTACTAAATAGTAATTTACATGCCGAGCCTTGGAAATGCAAGGTGAATAAGTAATGTGGACTATCGAAAAAAGCGTTAAGATGATTACGTAGTATGTATGTTTGTTATAAATTACTGGGTGGAATTACATAATCAATATAAGTTTTAGCTAAATAAAATAGGGTTAATAAAGACAAATATAAAATTATAATATATTGTGGTCGTGTCTGAATTTTCCTTATTTATGGTGAAATTGACAAAACGTTTTCAAAAACGAAAATTCTTTCTGGAACAGATAATCAATTTCCGGGGTCCAGGAGTCTTAAGATCTGTAAGTTAAGTTGATTATTGAGAAAACTATCAATTCTATTTTGTAATTATTATTAATAGTATAGGGTAGAACTTCATAATAAATTATTACTAACTAGAGCGGACCTGTGAAAAATCACGGGACATTATGTTACTAAATAACTCTTTCTTGAAAATAGAAAAACGCATAATAAGAAATGTAAAGAAAAAAGGTAAACATTTCAAGTATAAAATTTTTTTTTTTTTTTTTGGGTAACACCACCTGGGGAACCATTTATTGAATATTTAACACCTCTATCATGGGTCACCCCAAGTGGTTCGGTACGTTTGGTGATTTAGCAGGGGTGCCCGGGTTCATCGGGTGAGGTGTGTTCAGGACGCGCCTGCCCACCAGCTGCGTGGCGTGAGAAAATATTAGCATGGTATTAGGGAGAAATTACTATACGAAGAATATTTGCGTAGTATTAGGGAGAAATTACTATACAAAGAATATTTGCGTGGAATTAGGGAGAAATTACTATACAAAGAATATTCGCGTGGAATTAGGGAGAAATTACTATACAAAGAATATTCGCGTGAAATTAGGGAGAAATTACTATACAAAAAATATTCGCGTGGTATTAGGGAGAAATTACTATACAAAGAATATTCGCGTAGTATTAGGAAGAAATTACTTTACAAAGAATATTCGCGTGGTATTAGGGAGAAATTACTATACAAGGAATATTTGCCTAGTATTAGGGAGAAATTACTATACAAAGAATATTCGCGTGGTATTAGGGACAAATTAAATTAGCACGTAGTCTATGTCACTTCCTAGTCCTCCAACTATCGCTATACAAAAAATTAGGTCGATTGGTAACTCAGTTGAAACATAAAAGAAGGACAAACAAACAAACATACACGCTTTCGCATTTGTTAAGGTTGACCTAATTTCTGTGGATCGTGGACACAAGTTGTTGAAAAGGTTTTGTTATGTTATTCATTTGCTTACACGAAAATGGATCGATTGAGTAGCTACAGAATATAAAAATAAAAATATCGATTTGAAAATTTCTTATCAGTAATGTAAAAACCATAGTGGATTCTTCAAGTGGAATATCGCATGAATCATTTTCCCATTCGAATATTTCAAAAATGTTTCGATTACGTCCATCATTACTTTGGACTAGCGTTTTTATTTCCTCGTTTGTCTCGCGGTTGTAATAATATGTAAATTGCATTGGGTAATCACCATTGCATTTCTTGATATATTCATCTGAGTGACCGCATTTTCACTCGATTCAAATTCACATCATCGATTTTGAAACCAATCCGCAGTTGTTTGTGCTCTGATTCTTTATGTATTTTTACAAATTGATAGTAATAATAATAATATATAATATGGCCCTGTTAGGACTTCTATCGAGTCGAACCCTCTGATATGAAAATATCTGGAGTCGGTGAATTATTTTCCCATTTGATCTCTGGTGAGTTGACGTGTTGTTCTTTTATTGTTTTGTATTTATTTTTCTTATATAATGCACTTGCATAATGTTGATTGACTAGATGATCATTTGTGGAAAAGTGTGTGGAAGGGTTTAGTTTTTCCTATGGGGAAGATTTAACCCGGACATAAAATCGGATAACTTATAAAAATTTTTTTTGTTAAAAATCACCTCAAGGACGTTGTACAGTTTATTACGAGTTCCTGATCTCTATCTAATTGTATTATTCACAAACAAATATATAAAAATATACACTTGTGATCGGCGTTCGGGATTTCGCTTTTTGACTTCGGGAAGATGTTTGTTTCTTCGGGAGAAGTTTGTCTTAGGAATCATAACCCAAATCTCTAAAGTCCTATGGTATTGGCTCTATGTTGCTGCGAATACCAATTGGCAGATCCTTTATACATCCTTGCCTAGTCGATAAGTGTTATTTCAAAGTGTAATTATATCGTGTAAATTGTATACTGTGACTATTGTACCATATGTGATCTGTGTAACATGAATAATAAATTGTGTTTTACGCCACCAATAGTCGTATAATTCTTAGAATAGACTTGTTTATGCAATTTTATTTATTTCACTTCCAAGCCAATTACCACCCTCAGATCAGGCGGTGTTTCCTGAAAACACAGAACTGGAATGCAGGTCGCACCGAGACAGGATCACTCCTGGTTCGAATGATACAATCTCATCTTATCGACTTGTTGACAGTCGTAAATCTACTGATATTGGAGAGGAAAAAGTGGGTGAGTGATGCTTGCGAATAACAAACACACGTCACATATTTGAATAACAAACGATGTTGATGTTTTGCAATTTCACGGTTGTTTATTATTATAGCGATCAATCGTGAATAAGTGGGTGGTAGACTTTCAAATACATCGAATGAAAAGATCTGTTTTTTTTAAATACACATGACTGAAATTCAATTTTGTTTTATTGATCGTGTGAATAAATTAAATGGAATCTTGGAAGTGTAAATTAACCAACTTCCCGACATCCGATTGAGCTGAAACTCGATAGAGAGACTCATCATCAATGCATTCTATACTTATATACACACACTCGTACGCATTTCTCTGAAATTAGAAGACATTATATTTAGTAAATAAAAATTTACTGCCATTAATATACGAAATCATTTGTCAGTACTATCCATTTGGAATTTGGCTTATTAGTTAGCATTCTTGTCCCTGGAGAGGAAGGTTCAATTCTCAGTAAAGTCAATGTTTTTTTTTAAGTTTTAAAATACATTTTAAAATTTATACGCATATATTTTTTGTTCAAAGATTTGTTGCAGTAAAAAAAAAAAAAACAAATTTTTTTAAGGAAAGATTTTTTTTAAACCAAGCACACATAAGCAACTTAAAACATCTAATTTGGAATTATTAAAACGTCATGACTTGAACTTGGTTTGTTCCCTTCCAAGAACCCACCTCTTGGCGATGTAGACTGGTGACTCATGTAACATCTTGTTACCGTAAATAAATTTAGTTTTTCCACGTTTCAGTCCTTTTTAAATTTATATCCCTATTTATATTTGTATGTATAAAAACCAATGATATAAAAATGTATTTTTTCACAAAAAGGATGTAAAAATAAAAAAAATATTTTTATTTGATATTTAATTTCAAAGTTAATTTAACTTCTTGTGGTCTTTTTTTCAAAGAAACTTGCGAAGAGTTTGCGTGTTTGAACGTGGTTCGAACAAAATTATACTTTTCTTTGATGTCAAGTTATATTAAGTTATCGTAGCGAAAGATGATATGAAATGTGAACACAGTACTCAAACAAATTCAATATTTGTATACATCATGTTTCAAACTGGTTGTTGATATTTTTTCATTTTACAAATAATAAAAAAAAACCGAAAATTTTCGAAAAAATTGTAAAAACTTGTGGAATATTCAAATTCGGAAAAAAAACAAATAAGAACGTGTGACAAAGTGTGTATAAGTGAGAGCATTTGTCACTTGAGAACGGGTCGCTTCTACGACTCATTCTTGAGTTCAACAGCTAGGCTGTGGAACAATCTCAGTGTTTCATCCCCCCCGCAACAAGACGCTCCTCAAAAAGACCCTCACACAGTATCCCAAAAGGTGACATAGGCTGAGGAAAATTATTTTTCAGTGTGGGGTTAATGTTATTAAAAAATAAAAAATTAATGAAGAAATATAATAATCAAAAAATTGTAATAATTTATTCGATTAAAAAAATATATTATCATGAGTTTTCACAGAAATATTTTGTTACGTTTAGCGACGCATATTATTTTGAAAATACTTTATCCTGATACGATAATTAAAACAGTTTTAATTAATAAATGGACTAGGTGATTACATAATTCTGACTGCACCGCAAAAGCATTGCAAAAAATCGACACGGTTTAAAAACATGATATTCAAATTAGCGAGCAAAACCTTGCTAAACCCGTTTGTAATGATATAATTGTTTTCACGCGCTATATTGTAAAACCTATGTCTACGTTACAGTTAATTTATATACTAATAAGCGATGATTGTGGGTAGTAAGTTTAGATTGTGTAAAAACAAAAAATAATGTAGCGTATAAACCTACCATTGTCCAAACTATGCTGTTCTTAGCTCGTCGCCCCACGGGTCGGTAATCAATCGACATAAACCGAGTGCTGTAAGACCCTGCACAGAAAATTAAATTCACTATAATAAGGTTCACAGTTCAGTGTGGAACTTTTCTGCGCAAGGTCTTGCAGCATTTGAAAAAAATACATGTATATTTTACAATGTTTTACAAATATTGAAAAGAACGTGACCTTACATCATACATGGTTTTTGTGTGTGAATTGTAAATTAAGTCAAGTTTTTTTTGTAATAAGTTTTTTTTGTAAATAAGTTAATTTTTTAAGTAAGTATTTTTTTTTTAAGTAAGTTATTTTTTTAAGTTAGGTATTTTTTGTTAATTTTTTTAAGTAAGTTAATTTTTTTGAGTTAGTTATTTTTTTAGTTAATTTTTTTAAGTAAGTTTTTGTAAGTGTACTAAAATATTGTAAGAGAAAAATTATAAAGCAAAATTATGGAAGAAAAACATAATATAGTGTTGATCTTTATTAGGTCACATCATTGCATCTTTCTTTCCATGTCCGTATTCAATATCTTAATACTTCTTTTGAAGTCGGTTATTTTATTAATGGTTTTTATTACAAGAGGGAGGAAATTGAATATGTTTATAGAGAAATATTTAAAATGTCTTTACCCAAAAGTCGTTATAGTTATAGGTTGGTGGAATGTATATTGTAATGAGGATCTTGTGAATCGACCCAATTTTGCGTGTGCAGTCATACTGGTTTTTGAACTCATAAATTAAAATATCTTTAAATTTAAATGTTTCAGTGACATTAAATTCAGGGCATTAAAAACATAGTCGGTAAGGGTTTTATGGTTTGGTTTATGTCGATTGCTTACCGACCCGTGGGACGATGGACTTGTTGATGACTTTAAAGTTTAAATCGAAAACAATGACTTAGAAAAAAAGTAGAACATAATTTCTAATCTCAATAAGAAAAATAAAATTGGAAAACAATTACTATTGTTATTATGTTTATACAGGGTTTTCCAATAAGAGGTGTTATTTTGATATTCAATCGTAAAAGATCAATGGTTATGTTGCTTTTGTGGCACGTAGCATCGTCTTGTTGAAAGTAAAGGTTGTCCTGATCAATACCATCCAATTCCGGCCATAAAAAATCATTAATCATCTCTCGATAGCGCAATCCATTTCGAAAATGAGGCTGGAGCAACAGTTACGGTGAATGGATTGCGCTATCGAGAGATGATTAATGATTTTTTATGGCCGGAATTGGATGGTATTGATCTGGACAACGTTTACTTTCAACAAGACGGCGCTTCGTGCCACACAAGCAACGAAACCATTGATCTTTTACGATTGAATAT
Organism: Hesperophylax consimilis; assembly: GCF_061612785.1. NCBI lineage: Eukaryota > Metazoa > Arthropoda > Insecta > Trichoptera > Limnephilidae > Hesperophylax > Hesperophylax consimilis. The sequence continues at coordinate 1,831,822 of NW_028301265.1, read as the reverse complement.
CAAAATAACACCTCTTATTTGAAAACCCTGTATTTGATGGTAATCATGTACACACACCGGAAATCGGATGATGTTACCGCACTTAATTTTCGAAATAAATGTAGGTCCTGATCGGCATTTGGCAAGGTTGTCAGCTCCAGTTCCTGAGTAGGAAGGTTCAATCATCAGTCAAACCAAAACAAATAAAAACAAATTCAAGTTTTAAAAGACATTTTAAAATAGATAAATAGAAAACTTTGTTTTTTAAGGGATAACGTTTTTCATCTAAACAAACCGAAATTAGAGATGTTCAAAAATCAGATATCATAAAAAATGTTTCCCTAGAGACGAAATCAACACATTGTTTCGTGATTGGCACAAGTCATCCCCGTGTTACAAATTAGGAAATGTTAAGCGAGCGCACAGTAAACTGGTATTAACAAACATCAGGTGAAACGGTGTGAATCGCACGGGAATGCGATTAATTTCTGCATACCGAAGACACGAAGAAATAAATGTATTTACTTCACACGTGCCGTAATTTTACGCTTCATTGGGGCTCTTTTGACAGACCACGGACTATGCGAAGAATTTAATGGCAATATTTGAAATTGAACAAATTTAATTTCGATATTCCAGAGTCAATAACAGGTTCTGGTGTGCTTTCTGAAGACGGTGATAAAAATAGCATCTAGTATTTATCTATTACCGTTCTATAATTTGTGAAGTGGGTCAGTGTTTTAAGTACATGTCAAATAGGTTTTCTAAATTGTAAAATTGTATTGAAAATTCATGGTGATAGGGAACTTGGCATATGTAGAGAAAAAAATTGCAAATTACCTATGTTGTTTAAATGTTAATAAAATAAACAAAAAATCAACAGTAAAAAAACAATTTAATTTATTCCCCAGGTACTGATGCAATGTCATCCAATTTCAGAAAAAAATCGTGTATGTCCGCGTGTATATTTGTGATTGCCACCAAAGGTTAATAGAATGCAATGTCATCGACAAAGAGTTTATCTGCCGATTTTAAGCTTGATCGAGAAGCGGTTTAATTTCTTAGCTTCCAAGATTTGCATTAATTCCTTCACGGAAACAAAATCTAAATTGAAATAGATTCATTTAAAAAACATGAAAATGTAAGGTAATGTGCGTACTGAAGCTGGTTAAACTCGCGCACGGTGAACTCTGGCATTAGGAGATTTGCGCAGCTTTTCGGCCTGGAGTTGCTAAGCCAATTATCTAACATCAATTCCATCATGAGCTATGGAAGCTAGTATTAATGTAAATTTTAATACGATTTTGATAAATAAATTCAAATAAATCCAGTGACGTCACGGAAACCTTTATTTTTATAACATTGGTCAATAAAGGTGACCATCGCAAAAACGAACAACAGAAATAAACCATAAATAAATGTCGCGGTGACCAATGTCACGATCGCTATTAGTGGTTTTGTTTACCGCCCCCTGACAAAAGGGACGTGTATAGACGTTGACATTATAACGCGAGTTACGTTTATGGACGTCGGCATTATACATTATACAGGGGGTTTGTCGTGAAAACCTTTTACCGGGATTGCCTCGTACGCCGAAGGTCATTTTGTAGTCTTGGACATTAAAAAGCATTGAAAAAATGTAGTTATGATCCCGATAAAACGTAATTGCTGGTTATAATAAATCTTTACCTTATCGTAAAAGTCGATTATTTTTGACATTATGAATGTGATTATCCAAAAAGGTAGATAAAAGATCGGGTTGATCAAAGTAAAACGAACTCTAAGCAGAATTCTTGCCTGAACAGACTATGCAATAATTACAATAGCGTATTATCTAAGGTTGATATTTTCAGTTGCGAACTTACCAAATACAAGAGGTCCATAAAAGAATATTTCTCTGATAGTTTGTGAATAATGTTTATGTCTCTATTGTTTATATGTCTATTATCATTTGATTTATATCTACAACCTCTCTCCATGGCTATAAATGTATTGTTTTGTAAATTTTTCGTTTAATATAATCTTTTGTTTTGTATAATTTTTTTTTAATTCATATTCCTTTCTCACAAACTTAAATTATGCTGTCTCAGTTAAAGTCACAAGGAGGAAATCCATAATTGGTTATATGTTACTAAATAACACTTATGTACAAACTGATTAAATGTAAACTGTCGATTTCCCAAAAATGAATAAATAAATGAATAATGAAATATTTTCACACAAATGCTCAGTCCTTCAAATATTGGAAAAGTTTTTACAGTTATTAGAAAATAGTTTTTTTTTATTAATTATCGTCATCAAACGTACTAATTGGGGTTGTGGGTGAGTGATTGTAACTCGGATTCAATGAACTCAGATTTGTTTTGAATGTAAGTGTCACTATCAATTGTCAAGAATTCAGACAAGCAATAAAGTATCTACCTACAATATAAAAAAATTAACAGAAAATTATTTCAATTGTCACTGTCCGATGTGTCAAGAATTAAGACTATCCCGTGATTTCTCATGGATGTGCGCTAGTACTTTGCTTTTCACTGAAGGAGAATAACATGGTTGAAACATGCTGTATGCAAGCCATTCATCTGTGTGAGTACTGTGTTTCTGTGAACTCTGACTGCAATACTTAAGTCACTTATATTTGAGATACACTACCCTTGTAGGTTCTACATAATTAATAATTATAATTAGCAATCCCTTGTGGATAGTTATAATTTTAATGGTCAAAACCACTTTAGGTTCTGAAATAATAATTAAGTAAAATATTTGTACGTAACCATAGTAATGTCTCACTCAGAAGAAATAATAAGCTTATATATTATGACGGCCTCCGTGGTCTAGGGGTAAGGCTCTTGATTAGCAACCCGAGGGTAGCGGGTTTAAAAACCAGTAAAAGTAAATTTTATTTGATCAATTTACTAATTTAAAATAATATATTATCTATTTGCGGCACGTTCCAGAGTGGAAAACAATATCAGTATCGCCCTGGTGTAAAACCACAGTTCAGAATTGAAACGATACTTGAAATGGCTTTGGCCATGTTTGGTGACCAGATCTGAATATCCAGATAATTTCCCAACTTCTTCTTCCTCATCTCATTCCCCTCCACACTATCTTCAGCTTCACCACATACCCAAATTGGAGATGCCATAATCTCACTGACTCCAGACGGTTGAGAGCAGTCTTGTGCGGATTCAGTTCTTGTATAGTATTTAACATTGGTGATATTTTTTGTCAAAAGAACGAAGACATCACGTGATGATGAAAGTCAAAATGTTCTATCAAACTCAAAACTGACACTATACACGAATCAAACACGCTCGGAAATAAGGCTTCAATTCTACTCCCCTCCGACCGATGAGCGACCTGGTGGACACGAGCGACCAAGTCCTGGGGAGACCCAAAACTTATAGAGCACGGCTGATTACGGAGGCCATTGAAATCCATAAAAATCCCCTAAACATTAATAGAGACGATGGAGCTAAGCTCAATAGTTCCTTGTATCCGGTAATTGACGGCTACACCAGAGCTAAACGAAGAAAACCACTTTAAATAAAAAATGATACGTTAATGTTAGCTCAGAGGGTTGGAGCTGGCAACACGGTATTACAACCTCATAGATAAGCTCACATTTCACCACAACCTCAAATAACACATCTCCCCTGATGATGGACGCTGCAATGCTGTCCGAAACGTTGGCTAAAGAAGGAGTTAGCGCAACACGGCATAACACCCCAAAAACAAATAACAAAAAAAAATGTGAGACCTGTATAATTACAAAATCAGTGTCAAATAAGGGAGATTACACAGTTTTGGTGTCATTTACAATGTTAATTATTATTCAACACAGTCGGATCACGACACAACATGACAGGACACGTTTTTGTATTTTATTTTTCAAAACTAAAACATTACGGATAAGGGTGTGTGAGAGGGTGTCAAGTAACCTGACTAAATATAAAAGTTGTAACTGTAGGTAATTAATATAATAGATGTACGAACCTACACCTATAATTTGTTTTACTCAATTAGTTACAAAGCAAGTCATTAATATTCTTACAAAATCGCCTGGATGATAAGAAAAATAACTGACTTTAGTGTCAATAGATGTCGCACATTAAAATTAAAATAAGATATATTTATCTAAGGCACTGTCTAGATTGCATTTAGTTGAATCTTGCGATCATAAACAAAGAAAGCAGCCAATAAAAATGTGCAGTGAGAAAAGTGAAGGCAATGTCGGTAGTTCTTATTCGAAGTATGATACAGTTAAATATGACCGAAGGAGATAGGGTCACATTAGCTCAGTTGGTAGAGTTGTGCCCCGGCAATGCAAGGGTCCTAGGTTCGAGTCCTAGAATTGACCGTATCTTTTTCAGATTTTTCTGTTTCAAATATTCATTTAGGAATTGCTAATATTGTCTTCAATAATTGAATAACTGACTTATTTAGCTTGACTTAGCATGACGAAGGTTAAGAGAATAAATTATTCAACACGCATATTTATCAAGAAATTTACGAAAAAGAAGCCTTTCCCTCGAGGACTTGATTTTAGAAACAGAAAGTCAAAGTTAACAAGTCAAATTAATGTTAAATATCATGTTTAAAAACATTTGTTCTATAATGACGCTTCGATGATTTTAGGTCAACGTCATTTAGAGCTACTTTTTTTAAATGTCAATACCGCACAAGAGTATCAACTGCTCCTAACTATCCAGAGTCAGTGAAGATTTGGCATCCCCAATTGGGATATGTTGTGAGGGTGAATGTATTAGGGAGGGGAAGGAGATGGGAAGACAAAGGTGGGGAAGTACCTGGCTATTCAGATCAAACACGAATAAAGACGTTTCAAGCAACGTTTCAATCCTGGATGCTGGTCTTACACCAGGGTGATTCTGAAAGAATCTTCCACTCTGGAAAGTGCCAAAAAATACACTATATATTAATCTAACTAATTAATCAAATAAAATTTACTTGCGCAAGCCGGGATTTGAACCCGCGACCTCCGGATTTCAAGTCGAGAGCCTAACCCCTCGTGAACGGAGGCCGTCTATTGGTAAAGGTTTTTTTATCAAATTTTCTGGCTTTCACCCTGAAAGTTCTAGGCCATCATTTGAAATTATAGAGAGAAGGAAGGTGTATTTATATTTGCATTTTATTAAAATGGGCATATTTCGTAACTATGTATATAGAGGATTGGAGTCAAGTTCAGTCTTAAACGAGATGGGATGAATAGCGGAGGGTTTTTTAAAATCACCTCAATGGCGCCAAAACTCAAGCAGTGTATCAAGATTCTTCACAAACTTTTTAATTTAAATTAATTTCAATTTAAATTGCTGATCAATTCAAGCTTCATATTGATGTTCAGTATCTTCTACACTATACGAAATACCAAACTTCCCGAAAGGTTATGGATAAATGATATTTAGACGTGAGTGTTTTAGCATGCGCGGTGGTTTGTTCTGCCATTTGATAAGGTGTGTTTAGCGTCGCCCAAATAGATGACTTTGAAAGGTTGTAGACTCATTTACGAGGCCCAGGCGTCTAAAATAAGCGATAGACCGGCGTCGGCGTCGAATCGATACGCAATGTCAAGGATTGTTCCATACTCTACAGTGGTGCTTTAATTAAGGTTAAATAATATTTTTAATGATTTTTGTATGATTTTAGATAATACCATTAGTAACTTTCACTACTGGTCGATGTTTTATACATACATTAGTGTTGTTCTAACGAGACTGGCTTAACTGTAATGAGTAGGATTAAGAAAGGGATGCTTAGATGGTTTGGGCATGTAGATCGAATGGAATACATGACGTGAATGGTAGAAGAAGTTGATGACTCCTGATGACACATGGCACGATCAAGTAAACCTAATACTTGAGTTGAGCCATGTTAAGATAACCGAAGGGTATGTATGAGACGATGTATGAATGCAAATGAAGTAAGGAGGGTATGCCAAGACAGAGTTGTTAAGCGGTCCGTTATCTCTGCCTACCTCTGCGGGGAAACGGAGTGATGGTCACTACGTTATTTAAAAAACGGTTTTGAGTGGAATATTTTTACCAAAAAGTGTTAAGTACGCAGATACACAAAATTTTGTATGAAAAGTTATAAGAAAAAAAAGAGTGGAAAAAATTATTTATTGAATCCTTAATTAATAAATCAATTTTCTCATGGTGATATAAATTTAACTTCAATTTATGCTCCAATAAATTTCAAGGACATGTTTCTATAAGATAAGGTTCTGTTTGGTTTTTATTATATTTTCGCGTGGCAGGCGTGTCGCTCTACGTAGATTTGATAATGCCTTCGAAGGGAGCGAAAGGGCTGTCACGCGAATCAAATATTAAAACTTGGCAGGACGTGATAATTGAGCTTTAGCTCAAAATAATTTTGCAACCAACTACATAATAATATCATATAATACTAATTCTGCGAAACCCTTGTTTGTTCAAACCACCACAGTGATTTGAATATATATTTTATTTATTTATTAATTTAAACGCCCTTATGGGCTTTTACATGATACATATTTTACATATTTTAATATTAATAAGTTCAAAAATGAATTAAGAAAATATGTCTATCTCAATTATTAATGTTTTTTTTTTTGTGACTTTATTGAAATATTTAAAGACAGATTATGTTTGCCAAACAATGTACATGTTTATATGTTTATAATACTATAAGCACACACGAAGATGTGAGCTAACTTAAGATTAATAAATAAAATAAATAATTTACTGCATAATACAGTGACAACAGAAAGTTTTATTTTTCAACAAAAAAATAGCAATTTTTCACAACATATCTACAAGAAAACAAGAAATATACGCATTCGCAAATATTATTAAAAAGTAAGTAGTAGGTACATATATAATTTAAATAGTACAAAATATCATACATATTGATATTTTATTTTTGGAATGAGTAAAACCTCAAATTGTAATATGTATCTAATTATTGAAGACAATATTAGCATTCCTAAACGAAAATTTTAAGGTTAGTTGATAGAGCGTCAGTTGTTAATTTCTTATTTTGATACAAAATTGTGTTTTCCGGGATTTGGGAAGAATTAACGGTTTTTTTTATTCAAGTAGGAAAATAAAAGAAAATTCTTTGTTCTGAGTGTTTATCCCCTCCTTTAACAATTTTTAAAGGCTCAGGTCTTCCCTTTCATCGAAGAGTCTCTCTACACAGGATCCCCAAAGATGACACAGGCCCTGGGGGAAATGAGTTGACATAAAAATAAAAATAAAAAAAATTGACCGATTCAAACAAAAATTCAGCCTAAAAGACGAATTTCTTGATTGAAACACTAGCTTGGGAAACAATCAGAAAATATATTTTTAAACGATAAATAATTTATCACTCATTGAAACTTTTTAGAACAATAGAAAAACAAAATAACACAAAGATTTTATCACTTATTGAAACTTCATAGAACATTAAAAACACAAAATAACACATAGATTTTATCACTTATTGAAACTTCATAGAAAATTAAAAAAACAAAATAACACAAAGATTTTTATCAGTTATTGAAACTTCATAGAACATTAAAAAACAAAATAACATCAAAGATTGGAACTAAGGAGCTCGAAATTTGAATTTGCAGTTAGAACTAATATGAAATTAAAGCGGTGTCCCATTTTTGTTCTCAGTAACTTCTGTTTTGCGGCCTCCGGTAAAGTATGCAAAAATGTTACTAATTTTAAAAAAACTACATTAACGCGTGGTAATGAAACAAAAACAACAAAAAATATATATTACAAGGTATTATGCTCGCTAAATACCGTCTGTTTGTCTATTCGTATATAGAAACATAGTAGTTTTGCATCTACGTGGTAAGAGAAGCCATACGTAAAAGGTTGTACTGTTGCATCTGAATATGATCGTATTGAATTAGTGCTAAAAATAGAAGCATAAAGGAGCTCAGCATACAATACCTCTGACCTTTGGTAATGTGAATAGCCAACCTAAGCCAATAAACGTAACTAGTCATTAGGAAGCTTGATCGTAATGATTGTACCTATACTAGTAGGGGAAAGTTTTATTTATTTATTTATTATTCATTAACGCCCTACTAGGCTTTTACAAGGAAATTAAGACCTATTACAGTATGTAAGCATAACAGGATAGATGGATATATATTATACAGGATGTCCGGAGGTAAAGTGCACTAACTTCGGGAGGTGATTCTACATGAATTTCGAAAAAAGTTATTCATATTTTCTACTTCTAAAATCATGTAGAATCACCCCCTGAACTTAGTGCACTTTACCACCAGATACCTTGTATTGTGTAGTACACATAACATAACCACATAAAATATTAAAACTAATACTATGATTATAATCGAATCCAAATAATAACATCTGATATTGTAAATAAAGCAAAGCATAAAATATAAAAGGAACTATGTATATGCAAGTATATGCGTACAATAATTCATGGTTGCAAACATGGTTGAAAACGAGAAAATGATTTACTCGAATAATAGAAAAATAATATAAGTTGTGACAACAGAAAAAAAGTAATTCGAATTAACAAAATATAAATACAGCGAAACCTCTATCTATTGGTTTTAAAGGGACCTATCGAAATAAACGATGAATGCGGGAAAACAATGAATGCGGGATTAAGAGGACAAAACACAAGGAGATACGATCCAGTAAAGTTACCGTCCTCCCAATCTGCATAACCGTTGGTAGATTAAAATTATAAGAAGAAAATAAGTTTTAGATGTAAATAAATGTATTTATTTAAAAAAATACAAAGCTAAACAGAACCATTTTTTTTAAAAAATTATTGCATTGTAAATACATAATCTTTCATCGACATTTGTTTTTTTTACTGTTTTATTTCCGCAAGTCAACAGTATATTTTCAGCTTTGCAAATGATATTTTTTTCGGCATCAGATATTGAGTGTGCGTAGTAGAAAGTTTTCAATCTTTCAAAGAGTGTGCATGCTTCTGAAAATGAAGGTACAGGCAGCGGCTCCTCTTCATCAATATCGACCTCTTCTGTTGTCTCCGTCAATCTTGCGTCACACATGCTTTCGATAGTTTCTATCCCACAAGTTAGAATATTGTCGTCGAAAGTAACAAAATTGTTAAAATTTTTCAAATTTGGTACCAAGAGATAAGAATTTTCTCCAGTTCGCTAAACTTTGATTCTTTACTGGTTCTTCTAGTTTTCGAAGATTTTCCGCACTTTTGAATTTGCTCCCGAATTTCGTTTTTTTTCAAGAAATTAGAATTTAACGTGGATGCCGCGATTCCTAAACGCTTGGCTATATCGACGCGTTTTTCAGCGGGGTTTTTTTCGTACGTAAGAGAACGTAGGTACTTTTTTCATCAAACGGCTCATTTCGAAGATAGTTTAAAAGCTCAAAAAGGATAACTGCAAACACTCCACTAAGTTCGGGTATCTAGCGACAACTGACGACAACTAGCGACTGATGGCGGTGACAAACTGTTATTCTTTCTCTTTCTCTCTCAAAAGTTTCGCGCATCGTAACGAGTGCCGTCTGGCGCCGTTTAAACATAGACAAAATATATCAAATACGCGACGTAATTCCTACGATGAATGCGGGAAAATGGTGGACATAGAAACGATCGATGCAATCTATTTTTGTATGAAATGATTTCGGACTAGAAGAAATAAATGATACATCCGGGAAAACGATTATTCGAGGAACGATAGATAGAGGTTTCACTGTACTATAATTAATATTGAATTTAAATAAGAGGACCTGAAATAGTAAATAAATTAAAGCATAATTAACTTATCAGAACCATCGCCATCTTCAAATATCTGTACAAAAAAAAGTTGAAGTAAAGATAACTTCTAAATCAAATGTTCAATAAATTAACTCCATTAATTAATTTCGAAGATCTTTTAACTAAGTTTCAACATGTTTTTAATAAACTTCCAATGAATTACCTACTTTCAATAACGTTGAATTTTATGTTTAGTAGGTAAACAAAACAAAATTTCAGAAGGCATAAAAAATATTAATACCTGGCTAAAATCAAACATCTAAATACAATTTCAAAAATATTTGCTAAGCATGTTTTTTTTTTAATTATGACGTTTAGGGCCTAGCACGGACACGTTTAAAAGCTTGATCGATTTTGTCGGTAACTTTTTTTCGTTTCCGAGCACGACTGCAGATCTCCAACGAACAAACGTCTATTCAATCAACTGTTATATGTTCGTTGACGATCTGCAGTGATGCTAGGAATAACGTGAGACAATACATTCAGGTGATGATCGTTAGTGTAGAGCTAAACAGACATTATAGTAGTATAATATTATAATATTGTAGTAGTATATCTTTATTGTTTCTCTGTGTAACTAATCTCCAATGTATTGGTTACTATTATATAACTTTACAATTGAAAAAAGTCCTCCACAACACAGGTGAACTCCTAGCGTGGAGGACAATATACTTTACTTTTGTAATACTAATTTATTTAAGAATAAATAAAAAATAAAATAAAAAAGCCTACGCATTAGCTTCATCTCTCTCTCACATCCCAACTAGCAACTAGAAAGCATGAATCCGTAATCTCTGCACTCGGTTAAACAATAAACTGAAGTAATCTAAACTCAAGAGTATCATTATATCAATAATCCTCTAACAGTTAATACAACAGTGGCATAGACAATATAACGGTTACTATAACAAATAAGTTATTGTTATAAAAATAATTTTGAAATATCAAAAATGTTAAATCTCATTAAAGAAATTCGTAAATGTGTAAATAATGGTTTATCTAATATATATTATAAAAAGAAACCCGTGTTTCCCTTCCCGCCTGATTTTCTCCACAACCAGCCACTGCCACTTACCGGTGGTTATGGTGGTAGATAGCCCTTGGTGTCACATCGAAAGTAATTGAGTTTGGTGGAGAGTGGTTGGGAGTAGGTGACTGGGAGGTAAAATGTTTCTCGTTATGTGAATGATGCGAATGCTTCAGATTATTTCAGAATGGGCCCGCCAGCCGACCGTGTTCATGAAGGTTCTCGAATGCTCTAGGAGATTCTGGAAGGAGAGAGATCAAGAAGGTTCTACAAGGTTCCAAACTGAGTGGCGGAGTATGCCGGTGAGCCTATAAGGTTCCAGATAGTTCAAGAATGCTCTTGAAAGTTCTGGAAGGAGCCGCAGCAACAGTTACTTTTCTGTAAAATTGAGACTAACATTCCGAGATTCTTAAGTTCAAACAAAGAAAGGTGTCTACTTGTGTAGGATTACTCTACTAACATGCAAAGTATAACAATTTGTGAAATGTCATATTCGAGAATAACGTATGGGCGGCTTACATTGGCTTAGCCTTGGAGACGGATAAATAATGGTGTATTAGGCGCATTTGAATGGAATGTGGTTTACGTGTTTCAAATACATACATAATCTTTGGGAAACCTCTCAATATCAGTTCTTATATTATGACAAAAAAACAAAAATGTTAATTTGGTTTATGAAAAGATTTTTTTTCAAACATTAACCCCACACAGGAGCTAAACTCAAAGATGACATAGACCCTGAGGAAAATAATTTTTAGGAAGAAGTTCTGGGAAGATAAAGGTATGAGGGAGGAATCTAGGGATCAATGTGTCCAGGAATGACGAACGTATGAAAATATCCCTCCCGTTGAGAGATTAATTGGAGAGGTAAAAGGGTCGCCCCAAACTAGCCTCTGCCGATCTGGTATGCCACCTAACTGGTGGGTGGGAGAATCCTGAACATACCTCACCCGATGAACCCGAGCATCCCTGCTAAATCCCCAAACGTAGCGATCCACTTGGGGTGACCTATGGCAGAGGTGTTGGTTATCAAATAAATGGTTCCCAAACACACCTCCCAAATTGCAATGCTGCAAGAATGCAATGATGCATCGAGAAAAACTAATATTACTAATTTAATAAAAATCTTTTCAAATTATTGGTAATCCAGTTAAAAACGGGATTGAAGGCCGTTTTCTAATAAATTATTGGTAAATTCCTACATATCGGAACAAATGTTAATGCACCTGCATTTGCCTTTATAACATACAATGACGAAATAATTATGAATGTGTCCCGACATCGTGATAATACGTTCGTATTTTATCAAAAGTTTTAGGAAATCCATCAATTCATTCGTTAAGGGTCTGCAATCCTGTTTTTAACCTGATAGCGAATAATTTGAAGAGATTCTTTAAAAATTAGCAATATCTCATACATAAGTTTTCTCCGTGTAAATAAGACTCTGATTTCAGAGTGGAAGATAAGATTACTACTCTCAGTATTGCCCTAGTGAAATACCATCATTTAAAAGCTTTAACCGAGTTTGGTGAACAGGCCTGAATAGACAGGTAATTGCCAACTATCCGATTCTCCATATCATTCGCTTCCCCACTCCTATCAGCTCCACAACATTGGGAACGACAGTATCCAAATGATTTCGGGCAGTTAGGACTTTTGTGCAGTATTTACAAAAAAATTATTTATCTACCGGATTCCGATAATAAATTTCGAGATCGAAATGTTTATTTTCCGGAATCAACACAATAACGGGAATTTTATAAATTAAGGCAATCAATAAAGTCCATGAAAAAGTTTTTTAAAAAATTCATATGAAAACCGCACAAATTCGCAACTGCTCCAAGCGTCGGGAGCCAGTGAGACAATGTCATCCCCTATCGGGGTATTTTGTGAGACTGAAGGTAATGGGTGGGGAAGGAGACGAGGAAAAGGAAGGTGGGGAAGTACCTGGCTATTTAGATCTGGTCACCAAACACGGGTCAAGTCATTGATAAAGTCATACTGACAGTAGGTATCTTCCACTCGGAAAGGTATACAAACTCCATTAATAAGGATATGTAATCGTACCTAACAAAAATGATATCATTGCCACAACAAAACATAATTAATTTATCCGACGTCTAATCGACGTCTAATCGCTGATAAAATAGAATGTCAATCCACTTTGCAAGTGACGCGGTTGTTAGAATGCAGAGTTGCAGTTTTAGCGTATCTACAGATGTAATAGTTAACACGCTGATAGATCCGCTGTCGTATCTCCAGACCGGTTCCATGATAACTCAACACAGTGACAATTCAACACACTTTTAAAAAGTGATATAAAGTCATTAGAAACGATGAAAAATATATTTTTTTTAACCTAACCTTACCTAACCTAACCTACATAAATCAGTTAATAAAGTTTTTGTTTCATCACTTTCCACGACTTTATATAACTTTTTAAAGATGTGATGAATTATCATTGTGATGATTTATCCGGTTACCCTCCAGACCATATATACAGGGTGTTAAGTTAGGGAAGTACTTGACATACTTTAACCAGTGATTCCCGACATTATTTGGCGTAAAAAATGTAAATTAAATGTTGATCACCGGTGTATTTTTTATTTCTTGAAAAACATAGAAAATCAGTAGGAATTCGACAGCTTGGAATTTTTTTTATAATTGTTTTTGATAAAAAAAACATCAAAAAAGATATCGGAGACAAAAATTTCATTCCACATTTTACTCCAAATAATGTCAGGAATCACTGATTAAATTAAGTCAAGTACGCCTCAAAAGGAAGTTACAAACCAAAAATGTGTATATTCTTGGTATACCTTATATTGTAGGTAATAAGGATTAAAATCGCTTGACAAACGGAGTCTAGAAACGTTCGATTTCAAGCACAAAACTGGTTTTTATTTATTTTGTAAATAATTTTATAAGACAGCAAAAAAGTTAATCAAGTGAAACTGTCACAGATAATCTTAGCTATTATACTGTATTTTTAAAAAGTTGTTTCTTTACGCGTTCATACATTTCTATTGAAAACATTTATATTTTTTATCGAGTAATTTATATTTTTATTTGTGATCTACTCAAGCGAAACGATAAAAAAACCTTCAATTTATCTAAAGTATATTTTTAGTATTCATAATGTAAACCAATTCGTTATAAAGATTAATCAAAATAATGATTTAGCATTAAGCTTCGCCTTAACACCCTGAATAGTGTGAAGTAGCTAGTAGATTATAATTTTTATTATGTATTGAATGTACCTAATATCCTAAGAACAACAACGGTAGAATGTCAGGGTTAAAGGATTTGTATCGATCTCTCGTTGGTTCGTTACACAACTACTGCAATCCAGTTATTAACGTCTACCTACAACTTGTATGGATTCGTGCTTAACCGTATAAAGCAATATTTATGTGTTATTTCACAAAATAATATGTAGTATATTTTCGGCACGTTCTAGAGTGGAATATACTCTCAGTATCGCCCTGGTGTAAGACCACAATTCAGAATTGAAACGTTGCTTGAAATAGCTTTAGCCGTGTTTGGTGAGCGGATCTGAATGGTCAGGTGCTCTTCCACATTTCCTCTTCCCCATCTCCTTCCCCTCCCCCCAACCTTTAGCCTCACAACATACCCCGATTGGGGATGCCATTGTCTCTCTGGCTCCAGGCGGTTGGGAGCAGTTTGGACTCAGTATTCATATAAAAATAAAAGTATCCGGATTCCATGCAGCGTCACTAAGCTTTTCCCATAACGACATAAAAAGAATAATTCTACTTCGGAACTCAATTAACTAATTAGGCACTCGTTAAATTAAAAACCATACCTAAACTGAATTAATTGCATATTATAAAACATTATCTGAACGTTCTTGCACAAATAGCAAATTAAGTAATGTTCTCTGCATTGTCTTACCGATCTGCGGCGGCGCACAGTGGGCTGAAAATCGCCTTTCATAGACATAGAGACTTGAATTTTCAAGGGTATTTTTTTTGGCTAGAAATGGATTCTGCTGATCATTACTATGCTATAAAATGTCATACGAAGCAATTGCGTGTACAAATGAAGGAGTTATAATTTTTTTAAGAAAAATTTGTATGGCGCTGACATTAAAAATGAGGCTATCTCTGGAATCATAAGGTTGGCCGTTCTATCCTTACACACAGATAATACTATTATTTATTTGTATTTTTTTGACATACTTCATATTGTGGCGCAAGGTGCGATTTTTTTTTTTTAAATCCTCAAAGTTGAAAAAAACCCTTTTTAATGTTGATGATTCATTTGAATGCTTAAATGCTTTTAGGCTTGCAGTGTAAATAAAATATTGTAAACTAGACAAAGCATACTCATATTTAAAGCATTTAAGCATTAAAATGAATCTTTAACATTAAAAAGGGTTTTTTTCAACATTGAGGATTTAAAAAAAAAATCACAAGTTTCGCCACAATACGAAGTATGTCAAAAAAATACAAATAAATAGTAGTATATTTGTGTGTAAGGATATAATGGTCAACCTTATGATTCCAGAGATAGCCTCATTTTTAATGTCAGTTCCATACAAATTTTTCTTTAAAAAATGATTACTCCTTCATTTGTACACGCAATTGCTTCATACAAAATTTTATAGCATATTAATGATCAGCAGAATCCATTTCTAGCCAAAAAAAATACACTTGAAAATTCAAGTCTCTATGTCTATGAAAGGCGATTTTCAGCCCACTCTGCGGCGTAGAACAAATCATTTTATATCCATTATAAATATTATTATAACGGTAGTTTAGACATTTTCCAATGGATAAAAGCATTTATTTATTGTTAGTGTTTTCCGGGTGATTAGATTTTATTATTGTAATTCATAATTTTTCATGTTTTGAAATTTTTGTGGCTGAAAGTATTATCGTGGTTCATTTTTTTTAATATCATACCACTTCGACCTGATTTGGCAAACGTTTCTGACAGGGTTAGGACGAGTTGTTTCGGAGAATTTGAACAATTCTTCAAATTTCAAAGTTCATTTTCAAGTTCTGTGAAAGATTTTTTCAAGTTCTGTTTTTATTTCAGTTTTGTCAAGCAACTAGCCTATAATGATATAGTAACAGAACTTGAACAGGACTTTCACAGAACCCGAAAATGAACGTTGAAATTTGATGAATTGTTCAAATTCTCCGAACAACCCATCCTTAGGACGGGTCATAATTTTTCATGTTTTGAAATTTTTGTGGCTGAAAGTATTATCGTGGTTCATTTTTTTTAATATCATACCACTTCGACCTGATTTGGCAAACGTTTCTGACAGGGTTAGGACGAGTTGTTTCGGAGAATTTGAACAATTCTTCAAATTTCAAAGTTCATTTTCAAGTTCTGTAAAAGATTTTTTCAAGTTCTGTTTTTATATCAGTTTTGTCAAGCAACTAGCCTATAATGATATAGTAACAGAACTTGAACAGGACTTTCACAGAACCCGAAAATGAACGTTGAAATTTGATGAATTGTTCAAATTTCATCGTTCATTTTCGGGTTCTGTGAAAGTCCTATTCAAGTTCTGTTACTATATCATTGTAGGCTAGTTGCTTGAAAAAACCGAAATAAAAACAGAACTTGAAAAAATCTTTCACAGAGCTTGAAAATGAACGTTGAAATTTGATGAATTATTCAAATTCTCCGAAACAACCCGTCCTTAGTGTCCAACTTAATTGTACGTTTGATTCGTGTTGAAAATTGAAGTGAAAAATTTGAATTTGAATTTAGAATCCAAACATCAAGCGTCGCAATTTTTTTATGGATTCAGGAGGTCTATAAAACCCTATATCAATACGATTAAATTCTTCATCTAAAATCAGTTACCGATATTTGCGAGCACGGTCAATAAATAATAAGAAATGTTAAGACGGCCGATAGCCTCGGTAAACTGTCAAGTTTGGTTCCATGCTAACTCAACACAGTGACTATTCAACACACCTTTAAAAAGTGATATAAAGCCATTAAAAACGATGAAAAAAAATAACCTAACCTAACCCAGTTAATAAAGTTTTTGTTTCATCAATTTCCATGACTTTATATAACTTTTTAAAGATGTGATGAATTATCATTTTGATGATTTATTCGGTCACCGTCAAATAAAAATTTATTTTTGAATAATATAGTTTTGCAAAATGACTTGCTTAAAACGAACGGAATGGAACTAACGAAGCTCTTAGAATTGAAAGAAGTCGTGTACGCGGTCAGCTGAATCCGTTCGGGCCAATGACGCTACACTGTTCGTTCACTTTACAAGTTGTGAATAAAGGACCTCTTTAATTAACTAACTCCCTCTTTGATGTCAAAATGTAAATGCAGACTTCCAATGCTAATAATTTATGTAACATTTTATTTCAAATAAGGAATTATACAATTTGTCCAAAAAATCGTCACTAACTCAATGACAATTATTTTTCCAAACTTTCTTCATGTAGGTAGGTACCATAATATTTCAAATATTCAAATGAGAAAGAACAACTAAACGTGACGGGTCACTCACATACGATAAATATTCTTTTCTGAATTATTAAAACGGCCACCATCTTGAACAAAAAACGGAACGTTCAAAACAAAATTACAGACGAAATGCAAAATAGTCGAATTAGAACAGGACTTTGCTAGTCAATAAAAATAATGAAAGTGTCTGTAAATATTCTGAAAAATATAATTAACGTATGACATGTCTTAGATTTACAAGCAAATTTTATGACAAATAAATTTTAATGGAAATGAGAATTAGTAATTAATGTGAAAGCGGATGGTTGTGTGGCTTTTGAACCGCTTGGCATGGCGACGCTTAAAACGTGTTAGAAGGGTAAATTATAACACATTTGTAAAAGGGTCTAACTAAATGGTGTAACAAAATATTTAATTTTGGAAACAACCCCGAACTTTTACCCGATTGGGATTTGTAGTTTTTTACGCAGCCAGCAATTTGAGCGCCATTGGAAAAAAAAGTACTAGTAATTCGTAAGCAGATATTTTCTCATGTTCTGAATAGTAGTATTACAAAGAGAGTTAGGGGGTATTTCACTATCTCTGATTATGTTCTGACTAAGCACTAATCCGCGGATTAGTCATTTTTTCGTTTTCACTATATCTGAATAACGCTAACGCTCGGGTTAAAGTTCGATTTGACTAAGGGGGTATTTCACTATCTCTGATTATGTTCTGACTAAGCACTAATCCGCGGATTAGTCATTTTTCGTTTTCACTATATCTGAATAACGCTAACGCTCGGGTTAAAGTTCGATTTGACTAATCAGTGCTCGAACCTCACGTTAGGCGCTATTCCTCGAATCAAAGATGGCGTCAAAACATTCCGAGTTTGACAGCGGAGAAGTGAGTCGAATTTTGTTGAATGAATTTGAATGCTTGTATGATCCATCCTGAATTATTTGATTGTGTTCAAAATAAGAAACAATGTATTAATTCGACACGAATCTATCTAAAATGACCTGATAATCGTAACATAACCAAAAAATGCACATTTTGCGGTGTGCGGACTGTGACGCATGACAGCCGTGGCAGTAGATGGAGTAACTGCAAACATTTTGCGATGTTGCCAGACTATTTCGAGTGTTATCTATCCGGAAGCTCGAAACAATGGTGAAACGGTCGCCGTTGAATAACGAAGTTATTCTGATCTTTAAAGCCAGCCAACGGATAGCTAGTCAGATATTTAGCCCGACATAGTGAAATACCCCCTTAGTGATCTGTAGACTATCAGATTCATTTATTGACAAATTACAGAAGGCGGACGGTCACGCCGCCTCCCGTGCTCCTCGCAACTTGTTTTGTTCCCTTTTCCTTAGTTGGGTGGTTTATCAATTTCAATGTCTGTGGACAATTCGGATGTATGGCAAAATAAACAAAATGCTCATTTTCGTTGAAACCCGAAATCGAACCGCAACATTATGTTTATTTGAGTCAAATTCTCCTTGAGTCAATTACCGTTCTATCTGAACAAAGCGTTTCTGAAGAAATGCGGTTATGATGTGATATATCACGTTTTAAGAATACAACCGTCTCACATTCTTTATTTGAAGGACTTGAAAGGTTTCTACAAATTATTAAAATCCAAAAAGTCAGTCATTAAATCTACATTAAA
This sequence comes from Hesperophylax consimilis, assembly GCF_061612785.1. NCBI lineage: Eukaryota > Metazoa > Arthropoda > Insecta > Trichoptera > Limnephilidae > Hesperophylax > Hesperophylax consimilis. Next base: position 1,812,899 of record NW_028301265.1, on the reverse strand, counting down.
AAAATGTAAATGTTCGTTTGTTCAAAATCTTAAATCTACGAAATTCTTCACCAATTGCTTTGAAAATTTGAAACACGTGTGTTTGTATATACCTTTATTATACTATGTATATAGATGTCACCTGTGGCAGGGAAAAACGAGGTATTGTGAAAACAAGCGCAATCTGTTGGACGTAAAAGCAACACGCGCTATGGTTTCTCTATCTGAACAGACAAACAGGTGTACAGCTACTTGTATAAATAAAGTGGTGTATATAAATACATTATACTCACCAAAAGCATGTGACAACTTAAACACCAATTACGATTTAAAATTATACAAGGTTTTAAATAACGTGTCTGACTTTTAACCAGTGATTGCTGATATTATTTGGAGTGAGAATTGTTGGTCTCCGGTGAAATTTTTAGTATTTTTTTAAACGAAAAATATTATAGAGGTATTTAACGGTGGGTTTGGGAATCATTACCGAAGAAAAAATATCATATTTTTAATCCAAATACTGTCAGGAATCTGTACATTATAATGAAAGAATAGCTTTTACCGGGGAACGTCGAAACATACATATTATAAAACATTTTAGTTGGGGGACGCGGATATTAGGAATGTAGCACTTAGGCAGGTACCTATACTAAATACAATATTTTATAACGGTTAACGTCAACAATGGAAAAAATAACGCAATTTGAGGAACAGTTTTCACGGTCATTTCACGAGAAACACGGAAAATATTTCTCAACTTGAACTTGTCACTAAATTTGTTTTCAGAAAATTAATAATAATTACTTGGAAAAAGTGCCAGAAAAACACATTACCAACACAATGTGTTGTTGTTGAACTCGGTTTTATGGTTCACGTATTTCAAAAGGCGAAAAAGTTGAGTTGTTTGATAATTTCGACAAAAGGTAGCCGTGCGAGGTTCAAATCACAAAGTAAACTAGGTTCTTGACTTAGAGATAGCGTGAGAAAACAAATAAAAATACTTAGTCTCCAACCTATTTTCAAAAGAAAATTTCATGTCACAACAATAGCGTATGTACAAAGTTTAGTGTATTGTTGAAAAAACCTAAATTCATAAAGGTATAACTGATAATACTTTATTTATCAATCGCACACATCAAATTAGAACGCAAAATGTTCTATATAGGTATTAGAAATAAGGAATTAGACCTTCTCTCTAGCTTCTTATCTGGCAGATCACAATGCGTTAAAATCAGAACCACAAAGAGTAATAACTAACTAACTAACTAACTAACCATCACGCCGTTTCCCCGCAGGGGTAGGCAGAGAGGACGGACCGCCAAACAACTCGGTCTTGGCACACACTCCTTGCCTCATTCACATTCATACATCGTCTCATACATACTCTTCTATTATTCTGACTCTTGACATGGCCCGACTCGAGTATCTGATTCACTTGATCGTGCCATGTCTTCCTCGGGCGTCCCCGACTTCTGCTACCATTCACATTTGCATCATATATCCTCCTTACACTCCTATCTTCGCTCATTCGCTCTACATGCCCAAACCATCTAAGCGTCCCTTTCTTAATCTTACTCATTACGCTTACATCAGCCTTGCACTCTTTGCGGATCTCCACATTCCTCACACGATCAAACATGGTTTTACCACACATACGCCTCAGGGATCTCATTTCAACAGCATTTAATCTACTTTCATCCTTTCTTTGCCAGTTCCATGCCTCACTTCCATACATCAAGGTAGGTACCAGCACTCCGTTGTGGACTGCTAACTTCGCTTCTTTGGACAATTTTTTGTTAGCGCCTACGGCGTTTAGTCCTCCATTAACGGAATTACCTGCATTTACCCTTCTTTCGATATCTCTGTCAGCCTTCCCATCTCTCGTAAACATACTTCCTAAATACACAAACTCATCCACCTGCTCCAAGTATTCCCCATTCACAATTATATTGCACACTGTTTTCGTACTCTCTCTTTCAAACACCATTACTTTAGACTTACTTACATTCATCATTAACTCATTCTTCATGCATACTTCGTTCATCCTAGACACGAGAGACTGTAGATCATCTATACTATTAGCAATCAGCACCGCATCATCAGCATACAACAGGCAACATACTTTAAAATTATTCAAATTCGCGCCCAATCCCACCTCTTTCAATTCTTGCATACAATTATCCATGTATAGATTGAATAACCACGGTGACATTACGCAGCCTTGTTTAACACCTTTTGTGATATCAAACCACCCCGTAAAACCACCGTTTACCCTAACACATGCAACGCTTCCCTCATACAGAGACGCAATTGCCTGAATCAGATTCGTATTCACTCCATACTTGGACAACACCTTCCATAGCTTTTTCCTGTCGACTCGGTCGTATGCTTTTTGTAAATCTACAAAGGCACAGAAAAGTTTCTGGTTTTTTGCCAGAAACTTCTCAGTGAGCATACGCAATGAGAAGATCTGGTCCATGCACCCCCTTCCACTCATGAAAGCACCTTGCACATCCCATATTTTATCCTTTGTTTCCTTTCTTACTCTTTCAATCAAAATTCTACCATACAGCTTGCCAACTGAACTAAGCAGGCTAATAGCCCTATGATTCCCACATTCCATACGTGACCCTTTACCTTTGTATAATGGCATGATCACAGCCCTTCTCCAATCTAAAGGCGTGTAACCTTCCTTTAAACATTGGTTAAAAAGATTGCACAACCATGTGAGAATTACACGGCTACCTCCTTTAAAATATTCAGCAGCAATATTGTCAAACCCAACAGCCTTACCATTCTTCATACATTTAATCGAGCTTTCTATCTCATCCATGCTAATTTTGGTAACATTCACTCCATCGTCATTCATATCTGATTCGCCACTGGAATCACTGTCATTCACTTCGCTTTCGAAGACTTCCTCGAAATAATTCATCCATCTCTCTTTTATTTTTTCCTCATTCGTCAACATTTTTCCATCTTTTGATTTTATCACTTTCATGCTTCCGTTTTCTGGGCCACTCCGGGACCTTTTGACTTCTTTCCAAAACAACTTAATGTTTTCTTGGAAATGGTAAGAGTAATAATCTGCATATTAATTACGGTGTCCCACAAGGCAGTGTTTTAGGTCCAACCCTCTTCTTGATATATATTAATGAGTTATGTAACCTAGATATCCATGCCTTATTGTCAGTTTCGCCGATGACACAGTCCTACTATTCCAATCGAAGGACTGGCCTACCGTATACGCCAAAGCGGAGGAAGGAATTCAAAAGGTAAAACAGTGGCTCGACTCTAATTCACTAACTCTGAATGTACCTAAAACAAAATACTTACTGTTTAGCTTCACCAATATCCCAAAGTCAAACCTAACTTAAAAAATACACGTTTGCAAAAATTAACTAATTCATCGTCTAGAAAAATATGGTGCTTAAAGCTTATTTTGTAGTTGAAAACGTTTTATAAAAATATAAATTTTTACATAAAATATTTTAATGGTAAGGTCCTCCCCCACCTCACACAGGACCCCACAGAGAGACAGCCTGGGTTCTCATTGCCTTGCAAAACCTGGTCCACCATCAATAGGTTAAGGTGCTCCCATATCCGCTGTGCCCACATGATGCACAGATGGGGCCTTAAAGAGTAGGCGATGTGAACATGTGGTCAACTAATGCCCGCTCCATTCATTCCCCGGCGGGATTGATGAGGTTCACATGACGACGCCTGAGGCCCTAGAATGGCTCGTAGACCTAGATGTCCCCCTCTGACCCCCCCACCATACGAAAGAAGAAGAAGAATGATAAGTTCCTGTTTTTATTAATCTTAAATTTAAATAACTTCCATCCGTATAACATTTGAGATTTTAGTAATACGTTCATCAGAAATAATTAAAATGTGAGAGTCGAGTAAACCCCTCAGAGTCGTATGTCGCAATAATATATGTTAAATATGCCCATTCCTGCAAGGAAAAGGAGTGAGGGTCAGTTGATAAGTCAGCCGATTTACCAAAAATGCAATTGACAATATTGACAATCGGATTTGTTTATGAATACCGTAGAATTTTATAGATACCTTATATTGAAAGAATAACAAACACGCAAGTACTGGAAGAACGGGAAGTCATTGATGCCAGACATCCATCAAGACAATCTTCACAATGCTGACTGCAGTCCGGAACACCAATTATGAACATTTCGAAACCATAAAGTCTTCCATGAATTATCACACTACCTAAAGCTTGTATTTTGTCAATTATAATGTAACCGAGATATTGAAGTAGGTACTAATTTGTATACGATTGTTACCAAACGATTTCAACGTCCATATTCGTCGGTTGCAACCTAAAAACAAATAGTATAACGAATTATTTCACCTACGCATGCAGTATGGAACTAAACAATTCAGAGAAACCTTTTTTAAGGCGGTAGATCGTTACCGAGAATCGATAACAATAGAGAAGAAAGTAGAAAGAAAATTAGAAACACGAAATTACTAATTGTGAATTTAACAGATGGTTTAGTAAGGCGCCGAATGATTTGAATGAAACACGACAACATTGCGATATTTTTACATTCTTCTTTATGTTATAACTTAAATACTAACCGCTTTAAAGGCCGACAATACAATACATTACTTATGAAACCTCTCCGGACCGTGTGTATGTTTGAAAATACATAGATTTATGATTTTTTCCTCCCTATCTTTAAGTTGGTTTTCGTTTCTTTTTTTTGTAATGTGAATTCCGCACAAGAGCTGCTCCCAACCGTCTGAAGCCAGTGAGACTATGGAATCACCAATTGGGGAACGTTGTGAGGCTGAATATAGTGTGGGGGGAAGGAGATGGTTAGTATGAATGTGTGGGAGTACCTGGGTATTCAGACCTGGTCACCAAACGTGGCTAAAACTACTTCAAGTAACGTATTAATTCTGAACGGTGTTCTTACATCAGGGCAATACTGAGAGTGTCTTTCACTCGTTATCCAATTGCTGGTGTAACTGGGTTATTTTTTTATTGGATTTAACTAGATTAGGCGGTAGCCATGATTACATTTTCAAATTTTTGTGTTCAATCCAGACCAATTTAAAAAAAAAATCTAGTTATTTTTTAAATGTTTAAGGACGGGTTGTTTCGGAGAATTTGAACAAATCATCAAATTTCAACGTTCATTTTCAGGTTCTGTGAAAGACTTATTCAAGTTCTGTTTTTATATCATTGTAGGCTAGTTGCTTGACAAAACTGAAATAAAAACAGAACTTGAAAAAATCTTTCACAGAACTTGAAAATGAACGTTGAAATTTGATGAATTGTTCAGATTCTCCGAAACAACCCGTCCTAAGTCTTGCCATTCTGAACATTGATTAATGGTATCTATAATTTGTAGAGTGTTGATTGAGGAAAAGCCAATCATTATTTCTGACTCTACGGGAAGGGATATTGAAAGGGATGAGTTGCAACAAAGTAGACGAGTCAATGATAGTGTTAATAATTTTTAAAATGCAGCTGAGATCAATGTTTCCTACGTTTTTCTACAGAAGAAAGATTTAATTTTACTTCAACTTTATTGTATGAGTAATGGCCTCATTCTAGCCCTAACTTCCAAGCAATTTCCCTTAAGCCCCCGCATACCCAATTTAAACAGATTTATAAAAAGTTTCTCGTTAACTCTTTAAGTTTTCAAGTTCCAAAAAAAGTTATTTTTGAAGACAATATCTATACATTTGTAATGTGGAAATAAAATTAATTAAATTAAATTCCTTCGATAGAAAAAAAACGGAAAACTCCGAAAATTATTTAAAACACGTTTTGTTCTGTTATTTATCATGTTATAGACATGAAAACATTCACAGTGTATCTTTAAACGCAACTAAAGCATCTATCGAAAGATTTTTGTTCTATTTCAAACTATATATTTTCACCATTTTCGGTAAATTATTTTTTTTTTATATTAGAGTGCTCCCTCTAACATTCTTATTTTCATATCTCCCTTTCAAACTATATTTGAACGCTTACTACGGGGCCTTAATCAAATGTCTATTTGTATGAACAAAGCTGACTAAAGATTACTCTCTCCGAAAGAAGAAATTTTTCCAACAATGACAATAATAAGTACTTTTTGTGTGGAAAATCGGATAATAATTTACGTTACGCCCCTCACAAGCAACTGTGTGTATGTAAAGAAACGTGCGACTGAAGTCTTGCATGAGAGAGATGGCATGAGAGCGAGATAACTGTAGATTTATGAGGAGTTTGCATGATTGTCCGGTCTCTTTTCTTTATCACCTGTGATCTGGAATCCGAGATAATTCAGTTAATTACAGTCTAATATTAAATTGGAGTGATGGTCATAATCGTCAGCAACGAGGAACCGACTTACGAATACTATTATTCCACCAACCCAATTTTTCATTTATTTAAATTATTGTAAGACAGAATTTTAAGATAATTTAAAGAATAATTAAATATATGTACTGCTAAGAGATTTAATTCAAAAGCATCATTTCTCTTATCATGGATTGCTGTGCTAGAACATCTGTTCTGCCGTGTGGTATCTTGAACAAGTCACCGTGTATATGTCACAGTAAAACCTTGCCATAAAGAGCCACTATACCAAGGGAAAGAAAGATATTACAGTACCTTTACAATACCACTATGAAAGGAGTGAAAGGAGAATAATATATCACGGGGAAGTGAATGGTAGAATAAGTCGGGGACCTCCAAAGAAGACGATCAAGTTAATCAAATAATTGAGGCGGGCCACGTCTAGAGTCAGAATAAGTCAGAAATAGAATATGAATAGATAATAAATAAGTCAGAAATAGAATATGAATTAATAAATAATGAGTCAGAAATAGAATAAGAATAGAATCGAATCGAAACAGACGTTGTCTAGTGAGACGGGTAACTTACCTACCAACATTGTTAAGAAACTTTTTTTTCAATAGAATAAACGACCGGGTTGCCGGAAAAACTATTTAAATTTTATTTAAGATAAAGAATGTCAGAAATAGAATAAGAATAGATTAAAAAATAAGTCAGAAATAGAATATGAATTGATAAAGAATGAGTCAGAAATAGAATAGAACCGGAACAGACGTTGTCTAGTGCGACGGGTAACTTACCTACCAACAATGTGAAAAAACTTCTTTCAATACAATAAACGACAGGGTTGCCGGCAAACTATTTAAATTTTATTTAAGATAAAAAATATGTCAGAAATAGAATGAGAATATATAAAAAAAATAAGTCCTAAATAGAATAAGACTTGATAAAGAATAAGTCAGAAATAGAATAAGAATTGATAAATAAAAAGTGGGTGTGTCAAGCCTACGCAAGACAGAAGTGAAACTTCTAGTATTCCTCTCTCTCTATTTTCAAATTTAATTTATTCCTCTCTCTCTATTTTCAAATTAACCGTATGAACCACAATCAATTACGTATTTCACTCGTATTACACTCACGACGCAGTATACTAACCAAGCAGCTGATGCTTGGCGTGGCGCAGTTCGCTGGTGTCTGAGAGAGAGGAAAGAAGAGAAGAGAGAGAACGTTCGTGAGCGGCTCCCCCACCTCAACAAGCGCATATGGTGAGAGAGGGACAGTGAACGGTGAGCGGTGGTGGGGGTACCCGCATTTTCGTGTCGATTCTGACTCGGTTTTACTCCGTCCCCGAAAATCCATTACGCGCCTAAAGAAGTTTCACTTCAATAAGTCAGAAATAGAAAAAGAATTGATAAATAATTAGAATAGATAAAGAATAAGAAGAGTAATAATAATATAAAAGTATGTTTTAGATGAATGAAGCAAGGATTGTGTGCACAGAGAAAAATGAGTATTAATTTATTAAGAATCTCTTCAAATTATTGGTAATCCGATTAAAAACGGTATTGTAGGCCTTTCGAATGAATTAACAGGAATCCTGATAAACTTTTAGTAAATTAATTATCACGATGCCGGAACACGTGTTTATAAAAATTAGAATATTTTCGCATTTCGTCATGATATTTTTATAAAGGCAAATGCAGGTGCATTAAAATTCATTTAAAAGATCTGCAATCCTGTTTTTAATCGGCTTACCAATAATTTGACGAGATTCTTAATTAATTAATTACACTTAATACACTTTTTTCTCAGTGTGCCGTGACAGAAATGTGTGGCGGTCTGTCCTCTCTGCCTATCCCTGCGGAGAAACGGCGTGAAGATTAGTTAGTCAATTAGATAGATACCACCATTTCTGTGTAAAATATTTGCACAATGGTGTAAGTGATTCGCAACAAAGCGATTTATTTAATAAACAAAAGATTTGCATTACAGATAAAATGAAGATTTGCGGAATTGGGTCACAAATCACTAGATTCATTTGGCGTATTATCTAAACGAATGTTGAGAATTTTTTCAGCACTAGTATAGAAGACGATTTCATCATTAAACGAAGTTTTTCCCACTGAATAAAAACACGCAATTTTCAATCTGTTTCTTATGTATTTTTTCATATAACCTACTATTTCGCAAAAAGAACCATAAAGCTGGATTGGCTTCAATAAGAATAAAAACTTAAATTTTAATATAATTAATTTATTGATTGATTCTCAATCAATATCCGGATTGAACAAATTGTTAATCGGTGTAATTTTATTTTATTAACTCACTTATAATATATACGCCAATGCGACTTTTACAAGAAAAAACGACATTTAAATAGTATTTTATTTGAATAAATTGATATTAAAAATGTTAGTGTTTGTGATTTATTTTTTGGGGTATTATGCCGTGTTACGTTACCTCCTTCGGTATTCAACGTTTAGGAAATTACAGTGTCCATCTTCAAAAATCAAAATCAAATCTGTTAGGAAGGGTGACCGCATAATCATCAAAATGACAATTCAACACACCTATAAAAAGTGTTATAAGGATATAAAAAAGTGATGAAACAAAAACTAGGTTAAATAGGTTACATATGTAACTACTATTAGGTTAAATAGGTTACATATTTCACTACCATTAGGTTAAATAGATTAAATATATAACTATTTAACCTAGTTTTTTGTGATATAATGACTTTATATCTCCTTTTAAAGGTGTATTAAATTGTCATTTTCGGGAGTTATCATGGAACCGTTAGGATGGGTTGTTTGACAAAATTTGAACAATTCATCAAATTTCAAAGTTGATTTTCAAGTTCCATGAAGTTTCTATTCAGGTTCAAATTCCGTGAAAAAACCCAACCTTAGGATGGGTTGTTTCACAGAATTTGAAAAATTCATCAAATTTCAAAGTTCTTCTTCAGGTCAGTACAATACTTTACTAAAATTTACAAGTAACATGTGCTAAAAATATATTAAGCATTCACAAAGGGTTGCGAAAAATTGGGCTGAGCGTCAATGGGGGAGGTAGTAAGGGAGTAGGTTGGGGATTGGAAGAGAGCGCTCTTTGTCAATTGGGAACTACCTAAGTATCGGACTTTAATTTAAGTTTATTTGGTTGTTGATGACTTTGCTATTTATGTTCTTGGCTTCACGTAATTCTAGTTATTAATCCCTATTCCGTGTTTTTTGAAGAAACTGACCCTTGTTGGTAAGTGCAAAACGTATATGTACTTTGAAATGAAAAGATACAGTAAAATGTCTGAAGTTAATGAAAAAATAATAATTAAAAGTACCTCACCCCGATATGGAATCTTTAATTAATTTAAAAATAACACGTCCCTAATGACGCAACGATAGGAAGCTCCACCCTAATGCTGACGTGAAAAGTCTAGACAAACTTATAGGGGTCATGTTCAATGTCCTGAAAGCGAATGTTTTGTTTTTACATTAACAGTACTTAAATAAAGTCAATAATTCCATTTCCACAAACACTATTGTTGTCATCCAACAATGGTATCCTTGGCTTGGGAAACCAAACAGAGGTCGCCCTTAGACGTCTTGGCTTGTGAGACTGAGGTGGAGAGGGGAGGGAGATGGGAGGGAGCAAGGTTGGAAATATAGTACTTGGCTGTTCAGATCTGTACACCAAACAAGATTAATGCCATTCCTAAAGCAACGGTTCAATTCTGAATGGTAGTCTTTCACCATGGCGATAGTGGAAGTATATATCACTCTGCAAGGCTTACCTTAGCTAGGTAAAATGTCTTTGATGTGATATTTCACACACAAAGAATGAAGAGTTGGGTAAAATTTATTATTATCTCTAAATGTTTGTGCGCTTAGTTCTTCTAAACTGCGCAACAGATTTAGATAAAGCTTTCAATATCATTTAGGGAATTTCTTCCGAAAGGTTTATATATAAGAAATGCATATTGTATTTATAGAATGTAGAGAAAAGCCGATGTATATCCTAGAATTAAGTAAAATATTTTTTAATCGTGATAAATTTTTGACACAAATTATAAAAACATTGAAAATTTTAATTCGTTTTTAAATACATTTGTTACGGAAAATTCTTACATAGATTTAGACGGTGGGTAAATCAAATATGCTAGTATAAACAGAACTAGCCTTTTAAAGGCAGCTTCATTGATGCTAAAAATGTCAATAACCAAATTTATTTTGTTCAACCGCAGTATTGCTCTCCCTACCGGCATGACCATTGGCAAGTTAGTCCTGCAGGATGGGAGATAGAACAGTCTATGTTGTCGGTGATAACATAGACTGATAACCATCTTAGATAACCATCGGGAACATAGAAATGAATGCTCTCCATGATAAGCGAGTTTTCAAAACATCCACGAATCACTCTGAAGAAATGTGTAGCAATGTGCACATCCCTACTGACCCGTAGATGGCCATCATCTGCCCTGGTGATGAATACAAGCTGTACGATACCTTGACTAAAGAACACTCGTGGATGTGAAAATATCTAATCATATATTTTTTTAACAGAAGATACCCAGTACCCATGTTTGCTTTGAACCACCGCCATTGGGTAATTATATACACGTAAATATTCAGATAAATGCTGCTCTTTTGATAACGTATGTTATCAGACAAAACGCTTTAAAAACATCGATGGCCTTTGCCTTTGATGGCGTGCAATGTTGCGATTTAATTGCACTAATCGCATTGAGTGTTGTTATCTGTATAACGTAAATATATGTTTGTTCAAAATCTTAAATCTCCGAAAATTCTTCACCGATTGCTTTGAAATTTTGGCACAACGGTGCATTCAAATACGCGTGTATTCCATATTATATAGATATCACCTGTAACAGGTAAAAACATTATGTTTTTCAAAAACAGCTCCATCTGTTGGACGTAAAAGCAAAACGCGCTATTGTTTCTATACAGAACGCGTGGCAGAGTACAGCTAGTTAATAACATAAAAGATAAGTATATTAATATGCCACTAATTCCTGTTATTGATTTGCAATGCAATAATATTATTAAATAAATGTCATCGGATGGGAGGATCATACAAGTCAATTTCTAATCTTTGAAGGAAGTTTATTCTTGATATCAAAATAATTACTATCTTAATTACCTACGTCATACAAATTAATGTTAACTCTCATATAACTGAACAGCTCATATAGTTTCATAGAACTCGTTGTGCATCCCTTACCCTCATAGTTAGAAATGTGACCTAAACTTTGTAAAAATACGAAGCTTAGCACTCAAATACAGAAGTTAACCACAATAATTAAAATGTAAAACCTCTTTGAAACCAAAGGATCCGACCGCCATTTTAGAGAAATTAATGAAACATTGTGAGATTTTTATTAGTTATTTTTATATGAAACTACAATAAAGTGGGGTGGCGATAATGTTTATAGTACATTTGTCTAAAGAAATATGTTTTTTTTTCGTTATTAGTAATTTTAGTTCAGCGTTTAGACGAAAATCGAAAGGTGAGACTTTTTTTGTTTGATTTAAATAAATATATATTTCAAAAATTATGCTTATTTCTAATAATACAAATTGGAAGCGTATTTTATCATCATTTTTTTTTTTCATTTTCGGATACATTCAGAAATTACCAATTTTTTGGGATGTTATTGAGAAGCGGAAATACACACAAATTCTTTGGGATGTTATTGAGAAGCGAAAATACACACAAATTCTTTGGGATGTTATTGAGAAACGGAAATAAACACAAATTCTTTGGGATGTTATTGAGAAGCGGAAATATACACAAATTCTTTGGGATGTTATTGAGAAGCGGAAATACACATACATTCTTTGGGATGTTATTGAGAAGCGGAAATACACACAAATTCTTTGGGATGTTATTGAGAAGCGGAAATACACATACATTCTTTGTGATGTTATTGAAAAGCGGAAATACACACAAATTCTTTGAGTTGTTATTGAGAAGCGAAAATACACACAAATTCTTTGGGATGTTATTGAGAAGCGGAAATACACACAAACTCTTTGGGATTTTAATGAATATAACAGTCAATATTGCAGGACTTGAAGGGTTGAGGACTGAATATAATAATTTCATATAAATGACCAGGAAAAATCAATAGATAACCAATTAAAATTTTGGGAAAGGTATTGGTGTTTGTAATAGGCGAACGAAAGTGGCTTTGAACGATGCATGTAATGGGTGTAGAAGTGGATGAGACGAAGACGACCCAAACAGACCTAGAATAATCCGTTTGATTAAATATTTTTAAATAATTGTGCTAATTTTATTAAAAATATATCTTTGGTGATCCCCTTGCTAAGCTCGAGTCGAGAAGGAAAACAAACATTTGTATATAGAGAACACATATAATGTTCCTGCAGAATTTTTTCAGGATTTGTTATTTAAGTTCAAAATGTAATTAATTGATATAATATCAAATATATTATGATTGATCGATTTTCGATGATTAGCAGGAAATAACATTTTAACTTGCATAGCCGATATCGACAAACAAACCGACAAATGAATAAAAATATGTGTTGATAAGAATCAAAATAACATCTAAAAAGCTTTTTGCAATTTATTTGTGATAAAACTGATTATTTATTTAAAATTTTAATTAATTATCGTAAACATATGGTAGGTAGGTATGCGAATGAATCAATACTTTTAAAAGCATGACTAAAAATCCCTAAATATTAGTAGGAAATAAAATTTTCTACAGCATTCATTTTCAACGTCTCACAGTGTATACTTTCATCCTTCATCTGCGAATTCCATGCTCCCTGTCATAATCAGGGTTGGTATCTGTATTCCATTATGGATTGGTAGCCTCGCTTTGGACCACTATTTTTAGCGACTACTGCGTTCCGATTAATTGAGTTTTACACTTTGCCCTGATCCTTCGTTCAATTTCTTTTTTTTACATGATGCCGTGTAGAGGGTCTTTTAAAGGAAAGGAAGGAGAGGAAGTACTCAACGTGTCCAGGAGTGACAGACGTATGAATCTGATCTTCCCACTACGGTGTAATCAACGGTTCGAGAGTCTTATTGGAGAAGTCAAAAGGTTCCCTTCATCCAGTCTCTTCTGATCCGACCCACCACGCTTTAGGTGGACAGGAGCGTTCGGCTCCAAGACCTAGACAAACCTCATGCTAAGTCACTTGAGATAACCTAAAGCAGAGGTGTTGATTTTCAAATAAATGATTCTCGGGGCAGCGGTACCCATATCCGCCTCCCGAATTGTCCTTATCAGCTCTTGGAATCGAATTCCGCTTTTGTGAATTTGGCTTTGCGGATAGATCCTCACCACAACAACCTAATTAACTAAATATGATTCAGATTTTCGGCGTTAACAGATAATTTGCGGTCTGATCGTAACTCCGCAGTATACCGTGACGTCACATCATGACATGATGCATTTTGACATTTCCCCTATAAGTCTCCGCCTAAACGTGACGTAGGTAACAATCCGGAACATTTTACGCTACGGGCCGAGAACAATGCGACGGTAACAGCTAACAACTAACAACTACTGCTAACAACAGGTCGCATCTGACAGATTCTATGCAACGATTGTCTCGAAGAATAGGTGGCGTTGTTCGCAAGTCCCACAGACGATATATGCTAAACGGTGTTCGCTAATGATCTCGTAGAAAGTGGACTAACTAACAACGGAGTCATTTCCCTGTTTACAACAGGTTGTGCTTGTAGCCACTCCATAACACGTTGTTGGTAGGTACTGATAGAGGAGGTTATAATCTACTCCGAAACGTTTCCGGTTGGGTTCAGGATTACGTTAATGTCAACAGCGCCGTTATTTGCAACATATTATGTTGCAACATTATATTTTTAAAAAAACTAAGAACGAGAGTTTTTTGAGTTTTAAAATGTTTACTTAGTAAAAAATAAGAATAATTATTAACTAAACAATGATTCTTATGAAAATGTATTATACACTAACTGTACTCCGCCACGTGTTGCTGTGGTCTAGTCCGCAGATGGAAAAAACAATAGGGCGTATTGCTTTTACGCCAAACAGATGGCGCTGTTTTTTCAAAAGTGCGCGTTTGTCCAACAGATGGCGCTATTTTTCAAGAAAGCATTTTTTACCTGTCACAACTATAAGTGCATAAAAACACACGCATATTCAAAATTTGTGCGTTGCGTCAAAAATTTAAAGCAATCGGTGTTGAACTTTAGATGTCAGATTCTATTTACAAAAGTTGGTATAATGCATTGGCATCGACAACGAGTCTGTTTATCGAGCTTCAGCTCGATCGGATGTCGGGAAGTGGGTTAATTTCCGCTTCCAAGATTTGCATTATTTCATTCCCGAAAACGAAAGTGAAATTTAGATAGATAAATATACTTGTATAATAGATAATTTTGTAAAAATTGTAAACCTCACAACATACAATTGAAAGGTTTATAATTGGTATTTTTAAATACCTACCGTACTCATGTACTTTGTAACTTTATTGCTATAGCTTATAATATTAGGCTGATTTGTATAGCGCCGTTTTATGCAATTTGATTGATTTGACGATGTGATTTAAAAATATATATTATTGCATCTAATAACGCTGTCTGACAGGGAAATGATGTCAGAGCTGGTTGTATTACCCATAATAATTAACATCTTAATTGACAGCCCTGCTAACGTCACCACTATAAAATTCCATGTACTGACTAGGAATACAAGACAAAAAGTTAATTTCATCTGCATATATAAATAGGAGGCATTATTTGGGCAACAAGTTTGGGGGTACTATTGATATATTTACTGACTCCATTTATAGAATTAAGCGTAATCTACACCAGAACTTTGATGAATCCTACAAATTATAGTAGTGTTGGGTAATGTAGTTTTTGTAATTTGTCTTATATGTAGTATTTTTCTAGCTTCTATTTTATTTTATATTACTGTTACATGTTTTACTAATATTGTTTCATATAACGTTATTTTCGATAGCTCACTAGGTATATTCTTTTCTTATAATCTATTTAAAAGCCCTGATGGGCGTAACACCAAATAAAAATAAAATATTAACACATCTGTAATAACTGTATACATACGGAATATTTTAAGTTAAATGAACATTCTCACGGGCTCCGGCACCAGGGAACAGTTTAGTCTGTGCGGTAGTCAGATAAAAAAGAAATTAACATTATTTACGGTCACCTATCCAAACACTGACTTCTACGAACGTCTTCACCTTCGCGGTCACTAGGCAGGTGTGTCTGACCCACCTCTACGCATTGTCTAAAATCTAAATGGATGATTTTAACCTTTTCAAGGCTACAATGGCGAGTCGCGATAATTAATTTGACTAATTTTATGGCGTGTTGATACATAAAATCTGATTGATTCATGGTATGTATATTTTAACAATATTATTAGCAACATTCGTGATTTAAATAATGTATTATCAACCGCCATGTTTGTAAGGTCCGTCAAACTTAGCAGACATCTGCTGGCAGCTCCAATCATTATTTTTTATGATAAACTAATGTGTATAAGACAAGGTTTTTTTTGTAACAAAGGATAACAAATTATTAAAATATTATTTTTTAATTTAATTTAAGTTGTTATTTGTGCTTAGATATTGCCTTCCACACAAATAACAAATTATGATCATCTCTTAAAAACTCTAAAAGTAAAGTACTCAAATTACAAAATAGCGGCATTTATAAACTCCAGTGTGACGAATGCAACGCTGTTTATGTTGAACAAACCGGCCGGTCCTTTAATACTAGGTTCAAAGAACATATAAGATCTTTTAAAAATAATAATAAAATACAATCACAATTTGCCAAACATCTCCTAGATGAAAATCACTCACTTAGTGATAATAATAAACCAACTCCGTTACACGTACAAAATAAAGGCCGTAAACTGAATCTTTCAGAGCAGTTAGAAATTAACAAAAACTCTAATAATCCGAAAGCATATAAATAAAGCATAATAAATGAACAAACAAATATTATTCGTTCACCCCTACTAGATATCTTCAAACCTAGTGCAAATATGAGTGCATTATGAAGTACTTAATTATGCTATTAAAATAACCATATGAGTCATCGTTTGGGAATAACTAACATAAAGACCTTCAGTCAAATTTAAACATTATAATAATTGGAAGACTTTACTGGGGTAATAACCATTAATAATTTTAAACATTTTACTCAGAAATCAATTAGGAAATCAGTAATTGAAATTAAAATACTTATCTAGAAATAATATAAATGTATCGTCTGTAAGTGGACTACCCACAGTTTGATATGCCTTCAGAAGGCGAAATAGCTGTCACGCGTAATAATAATTACACAGCAGAACTTGTTTAAAAATAAACTGTTTTTATAAACCCAATAACAATTTATTTGAATAAATAAAAAAGTTCTAATATTACGTTGTGGAATCCGGAAGCTTATCAATTCTGGCAATACCTGACTATCAACTAAATCATTTAAAATTTTATACAGTAATAACAAGTCAGTGAATATTCTTCTGTCTGACAATTTGAGTATATTCATATAATTTAAGGCAATGCACTACGTAGTAATTCAAAATCATGTGTTTTTGGTTTGAAAATTTGGTCGCCTAGAAATTTTTCAGATGCTTTAATTAAATACTGCGAGATAAATCGAGTATTTTTTAGATAAGTCTTTTTAAAAGCCCAGAAAAAATAATGTATAAGGCCTATGAAAACCGCTTTAAAGTTCAAAATCTCCTACTTTCGAACCCATTTGCGGTTATGATTTTATTGTATAATGTGGAAAATTGAGTTATTTATAAAATGATCGGAAAAAATTAAATATTCATGCCACAAAATAAAATAAAAGGCACTTTTTGGCCGTGTTTTTTTCTTGCATAAATCAAAACAGGCGGATGGTGTTAAGCGGGAATTTAAATGATAGAACGTCCAAACCCTTGTCCTGCCGGAAGGAGCTTCCGGAAGGACAATTCGACGAGTGTGCGTCCTGCCAGCAGTACGCAATTTTTTGCGGTTTTTGTATGAATATAAGAGGCTGTCCTTCTAGCAGTACTCGACTTTTATGCATGTTAAAAATAGGCAGAGGTGACAAACTTTCTGTATTTTATTTAATAAAATTAGATATGGGCGCTTATTAACATAACAGGGTAGAAAATAAACAAGAAAATGAAAAAAAAAACGAAAGTGAAAATTGTATTTATTTTGAGAAAATTAAAAAAAGGTATAATAAAATAAGACATGGGCGCTTATTAATATAACAGGGTAGAAAATAAACAAGAAAATGAAGAAAAAAAAACGTAAGTGAAAATTGTATTTACTTTGAGAAAATTAAAAAAAGGATTATGCTGGAATTCCATTCGCGATATGGTAGGTGAAGCAGTTTCTTCCTGTCTGTGGAGAGCATAAAACACATCGCGGACCACATGTCTTGCAAAAAAAGCTCGCCTTCTGCTGTTTTTTGTTGACTCTGGAGCAAACTATACATTTGCGTTGAACTCTCTTTCTGTCATCTGATTTTGACAGGGCCTCAAGAATGTGTTCTCCGCTGTGAGCGATGTTCTCGTGTGGTGGCGGCTCATTCTCTTGTAGGTTATCATCGTCATTAATAGTTAGAGCTAATACCAGGTTGGTAGTAAACCACCTGTGAGACACCTGATCATGTTCGGAGCGAAAGAAATTATTAAAAACCAAATACGCATTCGTTTCTATAATGCCCAGAACTGAGGCATATATTCTATGTTCCCATTTTTGTGTGCCCCAAGCTTTCTCCAATGCCAATCCATCCTGCCTAATGTGATTGTGAATATCGATAGCCGCAGCCCCGTCAAAATATTGCTGGACTAATTTAGGCCGATCGACTTCTCGGTAAAATAAATTTCCTTCATCGTCCCACCTTCTTTTGCGTGATGGCAGGCCAGGCAGTGTCGTTTCGCAAGTGGCTACAAATGTATGAATCTTTTTGTCTCTCCAGGCACAGGCAGTGAGCTGCACAGAGTCTTTTTCTGCTGTACTCACAACAGATGCCCCCTTATGCGTAGGACACTGAGCTGCCATCTCAGACACAGGATAGAAACTATGTGCTGTCTTTACCAGTCCAATAAAATACAATCCAACTTTGAATAACTCCACAGCTGTTTTGACTGAAGCAAACCAAGAGTCACCAACTATAACTCTGCCAGAACCATACCATGGCTCTGTCAATCTCAAAGTAGTTGCAGTTCCTGCGCCAAATTCTCTTTGCCATTTCTTCGTACTCATTGCTTCTTTGCCCTCATTAATTTCCATTCTGATCATAATGTTTGTGTCACTATCACACGCTGTTTTTACTTCACAACCGACTCCTTTTGGTTTTCTTTTAATCTTCATAACTGCTGGCATTCCGTTTTTGAAGTACGCACCCCTTCCATACCAGGCGAACATGGATTCATCTACAGTTATTTTTGACCCAGGATGGATGGTATCTTTTAGTTTATCATTCACCATCGTTACTAATGTTCTAGTGTTACGCCATTTATCAGAAAAATCAAGGTCTGAGGATTGTGTGAAGCGCAATGCCATGAGAATGATCTCAAATCTTTGGCGGCTCATACCAAATCTTTGTCCAAAATTTGCAGGGGGATATATTCCATCAGAGGTGGTATTCCAATAGGATCGTCGATCTGGAAGTTCTTGAAGAGTCATAGCATATAATATGCCAAAAACAGTTAATAATTCCTTCTCGTTCAACAGTTTTTGTCTTGCTGGAAACGAATAGTTGGTGCAATGGACTATGTAACTAAGCTTCTCTCTCGGAAATATCATGAAAAATGCATCCTTGATACTTCGTGCGGGCCCCAATGGTACTAGCAAGGTAGCTTTGAAATAGCCTTGTTGTCGTTGATCGACACGTATTGCTTCATGAAAAGTCCAGGTAACACCCTTTGCAACTGTTGTATTTCGAGCAGAATTTACGTTGCTTGTACTTGAATTCGGATGTACTGAAATACTTGTCTCGTCATCTTCGCTCGAAGAAGAAGAACCCGATTCAGACGATGCTGAAAAAAAATCCATTATTAGTGATCAACAGACGCAAAGGGGTGTAGGTACTCAATATATTTAAACTTAAAATTATTTTCCAAATAAATATAAGCAATAATTATTAGCCAGAAACACCCATACAAATTGAAAAAATCTTCCGAGAAGAAATAATAACCGCCGACGCGTCGCGACGGTACTCACACCCTCCTGATTTCCGGTCAGGTGATCGATCCATTGAGCTACGCCGGCCTATCTCCTGTCCCGTCAAATTATTCAATATGTATTAGAAATATTTCGTTCAACAACTATTGCTTATTTTATTATTTCACCTAAGAACAACATACTTTATTATAGTAGGGAAGGCAATTTTACTTGCTAAATTCCCCACTAGATAGCGTCGCGACAAATTATGTCTACATTTTATTGGTGAATACTTAGAATTGTCAAATATTATTATTTTTCGTCGTCGGCAGTTATTATATCTTCTCGGAAGATTTTTTCAATTTGTATGGGTGTTTCTGGCTAATAATTATTGCTTATAATAATTTGTAATCCTTTGTGATATGCATAAAAACCTTGTCTTATAAACATTAATAAAGTTTATCAGTTAAAAAATAATAAAAATATTTTTAATACACACACACCCAGGCACAGACACACAGGCAAGCACGCGCCCACACACACAGACACGCAAATACATACGCATACATACCCATACAAGTCAAACTTAGCAAAGTTAATTTATGTTGTGCCTGTCAAAAAAAAATTGTCAATCACGTAAATAATGGAAACGAACAAGCAACCTCCAAGTACTATTTTTTCTATGGGAATATACTAGGCTTACTATAAACGTAAGCCTATGAATAAAATAAGAAAGTTTGTACTTACAATGTTCTTCATTTGTATTTGCTTCCACTAAATTGTCATTTTCGGTTTCAGCAATTAGAACTCCAACGGGCACGGTTGATATTTTTTTGTCAATTTCCCAATATACCCTTGCATAATTGTTTTCTAACTTTTTTACAGTGCCCCAACAATAACTAATGTCGTAATTATCACCAAAATGTTTGCGACTCCATGTGTTTAGGCCATCATTTTCGTCGAAATACGTGGCTTTGACGCGAACGCGGACCCCACGTCTTATACTCGCCGCCATTTTGGCCAGACTGATCGCAGAAATACGATTCAAAAACTCGCTGAATCAGAAAGAGACGCACTATGCAATGCAGTTAACGGCATCCTGCTAGCAGGCCTACAAAGCCGCATATAAACAAAAAACTTACGTCCTACCGGTAGTACGTAAAGTCCTGCTGGCAGGACGCTGGACGTTCTATCATTAAACCTTATCGCCATCTACGTAAGGGGTGTTATTGATAGCGGCTCGATTTAAAATATTACACTACGTAGTGCATCGCCTTATCAGAGTGTTGTAGTTCAACATAATTGCTGGAAAACCCATTTTTAAATTTATAAAACGTAAGAATTTGTTTTGCATTCTTTCAACAGCTTGTACATGTAGGTACATTATAATGTGGGTTCCATACAGGAGAATTGTACTCAAGTTGACTTCTTACGTAGGCAATATATAATAATTTTATACACTTTATATTGTTATAATTTCTGGTTAGCCTGGTTATAAATCCCAATATTTTTAAGCCCTTATTAGAGATTTCAGTTAAGTGGTTAACAAATGAAAGATTTGATTGAAAAGTGATGAAGTCTTTGATTTGTGTTTATGTCTCAAGAGCATTGTTATCAATGTTGTAATCAAAAATCACTGGATTTTTTATTCGATGTAGTATTATAAAATACTATATCAATGATATTACCGATTTTTCACGTTTAACCTATATGTTACATCCCTCAAAAAATTACTTCATTGTAATATTTAGACGTTCCAACTTATCTCAGAAGGAGAAATAACTACTTTTATGAATATAAGGTGCATTAAAAATTTATGGCCATATTTAAATTATCAGTCTATAGCCATCTTAAAATTAATCAATAAACAGTTAATATCAACTTCAATCCTTTTATTATAAGATTAAATTCCTAGAAAACGATTAGAGTCGTGGAGTTGCAAGACCCGTTTTGAAAAATGAGTATTGCTAA
This sequence comes from Hesperophylax consimilis, assembly GCF_061612785.1. Taxonomy (NCBI): domain Eukaryota; kingdom Metazoa; phylum Arthropoda; class Insecta; order Trichoptera; family Limnephilidae; genus Hesperophylax; species Hesperophylax consimilis. Next base: position 1,791,446 of record NW_028301265.1, on the reverse strand, counting down.
ATTATTAAGAATCTCTTCAAATTACTCGTAGTCCGGTTAAAAACGGGATTGCAGGCCCTAAACGAATGAATTGATATATCCTGATAAACTTTTAGTAAAATACGAATGTGTTATCGCGTGTTCCGACATCGTGATATTTTCGCATTTCATCATTATATATTAACAAGTTGCATGAACACGTGTTCCGATATATTAGGAATTTACTAAAAGTTTATAAGGAAACGGCATTTAATCCCGTTTAATAATTTGAAGAGATTCTTAATAATTAAGCAATACTAATTTTTCAACGTACGGAGATAGCCACGAAAAACTGTTTGTAATACCTTAAATATAAAAAAAGAATAAACCTTCTGCGCTAAATATCAAGATACATTACCATTTTGATTTAAGGCGAAGCTTAATGCTAAATCACTATTTTGATTAATCTTTATAACGAATTGGTGTACATTATGAATACCAAAAAAATATGCATTAGATACATTGAAGGCTTTCATATCGTTTCGTTTGAGTAGAATACAAATAAAATAACAAATTACTCAATAAAAAATATAAATTTAAACTACTAAAAAAAACATTTTTTCAATAGAAATGTATGAACGTGTAAGGAAAACAACTTTAAAAAAAAACAGTATTATAGCTAAGATTATCTGTGACAGTTTCACTTGATTATCTTCCTCTTAAGTACTTTTTGTGAATGTACCAAAATCAGCAGAAATTTCCAGAGAGGTTTTGCATCTATGATAGAGTGATGACTTACTTTACTTTTTATGTTCCGAAAAAACTATTAAAAATACATAAAATCTTCTCCGTGATTCCATATTTCCCGCGAATCTGCGCTATATTAAAGTTACCACAAGATTTAATGGTAAAGAAAAGTGAAAACTGCAATATCACAATGACAGTTTACAGTAAAATTCACACCGTAAAGAGAGACGGTTATTGTGAGTGAGACTCGAACGCTTGTGGCAAATCATGCGAAAACAAGATGGCGGCTGTTATGTCAAAGTAAATTAACTATCTACTGAAAATGAGAAATATAATTTTTTGATCATTAAGTTTTATACATGGATAGGTCTTTTTGTTTCTATCAGTATTTATTTTGCTACAGAATAAATACTGATAGAAACAAAAGATCGGAATATATTTTATCTAGGAAACAAAATCGTTACAAAATTGAAATTTTAGATAAAACTAGTTGTTAGAATGGTTTTTGGGTTATTATTAAATTTGTAAGTTGCTTTGTTTAATGAAAATCACGATTGTGAAACTTTAGGAAATTTTACACAGAAGCGGCCTCAAACTGTAGTGTAGAAGTTAGGGAAAAAATATCGCCACTCCATTGTTAGGGAAGCATTTATCAACCCGGATCTTGAATGCTCCTGGTTTGTATGAAAGAGTTGAAAACGAATGACAGCAGCTTTAATAAAAAAACTAAACTATTTTAATGTAAACCAAATTAATAACATTATTATTAAGTTCTGCAAGTATTATTATAGAATTTTTGTATTATTGTGGCAGCCGTTTCGCATTCAAGGCCATTTTCAAACTGTGGTTAGGCAACGTTAAGACGACTTATTTATATGATTCTATTTACCCCCGCCCAGTTTCAACTTTTATGATCTGTAATGATTTATTACCGGTTAAACCGATTTACTGAAAAAGTTATTGTGACAATAGATTTTCTATTTATAATTTTTTTCTACCGACACCAAGATGAACGGTATTAATGTTAGGAAGACAATGTACCCCATTACCGCATCCGTGATTTTTTATGTAACCTAGAAATAATAGAACCCAAAGGTATAGCATAGTTCCTAGTGAAATTTAAAAAAATACCTAGATTAAGCAAAAAGAGTAAAAACAATGTATGTAATAAGTATTAGCAGTGTAAATTAAAATGTACCTATGTTAATATTAGTTAAAATTATTCGTAATCCGGTTAAAAACAATAATGCAGGCGCTAAACGAATGAATTGATAGGTTTCCTAATAAACTTTTATTAATGTACGAATGTATTATCATGACTTCGGAACAAATGTTCATACAAACCGTGATATTTCAGCATTTCGGCATTGTGCTCTGATAATATTAATTTACTCAAATTTTACCAGGAAACGGCCTACAATCCTGTAGTTAACCGGATTACCAATAATTTTAAGAGATTTTTAAAACATTAGGAATACTAATTTTTCTGAGTGCAGTGGATCTATTTTGAATGTAATAAATAAAATAAAATCAATTAGCAACAAAAAATAACACAGTTAGTTGTTAGTTTGCCTAAGAGTTGCCATTCGCGTCTGTGCCTCAGCTAAGTCGCAATTCACTTCGTAAATAGCGGCATAAAACCGACAGTGAAAATATAATATCTTTCAGAACCAGTAATTATTAAATAATAACGTTCAGTGAGACGACAAGATAACTATTCAAATGCACATCTTTGTTTTGTTCAATGATGCTGAAACTGTCGCCTCGTTACAGTGTTCGATGGAGCAAAATGATTCGAGAGAAAATTAAACCTGGAGGCTTGCACTACGAAAGTTTGTAACGATACTATTAACCCTCCGACTGTCGAGTTGCAGACCAGAAATGCAACTCTTAATCTCAATGTGAAATAAAATCAAGCAAAACAACCACTGTGGGTAACCATAATACCAGAGATGTGCAAAATGGGTACCCAAAACCATTTGAAATGCAAAATTGAAATTGGTAAACACTTTTCCATTTGAAAATGCAAAATGAAAAATGGTTTTTAGAAAAGCATTTTAAATGCAAAATGCAAAATACCTATTTTCAACAAAATGGTTTCTCAGGTCAAACAGTTAAAATAATTATAGAATTTTTAAACAATTTTGTCATTTAATAATGGACATCAATGTAGAACAAACATATTATATAATGGTAAATCCAAAAACACTACGACTACAGATTATGAAACCACAAAAAATTTGCGCGGGACTAATGTTGCCAACGTAAAAACATAGAAACTGCTATCTAACATTTAATATTACAGCGTCATAGCCCCATGTTCAGTATTTGAATCAGTATGTTTTGTAATGGTATCACTCAATTGCCAGGACTCCTACCAGGGAGCAACTTGACAAATATAAATTATCTCTCATAGCGAGGTTGAGGACCGACTGATATTTGGGGCTTATGAAAAAAAGATGAGTGGAGATAGTAGGAAGAATGTTGCAAAAAAGCATTTAAAATGGAAAATGCATTGAGAAAAGCATTTAAAATGCAAAATGGAAAATACCCGTTTTGCATTTTGCATTTCCATTTGAAATGGATTTATTTGAAATAAAGCACATCTCTGCATAATACGCTATAAACTGTCTGGCTAGAACGTACCCTACTAAACTTGAGTCACATTTCTCGCCTAATGGACGTTTCATACGATGTTTTTTTTTACGAAAGTTTATTCATATGTAAAAATCCTCCCCACCTCTCTCTCACAACTGACGCAGTGGCCCACTCTAGTATACTGTCTCTTTATTTTTTATAATATTTGTATACTATATATGTGTACTTCTGTATTTAGCATAATTTTTATAACTTTCCTGATGATGGTACGGAGGTACCGAAATCGGTAGACAATAAAAATTATCAATAAAGTATTTTCATTTAATTTATTTAATAATATATTTATTTTCTATTTGTTCAACAACTGTTGAGAGCTGTTCTCGTCTATCCCACGAACGACGATTAATCGTTGACCAGCACCCAAAGGGTTTTAATGACACCTTTTACTTCGGCTTGAAGCGAAAATTTAGCGATTTGCAGAATAGTGAAATTAATAATTATATACAACCAGCTGAAATCCCCGGCGTTCCCAGGCTTTACGCAGTGTTTTTCAAAATCAGATGTAGATATTTGAAATAATGTAAGGTATTCAAAGTGGTAGATACTCTCAGTATCGCCCTGGTGTAAGACCACCATTCAGTATTGAATCTTTGCTTGAAATGGCTTTAGCCGTGTTTGGTGACCAGATATGATTGGCCAAGTACTTTCACACCTTCCTCTCCCCCATTCCCCATAACCTTCAACCTCACAACACATCCCAATTGAGGATGCCATAGTCTCACTGTCTATAGACGGTTTGGAACAGTTAACTCTCTTGTGTGGTATTCACATAAATAAAACAATAACTAACCTGCACTTAATTTTTTAACGTCTAGTGTACAAAATTTCATCAAAAAGTGTCAAAATTCTGTTTAAAGGAGTGCAAAGGGGAAGGGGTGGTTTTTAGAAATCTCATGTAGGGTTCCATGATGACTCATCACAATAACAATTCAACACACCTATAAAAGGTGTTTTGAAACAAAAACTAGGTTAAATAGTTGCATATGTAAGTTTTTGTTTCATCACTTTTCATAACTTTATAGCACTTTTTATAGGTGTGTTGAATTGTCATTTTGATGAGTTATCCCGTCACCAATACATTGGATAGATAGATACAGTTAGAAGGAGATCGGGCTCTCTGTCATTGCGTGATAATTAATTTAAAATTGGTTTAATGAAGTCATTAATTCATTGGCGCCAGAGGCTTTTATTAAGGGTATTTAAATCATTAATTAAACATCAACGCAATAGTTTCATTAATTTGCGACATTATTAGGGTAAATGTAGACGTAGATATTATAACGACATACGGTAATATAACGTAGACTAACTAAATACAGTAGGTATTGGCGTTTATTGAAGACGTGGATATTATAACGTCATATGGTAATATAACGTATACTAACTAAATACAGTTAGGCATTGACATTTATTGAATACATGGATATTATAACGTCATACGGTAATATAACGTTGACTAACTAAATACAGTAGGTATTGGCATTTATTGAAGACGTGGATATTATAACGTCATATGGTAATATAACGTAGACTAACTAAATACAGTAGGTATTGACGTTTCTTGAAGACGTGGATATTATAACGTCATACGGTAATATAACGTAGACTAACTAAATACAGTAGGTATTGACGTTTATTGAAGACGTGGATATTATAACATCATACGGTAATATAACGTAGATTAACTAAATACAGTAGGTATGGAAGTTTATTGAAGACGTGGTTATTATAACGTCATATGGTAATATAAAGTAGACTAATTAAATACAGTAGGTATTGGCGTTTATTGAAGACGTGGATATTATAACGTCATACGGTAATATAACGTAGACTAACTAAATACAGTAGGTATGGAAGTTTATTGAAGACGTGGTTATTATAACGTCATATGGTAATACAAAGTAGACTAATTAAATACAGTAGGTATTGACGTTTCTTGAAGACGTGGATATTATAACGTCATACGGTAATATAACGTAGACTAAATAAATACAGTAGGTATTGACGTTTCTTGAAGACGTGGATATTAAAACATCATACGGTAATATAACGTAGACTAACTAAATACAGTAGGTATGGAAGTTTATTGAAGACGTGGTTATTATAACGTCATATGGTAATATAAAGTAGACTAACTAAATACAGTACGTATTGACGTTTATTGAAGACGTGGTTATTATAACGTCATATGGTAATACAAAGTAGACTAATTAAATACAGTAGGTATTGACGTTTATTGAAGACGTGGTTATTATAACGTCATATGGTAATATAAAGTAGACTAATTAAATACAGTAGGTATTGACGTTTATTGAAGACGTGGTTATTATAACGTAATATGGTAATATAAAGTAGACTAACTAAATACAGTAGGTATTGACGTTTCTTGAAGACGTGGATATTATAAAGTCACACGGTAATATAACGTAGACTAATTAAATACAGTACATATTGACGTACATTTGAAAGAGTTTCATCAAGATTTTATTTGAGACTATATGTACCCCGCCACGCGTTTCCGTGGCTCAGTCTGTCTTTGCAGATAGAGAAACAATAGAGCGTGTTGATTTAAGTCCAACAGATGGCCTTGTTTAAAAAAAACATTTTTAACCTGTCACAGGTGATATCTATAAATTTTTACGTTGCACGCGTATTTGAATGTAAAGTTGTGTCAAAATTTTAAAGCCATCTATGAAGAACTTTCGGAGATTTAAGATTTTGAACAAACGAATATGTACACGTACGTACGTACAGGCGTAAACAAACAAATTGTGTTAATATTTTAAAGCCTAACTTGCAAAAAATGTATTTCAATAAAATAATTAATTTAACTCCATCTGTCCATCTCCACAAATCCAGGAAGTAAACCTGCTGCCGCGGTTTGCAAACTTCAACGGTTGGTTTTGAAAATAACAGAGGGCGCCACCTCCGTTTACAACAATCCTAAACATGTACATTCATTATGATAATAATACTAGAATAGTGCGGCGCAGTAGTAAGTACATACATTTCACTATTTGAGTACCTACGTGTATATTTACGTAAGTGTAATCATAAAATCGAGATAAAATAATAATCGGTTGTTTTAACGATAAGAATATTTATGTTTATATTGATCGAAATAAAAAAAAATTCACCCACATTATAATTAATTACCTATGTGATTAATTACCCCAACATAAAAGTCGCTAAGGGAATGCTTTGATGATATACTCGAAATTATGATACTACCTACTAGCGTGACCGTGAAAAATCACGGGATTGTCACAGTTTTAATATCGCAAGTAGCAGTGCGCAGGGACCGGAATCTGTAGTTTCCGGTCGTTCGGCGTTAGCGCTTTGGGAGCGTTAGAGGTCAAATTGAAAGAATTTGAGGTAAAAAAGTAGTACCAATATTTTCGCTTAGTATCCATATATAAATGGGATGGTCTGAATTCTTGATAAATTTTGAGAATATCATTTAAAAAAACAATTCTAATTTTAAAAATGAAACTTAAATTCAGAACAACAGTATCAGACTTAATTGAACTGAACCTGAAATACCTTAAGACAAAAGTAGGACAATTTGAGAAATATTTAGACGTTTGATCTATATAATATGACGCGTTTCTCTCGTTGTCAATTTTGTCACATTTTCACGAATTGTTAAAGTAAACGATATAACTGATGAAAAAGTATGGGCTAACCTAACCTAACCATGACGCATAATTATAATAAATCTATAAATTAATATTTCAACCGGTATAATAATTAGAAAAAAAACTTTAAAAACCATTTGAAGTATCTTTAAATACTAATTACTTAATTACTTAAAATAATAATAAAATATATCCACATACACACTTTTCTAGGAATTAATAGCATTAGTAAAGTGTTTGAAAATGGAAAAGGGCAATTTCCACACACTTATCAAATGTTTAATAATTGAAGAATCAATTAGAACTCCACACAATTATTTAATGTATAAAAACACAGTAACTAAAATTCCAAGCACTAATCAAATGAAAAGGGAAAAGCTAAAACTCCGCACAATTATCGAAATGTTTGAAAATGGAATAGCTAAAACTCGGCACATTTAACAAATGTTTGAAAATGGAATATATAAAACTCCGCACACTTATCAAATGTCAATAAACCACGCATTTTTCAAATGTTGAATCGAGCGTTCGAAATTGAAATGTACGAAGGAAATGTGATCATACCGCGGTGGCGCCTAGCGTCGTTGTTCCGACCGGCACCGACTACGACTGAAAATGAAAAGTCGGCGAACAGAAACAGAGGCGAGAGGTTACTGTGTATAGTGACTGGCTTCCGATACCTAGGTTCTGTATATTTGTGTTTACAAAGCATTGAGGCGGGTATTGTAATAACTGACGGCCTCCGTGGTCGAGGTAATACTCTCTCGACTATGAATCCGGTCGATAGAAGCGGGTTAAAATAACGGCGTGCGCAAGTAAATCTTATTGAATTAATTTGTGTTATTTCACAATTTATTCATTTAAATAATTTATACAATATTTCTATTTTTGAATCTGACAATTCAAAAATTAAAGTGAAAAAATGTATCATATTTGTTTTATTAAATTTATACAATGTTTGCGGCACGTTCCATACTAGGTACTTCCGGAACCCTCCCCTCCCCATCTCCTTACCCACTACGTTCATCCTCACAACATACCTACATATTACAGTATTTTCACTGATTTTACTCTCAAAAAAATTACGATAATGCAAGAATTTTTATTTTATTTTTAAATTAACGAATAAATTAAATTTATTTGTGAATACGGCGGCGTTGACGTCACGACGGGCAATGTCGGTTCCAGCGTGATGCGTTTTCTATGTCTTGACGAGATTGTAGCCAGTTGGAACCGTATCGGAATGTGCGGTTTTAGATCGTTTTTGAAATCAAAATTACATATTTTAGTGCGATATTCATAATCAGAAAAATAAACTTTAAATTTTCCACACGTTTTTAACGGTAGTTTGTGAAAATATCCCATGGGGGAAGCCATAGTCTCACTAGGCTCCAGACGGTTGGGAGCAATCGGGACTCTTGTGCAGTATTCATACAAAAAAATAGAACGGTCTGTAAGATTTCTACAAAAAATGATGAATTCATCATATTACGAGTCAAAGAGTTTTTAAATTTTTCTTGTACGGTTTTACATTTAAAAAAGTACGAAATATTATATAAATATTTTAATTGTGTACTTATTTGTTTAAATGTAATCATTTGTTTATTTATTGAGGGATTCCGCAGCGACATTGCGAAAATTGATAAACAAAAGTCAACTTAGTGTGTTTTCTCTCCAAACGCCTGAACGGAGGTAAAACCGTCGCCTACGGAAACTAATCTCGCAAAATTTCTCCAGTCAACACGTGTATCTAGGTACCTACTGTGTTGTAGGCAGCTGTGGCAAATTGACTTAGCGGCAGGTAATATTATTCTTCTCCGGATTTATATCCTAACACGATTATAAATAAATCAATCACTACATCATTGTTCGCTGCAGCATTGTTCCTATATGTTCCGCTTCTCCCGGGCGCGTATTAATTCAATGTGCTTACACTAGACTGGCCCTGGTTAGAAATTGGGCTCTTACGGCCGTTGTTTCCAACTTTTCGAACGATCAATATCAGGCTCCGATCAGCCAAGTGATTTTTTCAGTAACGTTCGTTTCGCCTGTTTCCAAACATCTTTACCTTTAATTATCTTTAGTGGCTGTAATACATATACCGAAATTTTTACATGTTATAAAACAAACGTGTGTCATATGTTAAAAATAAAGTGTTAGGTTAGGTTATTGACTAATATTTTTCACTCTGTCTACACTTTTTATAACTAGTCATTCATCGAGGTAAACTTAATCCAGCAGTTTGGTTTCCTTAAATTGGTAGATCGCTTAGTCGTCACCTTTCCGTTGAAAATAGCGTAGTTGTGCATTTGAGCAGTGTTGAGCATAAATGTCGGCTCAACAGTTGATCAGTAGGATTGAGAACAACGGCCGTATTAGTGAATGACGTGGCATAAAAAATGGCGATGTTATTTTTTATTGTTTAAATACAAAAGCGTAGTCGAATCTTTATTTGATATTGTGAAATTTCGTATTCTGATGATTTTAATTGGGTTAATGTATCTTTTTTTACTTCGATTTTAATTGTCTAGGATTTACATGAATCTGAAAGAATGCGTGAACTGAAGCGATAAATAAAATATAATATACTTACATGTTTAAAATTTGCAGCCGAAGAAAATATGGCAACAAAAAGTCAACTCACCTGGAACAAAAAGAAAATACAAGTTAAAAATAGAGAAAAAAAATCGACATCGAAACCTTTGACGTTAACTTCTAGATTTGAATATAAAGTAAGGTGTTTTCATGATAGTAAGGGAGACAACGATTTCTATGATGCCAAATGAGTTGTTCCCAAAAGCGAACAAATTGACTCTACCGGTAATAGCTGTTTGTTAGTAAAACCGAACAAATTAGTCTCAGGGTTTAACTAAAATGGATTCTCAACTCCGCAACACGGGCCAATCTCGTCTATCCTTTACCAATGTACGCACGTATACACGCAACTGTACGCAGATGCATAATTATTGTGATAGGAATCTGCGGCGTTTACATCCTTTTGACATATTGTTAAACATTAAAAACATGGGAGTATTTAAAGTGTATCAACTTCCTATTGAATTATTAACATAATAAATGTTTTATGTCTGCGAATACAATAGATAGTATGGAAGCTGATGTACAAACTTTATAAAAGTAAATTAATCATTTTAAAACAAAACATATTTTATGTGCATGTTTCTTGTTGTAGGGGAGGGCGGGGTTGGTTTTAACGGAGGTAAGAATTAACAAGCTGATTCCCGCCAAACGTGAAGTGTCAAAAATATGATACTCGGTTTAGAAACAGTATATACACAGCCGAACGTGTCCTGACTTTTCAGATGCCAACCGGCCGTCGCTTGTAGTGGTTTTGGGCAGTGACCTCAGATTGACAGGTAAGCGAACTTTTTGTTCTTTACAATAAATTGATTTAAGATTTATTTATTCGCTGAATCAAATTATAGTTTTATCATGAATCGAGCTCTATTTTATTGACAGTAACACTATATTATTTGTTTGTAATTATTTTAACTAGTTTGTTTTCTGTAAATGATGAAGTAAAAAAAGTGACCTTGGGGCTAAAATTAACAAATTGAGTGGGGTAAGTATTAACGTGTTAATACTTACCCCGTTCATGAAATTATTATTAACATGCCTGATATTTACATAAGTATTTCGGAGGTTATTGGTCAAATATCACGCGTACCATCAAATGAGCCGGAATTTTCAAACGAATCAAGACCATCTACTAATAACAAGCCCGGACCATCAAATGAGCCAGGACCTTCAAATTTGCCAGGACCATCAAATACAAAGCCTACAGAAAAGTTTAATATTGAAAGCATACGACAGCTTCCAAAAGCATCACCACGTCTTGACTCCAAACGCAAACGTTCAAGAAAATCAACGATCCTCACCGATACTCCAGAAAAATTGGCCTTAGAGGATGATGAAAATCAACGATCCTCACCGATACTCCAGAAAAATTGGCCTTAGAGGATGATGCCAAATTAAAGTTAACCAAAAAGATAAAAAATAGTCAGACGGAAGCGAAAAAAACAAAGTCAAAGGAAAGGAGAAAGGTAAAGGCAAAGAAACCCGGAGAGCAGAAGTGAAAAAGGTAAAGAAACATATTCTGCAGGATGACAGTTACGAAGAAGCCTGCTTCTGCTTAGTTTGCGCTGAGTCTTATAACGAAGACACATCTGGACTTGACTGGATACAATGTATTTTATGCAAAAGAAGGGCTCATATCACCTGTGTTAGAGGTGACACCAGAAAATACATATATGCCTCAATTGTTTCTCGGATGATGAGGGATCGTATTCCGAATAACTATTACCTACCATAAAAATATACTATCAAAGTTCCTAACATAGTTCCTATCATAAAAATTACTGTTTCATTTCAAATAAATATATCTTTAATATGAATGACTTTTATTTAATTATTTCATAGAATTTTAGCTTCTGTTAATAATTGCCCCTTGCGTTAATACTTACCCCAGCTCCGTTAATACTTACCCCAGATACGGGGTATGTATTAACAAATGATTTTATTGGTTTTGATGACTCTGTCTCTGAAAGGACTTACCAAACTGATGATTTTTGTTACTAATATCATAGCTAAATAACCAAAGCATGCTATGAATAAAAAAATAAACAAAAAAGTTCATTATCATTGAAAATATATCATTGAGGCTGGTACTAACAATATTACAAAATTTGTTAGTACCAGCCTCGCCCTCCCCTACCTACATTAAATTATTGATGATTGGTCTACCCATTTCCTGGGCTTGGTGTTTGATATAATTTATGTGAATTTCAAAATAAAACTACATGCGTTAATACGTAAAAATTATGTGACCAAAATTAATGTAGTATCTACAAATAAAAATATTTAAAAAAATGAATGAATTTTTATTATTTTATGGAAATATTTTTTGTGCAAGAAAAAACACTTGAATTTCGAGAAAAAGTTATTCTTGTTGTTACTTCTACCATCATGCACTAACTTTTCCAAGTTAGTGCATTTTACTTCAATTCTCCAATGTCTGATAGCACAACCAATAGAAAGTTATTTATTCCTTAAGTATTTTTAAAGCAAACTTTGTAAAGCGCCCTCCTGGTGTAATTTAACAAAAATCAATAAATATTATAAAAGAAAGTGTACAATGTGCCTGCCGCTAAAACTCAGAAACGAGTCCCGGTACGATAAAGGAGTTATATGGTGTGGTAGCCCTCTATCTCCCATCCCATGAAGAAGGTTTCCGTTTTTACCTGAAAGGCGTGCTTTTCAAGATATAAGGGCTGAAAGTTTTGCCCTCTAGAAATTTCTAATTGTGAATGTCGAAATCGAACATTGAAATTTCTAGTTGGAATGTTGTGGAATGTTCGGGAATAGCCTGGAATATCCCAGATTATAATTAACTAAGAACCAGATTACAGGCAGTTTCCTGATAAACTTTTAGTAAATTCGTAATCGTGACAATACATTGGTATCTCTAAATGGTATAAAACAAAGTCACTGTCCGCGTCTGTCTGTTTGTGCGCTTATTTCTTCTAAGCTTTGCAACGAAGTTTGATAGGGTTTTCACTATCATTTAGAGAATTTCTCAATATATGGGTATCATATTTATTTAAAGTAGAGAAAAGTCAAGCAAAGCCTGGTACACGTCAGCTGGTTATGGTGTAAAACATTTTCTAGTATTTTTATTATCAATTTATTATACATTTTTATCACCCTCAAGCATATCCTGACATCAAATATTTAACGCAAATAAATCAATTAAGTGGTAAAATAAATTTATTAACGATCATTTCTATTGCAATACACAGCAAATAAACTTCACACTAAAACTATCCATTGCGTCGCTATTTCGCATGAATATCAACGATTCCCAGATATTGACGAAAATTCTTGAGAAATAATTTCAGTATATACCAAAATACGTAATAATAAAATTACGAATTTTGTCATTGTGTAGACAAAATTATTACGAAACATTATTACTTAACTGCAGTAATAACAGTTTTATTAATCTCGTTTTGATGTTGAAAAGTCTCTATCTTAAGATTACATAATAGTTCAGGATACATAAAAACTTTGAATTTAACCAAAAATACTCTTTAGGTTACATACAAAGTTTTTATAAATTCACGTTCATGAATCTATTTAACGGTTCGATTCTCGCGTTGCGAAAATATACATGAAATAATATATGTAGCATACCTACTGAGTGCAATTCCAGAGGGAAGACTTCCAGTGGGCCGCTATGTAAAAAGTTGAGAGGAACAACTCGAGACGCGCAATTTAGGTTATACTTAAGGATAAGGAATTGTCCTTAACCTTAAAATTAAGTACACCAGGGGCGATTCCGGTTGTATCTAAGGATAAGGAAATGTCCTAAACCCTAAAATTAACGACTTTAGAGGCGATTCCAGTTCTACTTAAGGATAAGGAATTGTCCTTAACCTTAAAATTAACGACTTTAGGGGTTTTTCCGGTTGTACTTGAGGATAAGGAATTAAAATCAACGACTTTTTCGGTAACTGCGATTAAAGTTCTGATGACGGATAAGCGAAAAATCGTTAATTTTAAGGTTAAGGACAATTCCTTATCCTCAAGAAGAACCGGAATCACCCTTTAGGAGGGAGGAGGTCTTGTCGAGGCGATGGGTCCCACTGGACGTCTTCCCTCGGGAACAGCACCCACAATTTTAAGGTTAAGGACAATTCCTTATCTTCAATTAGAATCGGAATCATCCCTCAGGAGGGAAGCCTTAAGGTTGCAGGTGTCTTGTCGAGGCGATGGGTCCCACTGGACGTCTTCCCTCGGGAACAGCACCCACAATTTTCAGCGGATCTTTTGGCCATCTCAAACGCGACTTTTCTAGGAAGATTTTTATAACATTTTTTCTATATTTTTTTCATCATCCTAAATACTTTTTGCGACTTTAAATGACTTGAACTAATGATTTTCTCTCAAAGTGCCTTTTTGTTAGATTTTCTCATAAAATGTCTTTTTCCTTAGGATTTTCTCGAAAATGACCCTTTTTGTTGACATAGTTTATAGTTTGCATTGATCATTGATATAAATTATATGAGATGAGCTTACCATTCCCCGAAATATCATTTATTGTACAAGAACACAACTTTCATATCGTATTACAACTTCGGTTATTGTCATTGATTTATAGATAGTCAAAACAAATTCGTCTTTCGGGAAATTCCGGATTCGTCTAGAAACGGCTGAGATTTTAGTAATACGTTCATCAGAAATAATTTAAATAAACCCCATGGAAAAATCAATTTTCTAAGCCAGCTGGGACAAATTCGACCGCTTGTTCGTCCACTAAGCCAGGCCACGCGAAGAGGGAATCTTAACCACAAGACATCACTTATGTTAAGATTCTCGCTTTATTTTAAAATTTGCTAGAGCAAATTCAACCGTAGGTCTGTCCAATACACCAGGGCCGCACGTCGCATATGTTTATGCATGGCTTCTTCACTTACGCCGTTCAGATTCCGTGTACTGTCTCGCTATAAGCGTGCTATATTTGCGTGGCTTGGCCTATTTCAGCATATTGCTCGCCATACATTTCCATTGGTAGTGTATGGCGAGCGATACGCTGAAATTAATAATAATTTAAAAATCAATAATTTGTATACTTCGTAATCGTAATCTTCAAAGTAAGAATTATTGGTTTTCCTTAATTAAAATTAGCCTTCGCTAAACAAGTCAAGTCAGTTAAATCCATCCCAATGGCAGTAATCCATTGACAAAAAATACAAGTAGTGGTTCACCATCCACCGTAAGGACCGTAATGAGCATTACGCAAGCGGAAGCGTTCTTTCACGCCGAGATTACAGCTTCGTGGAGTACTGGACCAGTCATAACCGAGTAGGAAAGCAGTTGAAACCACTTGTTCTTGTTTTGTTATCCAATCAGTGCCTCTAACCCTTTAGGATCGAATAAATATATGAAAATACATTTATATTTTATAACCTAACCTAATCCTTTCGGACCGTAAAAATATATGAAAATCACGTATATTTTCTAACCTAATCTACCCTTTAGGATCGACAAATATATGAAAATACATAAATATTTTATAACCTAACCTAATCGTTTCGGATCGTAAAAATATATGAAAATCACGTATATTTTCTAACCTAACCTAACCCTTTCGCACCTTAAAGATATATGAAAATCATATATATTTTCTAACCTAACCCTTTCGGACTGTTCGTACAACATAAATAGATTTTTAGTATTTTCTCATTCCTATATAGAGCAAATAAAAATTGGCGGTCCAATTGCTGGAAATACTGGCATAGCGCACTATTTTTCGTTGGATTTTATAGTAGTCCGAGAGGGAGGTCGTAACTACGTCATCGACGAAAAATCTTCCTTTTCACAAGGCTTTTATAAAAATTAAAAGACAGAAAATACTAAAACGATGACGTCACATATGACCTCTCTCTGGGACCATATGTTTACATGCAATTTGTGCTTAGCCTTTATTCCAGAATCGTGTAAATACTAGAATTTCAGGAATATTTTTTTTCTTAATTTTAAGTATTTTGAATACATGTATTATTTGTCATTTCAAGTCAAATACACACCACTGTGAGACGTAATTTTCTTTCAAATTAACGTTGCAATCAATTCAAAAGTATTGAAAAAAAATCGAAAATCGCATGCCTTTTTAATTGAGGTCTGAAAGAGTTAAGTTCTAACTGCGATGCTTCTGTTCCTTGTTGGACTATTTTATGACTGTATTCATACTCTCTTCATGGGAATTGAATGGACGAGATTAGAAGTAGACACAAATTATGATTTATTTGATTAGTGAGTTTAGTAGTTGGCAGTTTTGGAGTGGTAGTTTAAAGTTCGATTATTTTGTATTAAACCGATTAAGATATTGGATGGTCGTGTTGCCGAGTAAGCGTCGTCAGGCTAACATAAAGGTGTCGCGGGTTCAACTCTCCGCATGTTAAGCTACCATTTCACAAGTAATTGTGAATATTGAAATAAAGTACCTACTATTTGCTTCGTCACGTCGAATCAGCAAGTACCGATTCCCTAATGTATTTGTCATAAAAAATGTGTATTTCCACCACGTATCACGTGACACATTGGGAAGCGTGGAAGTGTGATCAGTGGCGACGTGTGATAGAATGTATTGTTTTATTTTTAATTAAAAAATTCATCTGATAGGATAATGACATCTGCATTTGTTTATTCAAAATATGCTCAGTAACTTCGAGTATGTACTGATACACCCAGTGTAATAAATACAGGGTGTATCGGCACGTACCCGACAAACTTTAACCAGCTATTCCTTAGCATAGCTGGTTAAAGTTTGTCGGGTACGACTACACCACTGTTTTATCCTTTGTCAAAGTTTGAAAACCCATCTGGCAATATTTTATTCGAATTCCGTTGAATAATGTACGTGTGTATATTGGCGCACTTTTACAATCACAACGAAATGGCACGGCACCATTCGTCTCATTTTTAACTATTATTATTTAGTGTGTGCGAAAGAGCGAAGACGCTTTTCGACATATGTACTTGCTTATAACAACTGTTGAACACGAAAAGCAATGCCAATGACAGTGATGTAGTGTGGAAATTTTTATTTTTTTTGTTTTTAATTGAAAAAAAAATGCTACCGGACAGCAAAGTGCCCATAACATTTTTCACTCCAAATGTGCTAAGGAATAGCTGGTTAAAGTTTGTCGGGTTAGTGCCGATACACCCTGTATATTAATTAATAGAAGACAGTTAGTTCAACCATAGAATAAATAATAAGAATACAAGAAATGCTATATGAGACGGTCATGTCGCATCCCGTGCTCCGTGAAGGGTATAATCCCTTTTCCTTAATTATTGTCTCGTCTAATTAATTTGAATGTCTATGGATATGGGCGTGTATCGTAATACAAAAGTCTGACCATTCTTGTTTTAAATTTCATATGCAGTATTGTGTTTTATCATCATTATGAAAGTTTAATTGCGTTCAAATGTGATGGCGGTTTACGATGTAAGCCAAGTGTAAAAGAGACGGAGCGCGTGATAAATGGGCTAGAACCAAAGATATTAGAAGAACGAGATGTGCTATGAGCAGTTCATACTGTGTGGAATTGTTTTGCCCAGTGTCGCCGGTTTTGTTCACCAATACTACTGCACACCTTCGCTTACGCTAAGGTATCCGCACTAATACATAGAACAGATTTCTGTGCGTACACGTCCCGATAGTATTCAAAGTACCCTAATTAGGTAGTACTTCTCCTACGGTCCGGCGGCCAACATAGCATATCTCGTTCTTCTAATATCTTTGGCTAGAACCAAAATGTACCAAGCAGGTAAGTGGTGACATTTATTTCCATTCAAATTTGAATGGAATGCATTTCTAGTGTGTACTATCTATTAAACGATTATTTTACAATATCGTCGGCCGATTAAAAACATTAACAAAAAAGTGAAACTTGAAAATATTTTATAAACAAATATTATTTACACAATTTATGGTATTTATTGTGAAAACATTTAAAATACTTTTAAATTAACAACCTTTAATGTATAAACCAATAATGTTAAATATTTTTAACGAACAATTGTGAATACATTGCAGTTTTGATAATATTGATACCGGTGCCTCGGTGATAGAAATATGAAAGAAAAATTATTGTTTTTTTATGAGAATACCGCACTAGACTTTTTCAACCATTTATCGGATAACGAACATCTCTGCTCTAGGTCACCCCGAGTGTACGCTACTTTTGGTGACTTAGCAGGAGTGCCCGGGAAAATTTGGAGAGGTGTGTTCAGGTCTTGGCGGTGGATGCGCCTGACTATCTGGTGGTAGTGTGGTAAGCCGGTTCGGAAGAGGTCGATTTGGGGATCTCTCCAGCTGGTCTCTCGACCTATCATCTTGCACCGCAGCGGGAGTGATGGATTCATAGGTCTCTCACTCCTGGACTCCTAGATTCCTACCCACCCCTCATACATTTTTTCCTTTCCCGAACTTCTTTGCATTCCTTTAAAAAAAAATTCCAAATAGCTTCCCAAAGATGACATAGGCTCTGAGGGATTTGTTTTTCCTGTGTGGGATTAGTGTAAAAAGGAGAGAGAGAGTTAAAACCATTTCGTAAATTTCCTCACAACTGTCCTGAACCAGTGGGACTATGGAATCTATAATTGTTTTGAAGCTGAAGGGAGTAAGAAAGGGAGGAGTTGATGAGAAGTAAGGTTGTGAAGTACCTGGCTATTCAGACCTGGCTACCAAACACGGCTAAAGCCATTCAAACAGCGATTATGAGAGTAGGTATATACCACTTTGTCGGTACCGAAGAATCTAAAAAAATTCTGAAAATTACCGCATATTCAAAAGGATCGTAAAAATTTATATATATATATACATATATATATATTATACAGGGTGTTTCGGCACGTACCCGACAAACTTTAACCAGCTATTCCTCAGCACATTTGGAGTAAAAAATTTTATGGGCGCTTTGCTGTCCGGTAACAATTTTTTTCCATTAAAAACAAAAAATAAATAAAAAAATCCACACTCCGTCACTGTCATTTGCCTTGTTTCTCGCGTTCAACAGCTGTTATTAGCAAGTGCGTCAAAAAGTGTCCTCGCTCATTCGTACACACTAAATAATAATAGTTAAAAATGAGACAAATGGTGCTGTGCCATTTCGTTGTGATTGTAAAAGCGCGCCAACATAGGTACGTACGTACATTATTCAACGAAACTCGAACAAAATATTGCCAGACGGGTTTTCAAACTTTGACAAAGGATAAAACATTGGTGACATGTGGTGAAAATATGAATAATAATTTTTTTATTAAAAAAAATGTTACCGGACAGCAAGTGCCCATAACATTTTTTACTCCAAATGTGCTAAGGAATAGCTGGTTAAAGTTTGTCGGGTACGTGCCTATACACTCTGTATATGTTTTTTTTCATAGCGCATTTTCTACTAAGGGCACATTTCAATGTCATTAATGCACATTAGGGTGTATCGATTTTTAACTATTTTTTTGTTTTCAAATTCCAAGTTGAGAAAAAGTTGCTACTAGGTACCACAACTTACCACAAAAAGTTTTGGATTTTTAAAAAAAATTTTTAGGTCTCCCGCACAAGGCCTAAAGTTTTAATTTTTTTCAAAAAATATCCAATTTTTTTAAAATAAAATCGTAACTTTTGTGTTTATTCCAAGTTAAAAAACAGTAATATTAGGGCATAAAAATAAGTAAGAAACGATTTTTTTTTATAAAAAATGTATTTTAGGTCTCCCGCACAAGCCCTAAAGTTTGTTAATTTTGATGAAATTTTGTAATTTTGTGTACATATATGAACCATGTTTTTTTTAAAGTTTAAACTACCGGAATTAATTTTAATTTTCTTACAGAAGGCATAAAATGAGTTCAGAACACAAAAGTTACGATTTTATTTTTTTAAATTTAAATTTTTTTTTATATTTTTTGAAAAAAATTAAAACTTTAAGCCTTGTGCGGGAGACCTAAACATTTTTTTAAAAATCCAAAACTTTTTGTGGTAAGTTGTGGTACCTAGTAGCAACTTTTACTCAACTTGGAATTTGAAAACAAAAAAAAAGTTAAAAATCGATACACCCTAATGCACATTAATCCGTTCCCCAGACATCGCACAAAAATAGCTCGTTATGCGAAGATTGGATCATATGAACAACCGTTGATTAAATATGATACCAGCCACAAGAAGTTAGTCGTAATCGTTATCTTAAAAATCGTGTTTTATCTCGTGTTCCCTTGTTCGCAGTAAAGACAAACATAATGATTTATTTACTAGGTCATTATCGTTAATCTACGATTGACAAGATAACACGATGTTTTAATGAGTTGAATTTGCAGCGGATCCTACTCGCTATACATTTGCAACGAGTGCATCGTAACAAGTGATAATTAATGAAACGCTCTGACACTGCACTGCCCGTGATTCAAATAAAGTATTATGTAGTTGAAGTTTTTAGGTTAGGTTATGACGGCCTGCGTGGTCAAGCAGTTAAGGTCCTCGACTACGAATCCAGAGGTCGCAGGTTTGAATCTCAGCGTGTATTACTTCTAGTTGTACTTGTTATAAATTATTTGATTAATGCTAATTTAATCATACTATTTTACAGAGCTTTTCCTATTGACCAAAGAGCGGCATCATTCAGTTATTCAGTCATTCATTTATGACAAGTTTCTCGTTAACTCTTTAAGATTTTATGTTCCAAAAAAAATATATTTTTGAAGAATATATTTATACACTTGTTATGCCGAAACGTTAATTATACGAAATTCCCTCGATAGAAAAAAATCGCAAAGTAAGATCCGAAAATTATTAACAACACGTTTTGTTCTGTTATTTAATATGTCATATGCATGAAAAAATTCACGGTGTATCTTTAAATGCAACTAGAGCACTCGTCGAGAGATTTTTGCTCTATTTCAAAGGAGTCGTGTTTTGTTAAATATTTTCACCATTCTCGCTTAATTATTATCGTTTTTTTAATATTACCGCGCTCCTTTAAAATTAGTATTTACGTATCTCCCTTTCAAACCATCTTTGAACGCTTACTAAGGGGTCTTAAGCGGGGATAGGAAACCATCGAGTCATGTACAAACATGTTTTAAGTTGCTGATGTAATTTTTTTTTCTGGTTAAATTTTTTTATGTGTTTATTAAAAAATAATAATGTAACATAATTTACAGAAAACCTGTTACAATGTACATAGTAATCATTTCACATGTACTACCATAATAAAGCTAGTCTTGTGTGTGTGGGGGATGTCTTATTAAGTTCGTTATTTATTTTTATTTATATGCTAAATATTCATAAATATTTTCGGTGAGATTTTTAAGAATAAATTAAAAATTTAACATCTTAACATTTTTTCTTTAACATTTTTTTTCGCTTCATATCTCATATAAACATAAAACATCAAAGTATGTGGTTAAAATATTGTTACAATACATTTTTAAAATACCCAACTGGCCACTAATGCAAAATGTGGTTTTCATTCTTGTAATATTTAGTATGGGTTGTATCGGAGAATTTGAACGACTCTTCAAATTTCAAAGTTAATTTTCAAATTCTGTGAAAGATTTTGTTATTATTTCAGTTCTGTCAAGCAACTATCCTATAATGATATAATAACAGAACTTGAATAGGCCTTTCACAGAACCCGAAAATGATCGTTGAAATTTGATAAATTGTTCAAATTCTCCGAAAGAATCTTATTGTTTACGTATGCAGGGCCGGCTCTATGCGGACGCAAATTGAGCAGTCCATTCCGGGCGCCGAATTGCCAAGGCGCCAAGGTGCTGATAATACCTAACATCTTACAGTCCAAACACATGGCCCTTAAGATTGTTTTTCATAAAAATGGCGCTACATAAAAATAACAATCATTCGAATATTATTGATCGCAGTGATCATCTACTTTGGCGTCTAATGATTTCGACAAAAGGCGCAAGTGGGCCAGCCCTGTATACATGTACTGATTACCTTTAGTGAGGTTGATTACTATGTCAAAAATCATGCTTTATTTTTTGAGAAATTATAATATTAGGATAAAAACTCCTGGCATTAAAATAAAATGAAATACGACTAACTAAACAAAATTTATATGTCCATAGTCCCAACATAAGTATATCTATTTTTTTTTCGAATAAATCAAGTTGAAACATAATTCAAAAATGTTACTCACCCCTGCTTCACAACATAAGGCGGAAAAATCCTCCGTTAAAAACACAATGCGGATTTTTCGATCGTGTGAATTTATTCAAAATGAAAACTGACGACGATGAGAATATAAAGAATGAACATTGAACACTATAAAATCCACATTCTTCTCCAATTTATTATTTGCAATTTGTACAGAATTTTTTTTAAAAAGTCGATGGCGTCATAGTAGCAAAACGATGACTGTAGTAATTTAGCCGAAATTGGTCCATTTTCTCAATTTTATTGTCTTATTACAGATGGAAGAAATAGAAGAAGAAAGAAGTCGGTCGGGGAAAGTCGTGCAAAGAGGAAGAAGGAAATAATAGCGTGACCAAATCGAACAGAGGATTATGTTAATACCTAATAAACAATATACTTTAGGTGCCTATATAGCGCTATTTTGTAAAAATAAACGCTAAGGACGTTTTAGAGTTTGTCAAAGTAAAAAAAATTTACACATGGCACACGCAAATTCTGCAGGTATAAATAGAGTACCTTGTATACCTAGGTAATATAGTAAATTTATAAAAACAACACAAGAACTTATTTCACATTTCCGTTGGAACTATCGCGGACCAATAGGTTAATGTTGTGTGTTGTTAATGTGACACATGTTCCTGCATTCCTCCATCAAATTACCTGTCCCTGTCTGACAGTGTGGAGTACCAACATCAGTGACATTTGAAAGAATTTATTTATAAATGAATAGTCTGTTAAGAAAACCGGCGCAGTGAACATGTTCCTTTAGGGCGAGTGTATTACAGAATTGAGTCGAGTGTATTACAGAAGCTTGTGCACTTGTGCAACGACCAAGCAGTGACCCTCAAGTTCAAAACGATCGAAAAGACCAATCTTATCCAATTTTAACTGTTAATCACTACAATAGTTGTGTCAAATGTTGATTACAGTCTGCAATATAACCACAGACTGATTGGCGTACAATATTGCGACTCTAGTGAGCGGAAGGAAATAAGAATGAAAAAAAGAAAAAAAAAAAAAGAAACTAGACTGGGCCAAAGGCACATCAACTATATTGCCCCAAAACCGTTCAATTCTTTACCCAATTCTATCAACATGTGTCAAAACCTGAACTTATATAGTAAAAATGTTAAAAGTTGGATAAGAAATAATTTCGAAGCAGGTAACTTTTTTCTATAATTTAAGCTATCTGTTTCTAAATAACTACAATACCACATATCTTTCTGTAAATTAAAGATTAATTTCTGTAAATCAAAGAAATATACATGCATCTATGTTTTATGGGTGTGTGTGTGTGTGTGTGTGTGTGTGTGTGTGTGTGTGTGTGTGTGTGTGTGTGAGGGTGTGTGTGTGTGTGTGTGTGTGTTTGTGTAAAAAAAACCTATCACATTGATCTCTATAGATACTTTTTACAAGTTTAAAAAAAATATATTTTAAACACCACTGTTTTATCCTTACACTATAATACCCACGCTCAGGCTTCGCCTTTGTGGGATTTTTTGTTACTCTTTCATTCTATATTACTATGTGTGTACCTGAATTCTATATGTATCAAAAATTTTGTTAATAATAAAAAAATAAAAAAAAGATTCCGGTGATCTAGGTATGTACTCGTAGTAGGTAAGTACATTCACCTCATCCAGTTTTAACAAAACACAGCCGTAATCCTTAGTATGTCGAACTTGGATTTGCTAGGAGCTCGCCGCACTTACCTCGATTTTATGATATTTTGAACCATAAAATATGCTGCTTGCATATTAAAATATATTTTATTCGCTTGGAAAGGAAATAACGTCTCTCACTATTATTCTGGCTTGTTGTTTTGTCACTTTCAATTTTGTTCATTTTATCTGTGAAAAGGCGCGTCAAAAAATCCCATGTCATAAGTCATAATTTCGATTTTTAATCACGATGTGTAGCTTTCCATTGAATCTGAACACCATTACATAGCATAGTATTTCATGTAAATAAGAAGAAAAAAAACACCACACCGTATGTTGCAAAAGGATTCAGTTCACACAAAATATAGACTCATTAATTTAACAAAAAAAATGCAGCAATGCTAAAAAAGTTCCCACGAAATAAAAGTGCTGCATTCGCCTGCAGGCTTCAGGAATCTTTTAGAAACGTGAATACCAGAGGGTAAAAACACACCTAAGTCGTGTAGTTAACTTAACCCATTCTCACCCGAAATATTTTTGATAATTATTCTAATACCACAATTTTACTGTGCACAAAACCAAGTTTAAAAATATGTTCCCTGATATTTGAACCTTTTCCAAAAACCTCAAAACTGACAAATTGGGAGGCGAGTATGGGTACCGCCCCCGCGGGAACCATTTATTAGATAACCAACACCTCTGCCATAGGTCAACCCAAGTGGTTCGCTACGTTTGGTGACTTAGCAGGGGTCCCCGGGTTCATGGGGGTGAGGTCTCCCCGTGGCGGGCAGGATCGAGAGAGACTGGCTGAGTGAAGCCTTTTGATCTCACCGGCCGGATTCTCTCGACCCATCGCCTTGCACTGCAATTGAAGGAATGGATTCATATCCGTCACTTCTGGACACACTGACCCTCAGATTCCAACCCAACTCTCATACCTTTTTCCTTCCCAGAACTTCCTTTCCTCAAAAAGACCCTCCACACAGCAGCCTTTAAGATGATAACGACCCTAAGGGAAATTATTTTCCTCGGGGCCTCCTGTATGGAACTAATGTTTAAAAAAATGTAGGTCGCTTACATAATACTTGCTTGAAATGGCTGTAGCCGTGTTTGCTAACCAGATCTGAATAGTAGGGTACTTTTCAACATTCATCTTGTCCATCTCCTTCCCCTCCCCACATTAAAAACCTCACAACATGAGGATGCCATAGTCCTACTGGCACCAGGCAATTGGGAGCAGTTGGTACTTTAGTGCGGTATTAACATTTTTTTTAAACTTCCGGATGAATTCGTTTAAAACTGCAGGTAAAAATATAATATTAATGTTGTATACAGCAACGAAAGCTTCGAGGGTGGATTTTCTAATAAAATTTCAGGGTGTAGGTACGTTGGATGCACTCATATTGTAAGTGCGGTTTACAAAAGCTATAAAGAAGGTTATAGTACAGGGAGAGTCAACCTATATTCCGAATTTATGCCGACATATAACATAATTCCCTTGAACACTAAGCTTTAAGCAAAAATTTATGAAAAATTTTCAAGATATTCAGATACTGGGTTGAAAAGAAAATATATGATAAATTTTCAAGATATTCAGATACTGGGTTGAAAAGAAAATATACGATAAATTTTCAAGATATTTAGATACTGGGTTGAAAAGAAAATATATGATAAATTTTCAAGATATTTAGATACTGGGTTGAAAAGAAAATATATGATAAATTTTCAAGATATTCAGATACTGGGTTGAAAAGTAAATATATGATAACTTTTATAGATAGATACTGAGTTGAAAAGTGAATATATTATAAATTTTCATGATATTCAGATACTGAGTTGAAAAGTAAATATATAATAATATTTTAAGATATTCCGATAATGAGTTGAAAAGTAATTATATGATATTCCATTGATAGATTTTTTTTACTTTGCTCTAAAATTTATATATATATATATATATTTATATAAATTTATATATAGCGTATATATTTTTAGGAACTTAATAACTGTTCAAAAAGTATACAAGAGAAATATTTTATAAACCGGTAGAAATTCGGAAGGCGGGGGCTTAACGTAAAGAATTGGGAATACATAAATATTACAGGTGACAGTTGACCCCCCGACAGTTGACCCCCCGACAGTTGACCCCCCGACAGTTGACCCCCTGGCAGTTGGCACGCCGACATTTGATCCCTCTTGACAGTTGATCCCCTAAAGGATTATTTCTACCGTACGTCCTCATTGGTAAAATAAGTAAGCAGAGAGGATATACGGCCGTACAACAGCAGTCGTTATACTTATATTTGCAGACTTCTTGATAAAGCCATGTCTTCGAAGGAGTACGCAATGAGAATATACGGCAAAATAACAAAATATCACGTACTTATATACGCAGTCTGTTTAGGGAAATACGCTATATCTCTTACATATACTATAACTAAGTATGAGTGGAAATCCAATATACAATTTTTTTTATACGGCCGTATATCCTCTCTTGATACTTACTTTACGATGAAGATATACAGAAGAATGAACCTTTAGGGAATGAGTCGGGTCCTAGGGATCAACTGGTAGAGGTATCAACTGTCTGGGAGATCAACTGTCCGGAGGTTCAACTGTCCGGAGTTCAACTGTCCGGAGTTCAACTGTCCGGGGGATCAACAGTCCGAAGGTTCAACTGTCCGGGGGAATAACTGTCCGGGGGATCAACTGTCCGGAGGTTTAACTGTCCGGGGGAATAACTGTCCGGGGGATCAACTGTCCGGAGGTTTAACTGTCCGGGGGAATAACTGTCCGGGGGATCAACTGTCCGGAGGTTCTACTGTCCGGAGTTCAACTGTCCGGGGGATCAACTGTCCGGAGGTTCAACTGTCCGGGGGAATAACTGTCCGGGGGATCAACTGTCCGGAGGTTCAACTGTCCGGGGGAATAACTGTCCGGGGGGTCAACTGTCCGGAGGTTCAACTGTCCGGGGGAATAACTGTCCGGGGGATCAACTGTCCGGAGGTTCAACTGTCCGGGGGAATAACTGTCCGGGGGATCAACTGTCCGGAGGTTCTACTGTCCGGAGTTCAACTGTCCGGGGGATCAACTGTCCGGAGGTTCAACTGTCCGGGGGAATAACTGTCCGGGGGATCAACTGTCCGGAGGTTCAACTGTCCGGGGGAATAACTGTCCGGGGGATCAACTGTCCGGAGGTTCAACTGTCCGGGGGAATAACTGTCCGGGGGATCAACTGTCCGGAGGTTCAACTGTCCGGAGTTCAACAGTCCGGGGGATCAACTGTCCGGAGGTTCAACTGTCCGGGGGAATAACTATCCGGGGGATCAACTGTCCGGAGGTTCAACTGTCCGGAGTTCAACTGTCCGGGGGATCAACTGTCCGGAGGTTCAACTGTCCGGGGGAATAACTGTCAGGGGGATCAACTGTCCGGAGGTTCAACTGTCCGGAGGTTCAACTGTCCGGGGGAATAACTGTCCGGGGGATCAACTGTCCGGAGGTTCAACTGTCCGGAGTTCAACTGTCCGGGGGATCAACTGTCCGGAGGTTCAACTGTCCGGGGGAATAACTGTCCGGGGGATCAACTGTCCGGAGGTTCAACTGTCCGGGGGAATAACTGTCCGGGGGATCAACTGTCCGGAGGTTCAACTGTCCGGGGGAATAACTGTCCGGGGGATCAACTGTCCGGAGGTTCAACTCTCCGGAGTTCAACAGTCCGGGGGATCAACTGTCCGGAGGTTCAACTGTCCGGGGGAATAACTGTCCAGGGGATCAACTGTCCGGAAGTTCAACTGTCCGGGGGAATAACTGTCCGGGGGATCAACTGTCCGGAGGTTCAACTGTCCGGAGTTCAACTATCCGGAGTTCAACTGTCCGGGGGATCAACTGTCCGGAGGTTCAACTGTCCGGGGGAATAACTGTCCGGGGGATCAACTGTCCGGAGGTTCAACTGTCCGGAGTTCAACTGTCCGGAGTTCAACTGTCCGGGGGATCAACTGCCCGGAGGTTCAACTGTCCGGGGGAATAACTGTCCGGGGGATCAACTGTCCGGAGTTCAACTGTCCGGGGGAATAACTGTCCGGGGGATCAACTGTCCGGAGTTCAATTGTCCGGGGGATCAACAGTGGAATGGAATCATATTATACTAAAATATATCACACTTTAAGGGATAGGTTTGCCATTCCCTGGCATACAGGGGATGTAAAACTTTTACAGCAACCTCTTAGGAGGCATATTATATTAAAGGCAGCGAGGTGGAACGAAAACATAGAAATATTATATTGGAGCGTTTGGGATAGGGCATATGAAAGGAAACGTTTGCTTGAAAATATTGAAAACGCGTTTGTGCAAAGGATTCAATAAAACTTGAAAAGGTTTTGCAGAAAATTTCATTTTACAGATGAACACATCAAAAACACTGTATCCTTTACTTTATTTAATTTTTTTGAGAGCCTGCGCATGGTCTGGTTATTTCAATGTGCACTCTTCGATGGTTGTTGTACGACTGATTCACTGATGTCATATTATATTCAAAGTATTATCCAACCCTTCTAATGCCAAAAATATGGTCACGTGGTTTGTTTCCAGCTCGTCGAAATGATACCCAGTTTTCATGTTAACGAAAATCTATTAATTTGTCTTTGGAAACCAGTGTTGCCAACTCAACTACTTCAAAATATGCTAGAGTGATGGGAAAAATATGCCAGAAATATGCTAAATTCCTTTAAAAAATGCCAAAAAAAGCCAACATAAATTTAACTTAGTATTTATTGAGAAATAGAGTGATGGGAAAAATATGCCAGAAAAATGCTAAATTACTTTAAAAATACCAAAAAAAAGGTAACATAAATTTAACTTAGAAATAAAATCAGTGCAATAAAAAATAAATATCTTCATCTTCATCTTCTTCTTCTTTATTAACAGCAGCTGATGTGGAAGGCTGAGAGACGGAGTCGTAACTTTCTTTGTTCCCAATGCAGCGTAGTACTTCGTCAGGAACAGTGTAAGAATAACATCACTTTCCTGTTCTCTTTTGGCCAAATCTCACGTACAAAATGGCATTCAGGGTTCTCACCGCCAAACGATTTCGGAGTTTGTTTTGACCAGACTCATTTGGCTAAATACACGATCAATGTCCGCATTTGAATGTGGCAATGTTAAAATAGACATTGCAAACTGACATAAATCACCAAAGGGGTTATTATTAGCTGCATCTTTATATTGCATGACTTCATTCCAAAACTCTACAGTGGAACAGTGGAAGTCAAGGATTCCCATTTAATGTGAACTATGTTTCTTCATTGAGACACCAGTTTTTCAATCGATATCATTTTTGTTAGTTAAAAAATTGGTTTTATTAATTTCATGTTTATGTAAAAATAAGCCAAATAAATATGCTATATGCTAAAAGCATAATAGTTATTCTAAACATGGAGTAATTATGCCAAATTTAGCATATAATATGCTAACTGGGCAACACTGTTGGAAACAAACAGTATTATGACCTCTCGTCTGGTTTGTAACAATCTGCTTTATTTGCCCGTGATGAAAATGACGTTGCATTCTGATAATATTTGTGGCAATATATCGAAATAAGAAATGAAAAATATGTGCTAATTTCACGACGACTGAGCTCACCGTTGACGTGTTTTTAGTGAGAAGAGCTTAATTTATTTGGATATTTTTGATAACCTCCGTTTTGTGGTGGAGAGGATATTTATTATAAGACAGAAAAATATAACTTGGTCGTAAAACTAAAATAATATGAAAAAAGGCATACAGCAGCACCTGTCGTCAAAAGCTCGAAGCAAAATCACAAATTTTCAAACACGAGGTTTACTTCTTGGCTAAACCGAGACGCCGCATATTGCCGCGTGGCGCTGCCGTACCGTTCAAAACAGTATGCGGCCGAATGACAAAAAACCGTAACTATTCATTTATTATTTATGTTATCAAATATCAACACCAATAAAACGACTGGAAAAAAATCAATATTTATTAATAATAATTATTGTATCCAAGTACAGGTAACGATTGAATTTATTTGTGCACGATTTCAAAAACGTATTTTGAACATGTTTGTTTAATTTACTTAATAATTGATGAATTAAAAGAAGTATAAGAGGTTATTCGTAAACCGGGAATGTTTGTCTTTTATTGATTTTGAAATTTTGTGTAGGTATTTGTTATTTCAATATTTTGGTGAACCATTTGTGTGGGAGATTTAGATAAATAATGAAAACAATATTATCATTTATTGATAAAAATTATGGGAATGTATAAAAGTCTTTGAAATTATTTGGTAAACGTGTGGGCGGACGGCGGACTCTCCAAATAGATAAGATATTGCTTTTGAGAAAGATAATTAACATTTGATGGATTACTTACTTATTACAAAAGAAGTATGTTTAGGTATATTCTTTTAGATTTTACTGAACAGCGTCCACGCATCAATTACACAATATGGTGCACGTAATCAAAACATGAGAAAAAAACAGATATAGAAAAATACTAATTAGGCTCCTTCGTTTACTCAGGTCAATTTACTAAATGCATATTGGAAAATACTAATTAGGCTCCTTCGCTTACTCAGGTCAATTTACTAAATGCATATTGGAAAATACTAATTAGGCTCCTTCGCTTACTCAGGTCAATTTACTAAATGCATATTGGAAAATACTAATTAGGCTCCTTCGCTTACTCAGGTCAATTCGGCAAGCGTTCATCCGTCCCCACCTAGAACACTGCACACCGATCTGGACTCCTTTTTACCAAGCCCACATTGAAAGAATCGAAAGAATTCAAAAAAAATTTTTTAAACACATTAATTATAAACAAAACTTACATTTCTCAAATTACGCCGATTCTATTAATTACCACAAATTCAACTCACTTCATACACGACGTTTGGTTTTTGACCAAATTTTATTATTTAAAATTCTTAACAATGGCCTCGACTCACCAGAGCTAATGAATTTAATAAATATTCATATTCCAACAAGATCAACACGGCAATCCCATTTGTTTCATTTACCTACATGTAGAACTAACTTTAGAAAAAATTCACCAATTCCACGTATATGTGCCCAATATAATACTAAATTTCAAAACATAGATATTTTTAGCAATACACTTCACAAATATCGAATAGAAGTAACTCGTACGATCGAAAATTAATACTATAGTATGGAATGTATCCAGAGCATCTCCTATCCTCATCCTAAATTCCTATTCCTCCCCTCCTCACCTAAAATATATATATATATTTTTTTATAATAATTAAAATAAAATAACTTTGTTTAAATACCACTTTATTGTATATATTTATAACCAACCGGTTTCAGTTCAGCCCGAACCTTCATCAGGGTTAATAAAAACATATATTTTTTTATTTTATATATATTTTTTTATTTTTATTATTTTTTTTTTATGCAATAAAACTCCATCTCCAATCAATATTAATATAGGAGACTCTTTTGGCTTGACTGTTTTTAACATGTATATATTTATATTTGTATTTTATGTATAAGCTGTTTGTCTCTTACCTTTACCAATAAATAAATAAATAAATAAATAAATTTACTAAATGCAATGCATATTGGAAAAAAATCAAATTGTTAATTACGAACCCTCTACCCCTGCTGTGTATTAGTAATAAATTTAAGTAATTTTCTCATTTTCATTGTGTTGTTTTTCTTTCTTTATTTTGTTCAACAATATTTTATGAAGCAAGTATGTATTATTTTTATGTTGGTACTTAGTTTCCATTATCTAAATACTTTAAATCTGCGTTTTTTTCTGTCAACTCCAATTTCTTTTGATGTTTTTATTTTATTAATTATTTATGTTTTTCTGTATAAACTAAACATTATTAGTTTAGGCAACCAAGAAACATGTAATTATTTCGATAAAATATAGTAAATAAGTTGAGATTTTGTTGTTTAAGATTTCAATTTGAAATTAAATGTATTATATGAAAACCACACTGAAGACAAGTGAATAGAAATAACAAACAACAAAACTAAACCTAACCTAACCTCACTCAAAACAAGCTATCCTAACTAATTATTTTATCATTTTTTAATCTAAAAGTTGCTGGAAATGGCTTTATCTGTGTTTGGTGGCCAGGTCTGATTATCCACCTTTTGACACTCACCTACAGTGACATTATATATTAAATGAAAAAACACCACTCTTTTATTGAATTAATAACTGACAGCCAACCAGGTTTCGCTTATCCCAAACTTCATCAGAGCTACTATATGAACTTAATGTTCACATATTTTATTTAAATTCAGATCCAAAACGTAGATATCCGATTTAATTCGCATTGACGATAAAATTGACACACAGATGCAATACGGAACAAGTTTCGTTTTTAAATTTGCATATATGGAAAGTAACACAAAACTGGATTTGTTCCGTCTTTATTATTATAGCACGAAATTCCAGTTAAACAAAGAAAATAATTATTAATAATTATTGTACTAACGACGTTTAATATGATTGCTCTTTTAGTGTAACAGGCCCGCTCATCTGGAATAGACTTCCCTCAGCTCTTACTAATCTCCAGAATTTGGCTGAATTTAAACGGGCTTTAAAAAGAAAATTATTTAAAAAATCTTACCATTCATAAATTATTTATTTATTTCTATACATACATTACAGTGTCTACCAAATATTTACATTTGTATATAATATATAAATTTAGAACTGTTGTTAATATGGTGTTTTTTTATTATTTTTATGCTGGGTGTGAGGTAGGTTTGTTAAGGTGACACTGTGGTGGGTAATGTTATATGTTTCGTGAACACCTCACTGGGAGAACCTGTGCTGAGGTGTTTACGTGGTTATGATTAAATGGTACATGTATTTATGTGTATTGGTTAAATTTTCTTATATAAGTGTAAGTTGGGATTTTAAATTTTTTTTAATGGTTATTGTACATTGTTATTTAAAGAAAAAGGAAAAAATATTTATTTATATGCACATATATTATACATACACCCATGTATACACATACACACATAAATACACCCTTGTTTGTCCAATCCCGATTTCGAGGACTTCAACTGGCTACCCGAATTCGAGGTCCTGTTATATTATATAAAGTAGACATGTATTCTACACTTATACGTATAATCAAGTTAATCGTGATCGTTGCTGTCTATTCGGTTTCATCATACACCCGTTAAGCACCTAGAAAACGGTCCTCAAAAAACCGGAATACACAGCCGGTAACTGAGGACTTCCCATATCCGAGGCCTGTCCACGTATTCAGGATTACACATACGTAAAATACACGGATCTCGGAAGGTCCTCGATTTAGTGGTCTATAGTTTTTGGAGGTCTTGGGTCTTCGAAATAGTGTGGAACGAATTTCTTACACGTATCTTGGAAGCGTCGCGGCTTGTCCTAACGTTCGATGGTTCGGTGAATAGGCAACAAAAGTATACGCCTCATCGTATTGCTAAATATTTTATTTAAAATATAAATTTGCACAAAACTTAAAAAAAGGTTCAAAATAAAATTGAATTGCCTATCTAAATATATGAATTTGGTAAGAGATCATTACGGCACCCACCCGACAGGCAATGCACCCCTCCACCCGCGCGCCCGGTGGCGTATTTCCTTTTCCGTGTTCAATAGGAGGCAGTACTGCCTCGAAACCCGCACGGGTTTGTAACGCCATTCTCCTTCCAAACCCGTGTTCAATACGAGGCACGCGTCCTCCTACTGAATAGGGTTTGAAACGCCATTTCTTTTTCCAAATCCGTGTTCAATACGAGGCATGCGTTGTCCAATCGTTTATAATTACTATGCGCATTAATTGAGCACTACGGATCCATGTTTGTTTCGAGACATTTTTTGTATGTGTAAATTGTTATGTATTAAGGATGGGCAATAAAACGCATAATCTAGGAACCTTTTTAATCAGGTATTTATTATTGATTAACGCCCTAGTGGGCTTTTGTAATTGTAAGAAAACAAGACAAATGAATGCAATAAATTTTGTGTAAATTATTAAAATATTAATACGATGATTTGATATATAATACTGCTATTAGCCTGAAATATTCAAGCCCAGTGGCAAAGAATTACTAATATCTTGGAAAGGAATTCAAATGCTCAACATACAAAAATTCTCACCAAGTTTGGATGTGATTTGTCAAAGCTTAATTTGAGTATACTATCATTTATGCCGGCGTGGTCTAGTGGTATACGCTTTTGACTACAGATCCGAAGGTCGCGGGTTCGAACCCGGCGTGCGCAAATAAATTTTATTTGATTAATTTGTGTTATTTCACTATTAATTAATTTAAATAATATATAGTATATTTGCGGCACGTTCCAGAGTGGAAGATACTCTCAGTATCGCCCTGGTGTAAGACCACCATTCAGAATTGAAACGTTGCTTGAAATGGCTTTAGCCGTGTTTGGTGACCAGATCTGAATAGCCAGGTACTTCCCCACCTTCCTCTTCCCCATCTCCCTCCCCTCCCCAATACCCTCAGCCTCACAACATACTCCAATTGGGGATACCATAGTCTCACTGGCTCCAGACGGGAGCAGTTGGGACTCTTGTGCGGTATTACTATAAAAAAATATATATACAGGGTGTATCGGCACTAACCCGACAAACTTTAACCAGCTATTCCTTAGCACATTTGGAGTAAAAAATGTTATGGGCACTTTGCTGTCCGGTAGCATTTTTTTTTCAATTAAAAACAAAAAAATTTAAAATTTCCACACTACATCACTGTCATTGGCATTGCGTTTCGTGTTAAACAGCTGTTATAAGCAAGTGTGTCAAAAAGCGTCTTCGCTCTTTCGCACACACTAAATAATAATAGTTAAAAATGAGACGAATGGTGCCGTGCTATTTCGTTGTGACTGTAAACGTGCGCCAATATAGGTACACACGTGCATTATTCAACGGAATTCGAATAAAATATTTGCCAGATGGGTTTTCAAACTTTATCAAAGGATAAAACAGTGGTGACATGTGGTGAAAATATGAATAATAAATTTTTTATTAAAAAAAAACGTTACCGGACAGCAAAGTGCACATAAGATTTTTTACTCCAAATATGCTAAGGAATAGCTGGTTAAAGTTTGTCGGGTACGTGCCGATACACCCTGTATATTGTGGAAAAAAAATAGCCGGCAAAGATCTCGAAAAATTAATGTACAACCTATATCGATCGCTCGCCGCAAAGAAAGTGTCTGTCATGCGGCTACAGGAAGGATTCAATCAGGACGACCAGCCAAGTCTTAATTGATCAAGAGAAAACGTATTCACAAAATTGCATTAAATATTGATGATAATGAACCTCCTGCCAAAAAATATTGATTTAAAAAAAATATTATTATGTTTTTATTTGTAGGTACCTACCTAGTTATGTAGATCACCTCACATAACGTATACATCTTTGGATGTGGTTTTATTTCTATCCTTGGTTTTTAATAGGTACAACTCGTCATATATATTTTTTTTAATCTCTATTATAATGTTATATACCTGACGAGTAAATAAAATTATTATTTATTCTGTTTTATTGGTTTATAACGCAGAAATTGTGAGCACACACTTACTTTTTTATGTTATAATTTATTCAAAATTATGATTTTCCAAAATTATGATTTTTAATTCAAAATTATTATTACAACTGATAGCCTTAATTTAACAATACCTGATTAAACATTTCAAACAAATATAATTTTAAAGTTCATAATAATCTCAATACTCAATTATAAACATGCGAATGTATGAATAGATATACTTGATGTTAATAATTTTGATCTATTCTACTTAAAAACAAGTCACCTTTTTTACACATTTTTAATCTCATGTCTCATAGAAATCTTTGTATCTCCCTTACTTTCATGGTTCATGGTTAGGATATGATCTTAACGGTGTTAAAAAGAGAAAAAAATGGGTGTGTCAAGCCTACGCAAGACAGAAGTGAAACTTCTAGTATTCTTCTCTCTCTCTCTTTTCATTTCATTCTCTCTTTTTTTCTGTCTATTGACATATTTATAAGTAGCATGTGATAAAAAAAATTAAAAGTTATAAAAAAAGAAAAAAAAAATTAGTTAAAGCGGGGATCGAACCTCGGTTCTTCACGACCACAGTCGTGCGCTCTGCCTGTAGACAGCGAAGATGAGTTAGGAGAGTGAGTTAAACTAGGTATATAATATTTACACCTTGCTAATGTTTTCAGTATTATTAGGGCTTTTTTATACTAATTTTCATATATTTATTGGCAGGTAGAGTAGAAATTAATATTGTTTAGCGTTTGCCAACGACCATACCATGTTGAACACACCGGTTCTCGTCCGATCACCGAAGTTAAGCAACATTGGGCGCGGTCAGTACTTGGATGGGTGACCGCTTGGGAACACCGCGTGCCGTTGGCCTATTTTTTATTTTAATTTCATGTTTTTTTTATTTTTTTATCATTACTATAATTAATAATATCATAAAATTCTTTAACTTTTCAAGTATGCTACAGGCCTAAAATATTACTTAGTGGATTGATATTATGGTCAACCATTGAAAAAAAAAATTCCTACAAACTTATTAATGTAATTACGATCTTTTTCAAGCGCGTATGTAATGATTATTTTTATCAACCTCGCACACACCTTGCTAATTTTTTCAATATTATTAGGGCTTTTTTATACTAATTTTCATATATTTATTGGCAGGTAGAATAGAAATTAATATTGTTTAACTTTTGCCAACGACCATACCATTTTGAACACACCGGTTCTCGTCCGATCACCGAAGTTAAGCAACATTGGGCGCGGTCAGTACTTGGATGGGTGACCGCTTGGGAACACCGCGTGCCGTTGGCCCATTTTTTATTTTAATTTTATGTTTTTTTTCATTTTTTTATCGTTAACATCATAAAAAATTTTATATCATTCTTTAACTTTTCAATTATGCTACAGGCCTAAAATATTACTTAGTGGATTGATATTATGGTCAACCATTAAAAAAAAAAAATTCCTTAAAAACAAAAAAATAATATTCCATGGCCGAGAATCGAACTCGGATCAACTGCTTCGAAAGCAACTATGCTGACCATTACACCACCAACGCCAGTTGTCGAGATGAGCTAAGAAGCATTTATATTTTACTTCAAAACTTTTACTACATCAAATGAACTTTAATCGGTCCCGCATTTTCGTTTCGGTCATGAGTTGGTTTTACTCCTCGAAATTGCATGACGCGCGTAAAGAAGTTTCACTTCAAAATATCACGCTTTATAAAAAAATCCAAAAATTTACCGCAAAATAATTAAGAAGTCCAACATAAACGAATCCTAAGTTCCCAAACGCTATTTGAAAAAATAATTATGTACTTTGAGCATTTTATATTGATTATTTTTTATATGGCACGACAAATGAATGCGTTTTTTTTCATTATCAGTAATTTTAGTTACAAAAATTGTAAGATGAGTCATTTTTAAAACTTCCTTATGCTGGCATGCAAAATACTTATATTTTTAAAATTAAATATTTATTTTGAATTATAAAATTTGAAAGGACATTTCATAACCTTTCCAAAACGGTTATTAGTTTTCGGATATATTTAGAAATATTCTATTATTGGGATTTAATTACAAAACGGCAATATTTTAAACCTCTCACAAAATACTGTCGAGGCCCAAGGAATTACATAAAATGTTCTATATTATTATAACATTCTTTACCTTATGAGTACTTCATATTTTTTCTTTTTTTATGTAACCCACATTAAATAATTGTATCCTGTATCTAAATACTAGATTTTCCATACATACATACTTTGTTTTATATTATGTCTTATATTAATCAATCAAAATAACAAAAGTACATAGCTCTTTTTTATTTTCTTTCAACATTATCTCAGTGTACTTCTAATAACAACTGTATCATTTCAGCGATAATATTTCTAAGTACTCACATTCTTATTTTGTCCTTAATACTTAAAATATTTTTTCCCTTCTGTGTACCACTGCATACTTATAATACAATGTATCACTTATCACTATCACTGATGAAGGATGTTGTAGAGTTTGGTTGCCAGATATATGTGGTTTCTTTGGCCAAAACTTGTCTTGAATTTTGGAACATCTCGTATATCCTTTTTGAGGCTCTTGCGTCATGTATCCGAGTTTCTTTGGGAGATTTTCTGTGTTTAAAATGATGTATAAGAATATTCTTGGCATATATTTGTTTTAAATCATTATTATATTGGTTCAATAATTTTTATTATAAACGACTTTGTTGTCTTAATTTTTTTGTCAGACTACCTACCTAAAAAACCATAATTTTTTTTAACGATTTTGTATGTTTTATTTGATGATAATGTTACTCTGCGTTTGGTAATTTTTTCCGACTCTTCAAGATCCGCATTAATAAAACCCTTCCTACAGCTCCTCCTTAACCCGCTTGATAACATCACCCATCCAGGTGGCGATATTCTTCCCTTGTCCTTAATTCAGACAGAGGCGTTTTTGTGAGGTGTAGGTAATAGGGTCATAGAGCGGATTAACGAAGAATGGAGTGAAAGAAGAATATATGACGCGGATTAATCAAATACTTGATCAGGTGTCCTAATTAATTATTAAATATTACAATACCGTACATCGAATTAAACAGTATTACAGAACATAGTTCACAATACAAACTAAACGCAATATTTAATTTTGTTTCAACAGTCAAAAACTGAATTCCTTGTCGGCACAATCTTAATAGTGCAATACTTATTATATACACATGCACGTAGGAATTTCGAACGACGGGTCCTCGGTTTAGGGCGTAGGTGAGATTTCTTGACACTCGAGCTTGCAGCGCCTCCTGGTGTTCACATTCCGGCAATCGGCACCTTTTAACACGAAACCGAGGACTTTGAGAGAGTCCTCGGTTTAGGGTCTGTGTGCATAGACTAAATACTCTGTGTGTGATTTCCAGCATTAGCGGCGCCGCCCTGGTGGTCACACATCCGTACTAATGAAACACTAGCCAAATTAAACACGATATTTTTCGCCACGAAAATGAGGACTCTCTCCGATCGGCCCAAAATTTCGACAGTTGACCAATCAGAACGCATAGATTATAGGTACATATTCAGTTTTTCGCATTTTGAATCCGAGGACGTCCTCGGATTCGTGTGAGTCCTCGGATTCTGGGTCTAAAGGCCTGTGAAGGTCCTCGAATAAAGGTGCATACAAACTCACATATATGCATGCATACACACATATAAGTAAACACATGTATACATACATACATACACATTCATCCATGATTATTTTTGGTTTGGTGTTATAATGTTTTGTATAAAATGGATATTATCTTGTTTTTTGATCCAGGCTGTGATCAGTTTTTTTGTGAATGTTTGTGTATGTATTTCCCATTAGTAGTAGTTTCAGAGTGGTGGGCATACAATTAAAAAGTTTTGTAGCGTAATACTGGAAGTGTCTTTGTCCGTGTGTGGTGTATGTTATCGGTATGTTCATGGTAAAAATCTTAACATCTTTTCAATATTTTATAGTAAGCCATATTCTAAAACTTCCGGTAATTGTTTGGTTTCGGTTGCCTCCTTGTACCTACCCTTTAAAATGTCTGTTAAGAAGATTCTCATTTCTTAGCACAAACGTTTAAATATTCTTGTTTTGTCGTCTCTTGCTGTTATTGTTATTCTAAGTTTTGTCATCACTTTGTATAAACAGTATATTTAGTGTTATAATATTAGACCAAGGCACACTGTAGGAATAATTTTAAGAACATGACCACTAATACTAAATTACCGTTTTTAAGTTTGTTATAGTTAAGCGCACTTGAAGTGAAATGACGCTAAACTGCGCTATATAAATGCCATGTTATTATTATTATTATGTAAACCACTATTTAACCCGTCCTCATCTGAATCTATAGCATATGTTTTAGGGAAATTTTAGTAAATTCTAATATAAATTATTTTAATTATTAATTTACCAATATAATCGTTATATGTACTCGATATACCTATTTCATTTTACTCGTGACAGCTGTTTTGCCTTCGTCGACAGTGCCTTCGGAAGTAGATACAGCTGTCAAGCACCATAAAAAACAAAATGGAAAATGAGTGGTTCGGCGCACAGTTTTATCATGTATTTTCTTTCAACAGATATCATTTCATTCACGAACGTGTAGACCAATGAAAAATCACAGGATTGTCTGAATTCTTGACAAATTAGTAACAATTTTTGAAAAGGGGAATAAAATAATATTCTAAATAGCTATTATAGGTAGGTACTTTATCGCTTGTTTCAATTCTTCACACCAACAGTTACAATTTTTCAAACATCACTAATCTAAACTAAAAACTTAAATTCTGAGCAAATCCGAGTTCATTGAATCAAAGTTACGCAGGACACACGAAAAAACCGAAACATTCAATACTGATTGAACACGAAAGTTTTTCAGACAAGTAAAAATCTGTAAATTTTTTTTTAACACCAATTAAATAATTAATCATACCTTCAAATAATAATATCAATCAATATCTTGAGAAAGATTGTTTTCTATGAAATAAACTCGTGTGATTGCTTTGTAGTTTGTTGGCATCTGAACGAGATATATCTACAAGGAAAGATCTATAATGCCGAGTTCACACGAGGACAATGCATAAGACAATACAACAATTCTGACGTTGTTCAAACGCGAAACACTGTATACACTATAACGCGCGTTACAAGCGACTTTCTGAAAAATATGATTAAGTTTGAATTGTTGGAGAACGAACTAAATAATAAAACAAAAAAACTGTGGATTAGGAATTGTATGTGGGGGAAGGATTGTCTGCAACTATCCTCAGGAGTATAAATTATGTATGAGAATATCACCACGGCACTTTGAATTGCTATTAAGCCTCGTTTCATCAAAAATGCAACGCGAAAATACTTATTATTATATATTATCTTATTATTTTGAAGAGAATCCCGGTATTTCTATAGCTTGTAACAATTGCTTCCACTGTGTTTTCGCTGCACTCTTTATCCCTATCATAATTGGTACAATCGATGCGCCATTAGCATTAGTATTGGCTATATATGGTTAACAATGTAGTAATCTCTACCATTTATGTGACATTTTCGGCAGAATAAAAGCGCGGGAGCGACTGGCTATTGTCCTATTGACACGCGGATTATGCGGCAATGCGCGTGTTTGTGGGGGGTAAGACACCGTCCTGCGGAGATAGCCTATCTCTAGAATAAAGTTTTGGCCCATTGTCCTGTCCTCCAAACTTAAAATAGTATATAATATTATACTGGAAAATAAGGGCGGAGCTGGGACAATACAAAGTTGTCCTGTTCTCGTGCGAACTAGGCATAACTAAAATGCAAAAGTAATTAAAAAAAAAGAATAAATATTTTTTATTTCAAATTATAACTGGTTGAGAGATTCAACCTAACAGATGATATCAACGCACTAACGGGAATGAATACAATTTATTGCAAGCCGATTGTACTGTATTTATAGCTTATTCTTACGGTGATAATAAAATCAAACCGGTACATTATAAAGATGGTCAGTTCAAGCGCGGAGGCGGACGGTACGGGCTGAAGAAAAATCAAGAGTTAGGTTATCGAGTAGTGGGATATTGTAATACTATGAAATGTTAATTGATATTGCAACATCAGATTGTTCGTGAAGTTCAACATTATTAAACTAGAGCAAACTTGTGATTTGGAAATGTTAATAGTAGGCCAATAATTAATTAATTTACTGGTACCAATCATCGGGAAGCGAGGTACCAACGCTCAATCAATTCCTTTATTCGTGCACATCTTAAGTTCCAGTATCGACATATTAGAATACCATGCATACTGGTTGATTAACTATGCGAGGGAGGCAAGGAGAGACAAGCGAAGCCAAGAAGAGTCAAGAAGAGCCAAGAAGAAACAAGAAAAGACAGGAGGAGACAAGAAGACCCAATCAAAGGCAAGAAGAGCCAAAAACAGACAAGAAGATTTGAGAAGAACTGAGAAGTGGCAAGAAGATGAACGCCATTAAGAAATAAAAACATAGAACGCTCAATCAATTTCTTTATTCCTGCCAAACCTAAATTCCAATATTGGCCTATGTATTAGGTTGCCATGTATACCGTTCGATTAAACTTCAACCTCCTTCCCATTCTCAGAGCACGTGTTTATTTATTTTTATTTGTAAGAAACAAACAGTTTCTTACAAATAAAATCTATTATTGGTTAAATAATTAACACTTAATACACCATACTTTGTAATTATTATAACTGTTGGTTTTCCAAAAAAAAAAAAAAAAAAAACAGCTTTTACATAATATACAATGATAAAATAATATACAAGTTAACTGAAGTCAAGTTCATTGGAAATTATGTTTTAATAACTTAACATTAATTTTGTATTAAAGGAAGGGGAGAGGAAGGGGAAAATAGGAAGAGGATAGGAGATGCTCCCGATACATTCCATACTCTCATATTAATAATCGATCGTACGCATTTTTGTTATTTGTTTTTGGGGTGTTATGCCGTGTTGCGCTAACTCCTTCTTTAGCCAACGTTTCGGACAACATTGCAGTGTCCATCATCAGGGCAGATGTGTTATAGATGTCAAATAACATGTCAAATAACACATCTGCCCTGATGATACTGACACTGCAATGTTGTCCGAAGCGTTGGCTAAAGAAGGAGTTAGCGCAACACGGCATAACACCCCAAAAACAAATAACAAAAATACTTTTGGCCGTGAAAATCTTAAATCATATTTGACCGTACGCATTACTTCATATCGATATTTCTTTAGGTTATTACCAAAAATGTCAATGTTGTAAATTATTTTTTTTTGTCTTAGGCAATTCACCCTAAAGAGAGTGCTATGTGCCGTTAAAGTTAAAGGAGATGGTTATAATTTTATGGGAAATCTATACGGGAATAGGAAATCTCAAATATTGAAGTCATTCAAGTCTATGAACTTGTATAGAACTGAGAAAATGCGAGAATTGTTGAGAGAAAGTAAATAAGGAATACTAAGAGGAGATTGGTGGGTGATTTTTATAAGTAAACGATAAATGCCTTTGAAAGATGAATGATTTTTACAATTAAAGAAAACATGATCAAGAGTCTCATTTTCCATGCCGCACTGGCAGAGTGGACTATCTAGGACCAGGATTTTAAACAAATGGGATGCAATGGAGCAATGACCAATTCTCATTCTCGAGATACAGGATATAAATCTTTTGGATTTTTTCTTGCCGTGGAACCAAGGTTTACTTGGAAGCTGTAAAATTTTGTATTATATTGTGCACATATACGAGGAATTGGGGAATTTTTTCGAATGTTTGTTCTACACGAGGGTAAATAAAATAAATCAGATTGTCGGGTTGATCTAGACCAAGGCTGCCCAACCTTTTTAGCAGTTGGGCGAAATTGACGATTTTGAATCACTGGCGGGCCACTGAATACCTTACGGTTCCTATTTCCATGGGGGGGGGGGGGGTTGTTAGAGAATTTCTATAAAACATAATTCCCCAGAAAAAACA
Source organism: Hesperophylax consimilis (assembly GCF_061612785.1). Lineage (NCBI taxonomy): Eukaryota > Metazoa > Arthropoda > Insecta > Trichoptera > Limnephilidae > Hesperophylax > Hesperophylax consimilis. The sequence goes on along the minus strand of NW_028301265.1, from coordinate 1,748,501 downwards.
ATCTAAATAAGTGCTCCGCACAAAATATTTGGAATCCATGGGGGGGGGGGGGTTGTTACGGAACTTCGCTGAGGAGAAAAAATTCCGCACACCCGAACATCATATGTGATACCCCACAGCAATTTTACGAATTCCATGGGGGGGGGGGGGGTGGCTACAGGATTCCATTTCGACGCAAAAAATATTATAAATAATATTAGATTTTATCGTCGCTGATTCTCGTTCTGAGTAGCCTAAATAGCGATAAATCGCCGTCGTTGGCAACACTGGTGACCGCGCGCAAACTGCATTGTTTGTTTTACCGCGGGCCCGCGACACTTTTTCAAATTGGCGGGTTTTTTGAAAATGTTTCACGCGGGCCTGGGGTTGGGCAGCCTTGATCTAGACCAAGGCTGCCCAACCTTTTTAACAGTTGGGCGAAATTGACGATTTAAAAATCACTGGCGGGCCACTGAATACTGACGGTTCCTAATTCCATGGGGGGGGGGGGGTTGTTAGAGAATTTCTATAGAACATAATTCCCCACAAAAAAATTCTGCTCCCCACAAAATATTTGAAATCCATGGGGGGGGTTGTTACAGAACTTCGCTGAGAAAAATTCCGTACACCCAAAAACATCATATGTGATTTTCCCCACAGCAATTTTTCGAATTCCATTCCATTTTTTTTAATACTTTCTATTCTTTCAATATGGGCTTGGTATAAAGGAGTCCAGATCGGTGTACAGTGTTGCAAGTGCGGGAGAATATATGAGGTGTAAAGGGAATATAGAGTGTTTATGTTGCATGTACTAAATCATCAGTGCCCCCTGGAGTACCGGTCTCACCATGACATGAGTGCTCCTGGCTGGGTTGGTACAATCGTATCGTATTGGACTGAGATGTAAGATGAAATGTGGTATCTTGGACGGATATGTACTAAGAAATTCAGAAGTCTAATTTCCACATAAATTACTGGCAATTCAAGGAGGAACATGTCGGGTGGGCAGCAGTAGAAGCTGGGTCTGCAATGAACGAAGGTCATTGAAGTAAATCGAGATGGGGACGCCTGGAGGAGCATTATCGAAGCGATAGGTCTCCAACCAGAACAGGATAAGGGGAAGAAGATTAAGTGATACGAGGATTGAGATGTTTTCAAGGATCTTGATATTAATACATATTATATTACTGAAATTTTTGTTGACCACAAGTACTAACTACCGTGTTTATATTGGCAGTAAAAAAGCTCTTTCATCTTTTCTCATCCAATGTCAACCTCGATAAAGTGTCGTAGGATGGAAAAAAATAATCTAGAAGCTTTTTACTCCCAATATGAAGAAAAAAATTTTGGTAACTATTTTTTTTAAATTAACATGTTTTTATCGGATATGGAAACACGATGTAACAATACTTAACTAAAAACATATTTGGTATGGGATGAATTCCTTATGGACGAAGTCAGTACTTTTCTTTGTTCATTATCACTCGAAAGAATTAACAATTTGTTTAACTTATTTAAAATGTGTATTCGCTCTAAAATAATAAGGTACTCTAAATATGAAACAACGTATATACCTACTACGCGATCATGATCAACACGTTAACTATTTTTGTATAGATATATTTTTAATTTATATTTATTTAATTTTGTTTTACGCCCTGCTTGACATTATTATGTATCCCTACATGTTGTCATTATATGAATGTCTAAACATCCATCGACGGGAAAACCTCGTCATAACATTATTATGATTAATAATTTAAGGTTTCAGGTGTGACTGAGTATTTTCAACATTGCAGGAAAGCGGAATACTTAAAAATCCTACTAACAAACACAGCAATAAATAATTCAGTAAGATCAGAAATTTACAAAGAGATATGCTTGCGATGTTCCAACTGACGCAAAACTGGTTTCCTCGTACGATCATAAGCACAGACACGATAATATTATGATAATATGAAAGCTATATAATTTTGTATAAGGTTTACCTTGGGTGGAGAAGCAGGTGGGCTTCTAGGTAGGCCCAGGTCTTCATCTTCCTCGCTGGTATCTCCTCTAGCTCGTCTTCTAACTGCAGCCGCTAGTTCCGCCTAAACAATTAACGATAAGTTAGTAAAGCTTGTATTAATACATTGATGATTTTCTGTGAAATGCTTGATAATCATTTTATGGAACTCCAAGACAAAATGGGCTAATAAACTTTACCCATTAATACCAAAATAATCAAGTGTCGCAACACATTAAAATACCCGAAATAAAGAAAGAAATCGTAAGAGGAATGCTACAAACCTTATCTCAACTTTACACCTTTCACCACCATTTTATTTGACTTTTAACACAATATACCAGAAATCGCTTGATGCTTTTATCTAGATTACCTATAACCTCACATAAAACGGTTACACCAGTTCTTACCCATATTCTTCTAGACAGCAGACGGCCCCAGCAACGGCGTTGACTGCCTCCTTTAAGCCTCATCTCACTGCGGTCTTGTAGACCACCTCACCACACATTTCCAATACAACAGAGGGTCTAAACAACACCCTTGTGGAACACCAAACAATTCAGGAACAACACAAAAGGGACTAATCCACGCCCTTGTAGAACACCACACAGGCAAAACTTATCCACGTTCTTGTGGAAGATCTGGTTACACAGTTACAACTTACAACACAGTAATGGGCCAACACATTATTTTAGCTTTGTTGAACCTAATTAAACGAAATACACTTAACACAACAGTTAATAATTAGATTTTAATAATTGATCTTTACGGAAGGTAGTTTTTTAAGTCACTGCGAGCATTTAAAATTAAATACGGTATATATAAATTTTCGTAATAAAGAAGCATTACTATAGCTCTATCAGAAACAAAAAATATTGAAATAAAACGAAATTTTATGTTCACATGAATGGATTGTTTAAAACGGCCATCATTAAGGATTACGACTGATTATGATTAACAGAGAAAAAGCATAAAACTCAATTAAATTGCTCTGTACTTCTTGTTCTATTACTCTCATTTACTATGAAACATCCATATACCTATTGTAGGTCTAAAATTCATCAGTTCCGTGAAAATGGCAAACGTGGTACGTGAAACCGTTGAATCGAGGTGCTTGCTACATGTGAAAACCTAACAAGCGTGACGAATAATTTGAAATAATTTAACACAGAACGTTACCGTGTTATTATAATTAAGTGTTTTCATCAAGCGACAAAGGAAAAACATGAATTTATTACGATTAATATATTTATGTTGACTTTTAAAATACGGTCATATAACTGAAGAAGGCTACTCTGTCGAAAAATTGTTAATTAATTATATAAGATTTTGAAAAGCTCCAACTTAGGAATCAACATTAAAATTCCCTGACATGACAGGCGACGAGCATCATAGAGAATTCCCTATTAGAATTTCTAGTAACGCATCAAATTTCACGAGCCACGAACATAGACTAAATTACATCAATGGCCACGAAGCTTCCTAATATCCGTTTTATATTTATATTTTTCAATTGTTTGATTAACAAAATTAAATGCTATGCTAATATTATTCAAAATAACGAGTAAACTGTTATTTTTCATAAATCATTTCGGGTTTGCGCTGACACACCCACAACCAACTACAAGACTCCGGTAGCCATTTTTACCGTTAACTTTTATTATATATTTGAATTTCGGTTTTGTTTCCATGAATTAATGAACGCAAATCTTGGAAGTGGAAATTAACCCACTTCACGACATCCGATCGAGCTGAAACTCGGCAGATATACTCGTTGTCCATGAAAATGGATTCCATCAAACTTTGTTGGTAATCACACATACACAAGCGAACAAAGACGTATTTCTATGAAATTGGATGACATTAGCATTATATCCGAAATAAATGTCGGTCCCTTCCAATAGCGATTTGGCTCAGTTGTTAGCGCGGTTGACTCCAGTCCCTGGGGAGGAAGGTTCAATACATCTTCAAAACTCTAGACGTCATGTCAATAAGACAACTTTACGCCAAAACTGCTCTCCTACACCTCATCCATAATAATCTTCATATTACTAATCAACCAAAAGCCATAATAAAAACCAGGTCAACAACAAATAAAATACTGAACATTCCGATAACACACACCACACACGGACAAAGACACTTTCAATACTACGCAACCAAACTTTTTAACAGTATGCCCATTAAACAACTAATGACTACAAATACATCTACAAACTTTCTCAAAAAACATATCGTAGCCTGGATAAAAAATCAAGATATTCACTTTATTCAAAAGCTTATAATTCCAAACCAAACATAACCAAAATATGACAAGTAAAATTAAATATTATACACGCTCTTCAAGAATTATCCAAAAATACATACACGCACATATAAATGTGTGTTTTCATGTTTCAATATATGTCTGTGAAAAAAAAAAACAAACTTTCTACTACAACACATAAATACCTGTCACACTTAATCACAAATACGTTAACACCTCAGCACAGGTTCTCCTAGTGAGGTGTTCACGTAACATACAATATCACCCACACACAGTTTTACATATATCAACCTATGTTCTTTATTTTTTATACCTTTTTCTGTACTTTTTCTCTGTACTACAATATAAACCACTGTAATAATTTGTAAAATGTGTATTCAAGAATAGACATAAATAAATTTAAAAAAAAATCTATTAATAAAAATAGATGAATTAGCAGTAAAAACAAAACCTATTTTTTTCTCATTTTAGTCAACTTTTTGTCAAATTCATGGTAAAAACAAAAATACTTTTTATCGAGGTTTATCATTGTAAGTTGTATATATATTTTATCGAAGTTTATCATTGTAATATTGTATGTATATACGTTTTATCGAAGTTTATCATTGTAAGATTGTATCTAAGTATATATGTTTTATCGAGGTTTATCATTGTAATATTGTATGTATATACGTTTTATCGAAGTTTATCATTGTAAGATTGTTCCTAAGTATATATGTTTTATCGAGGTTTATCGTTGTAATATTGTATGTATTTATGTTTTATCGAGGTTTACCATTGTAAGATTGTAGATATAAAGAATATCTTTAATATTTTATTTACTGTTTTTAAGTTTGACCAATGTAACACATTCCTTATAGTGTTGATTAACATTTAATTTCAACAAAGAACATTTATAATAATTTATGCTCTAAATAATTTTATTATTCATATCAACCAACGAATAATTATAAATTTATCATTTCGCCACAGACTTAATGGTTTCTGAAAGCCACGTACTAATTTAATTAACGAGTATTCTGGAGAAACTTTCAGTGAAGACTGGAATGAAGATGAATACCATCTGATCAAAACTTAAATCTTATAAGGCTTATCATGTTTAAACTTTCCCTAATACATTGGAACCCACATCTGTCTGAGTACTTTCGCCAACTTGATGGTAAAAAAAAAAAAAAATAAGGTTTAACTCAAATTATTATAAGCAATAATTAGTCGCCTGAAATATCCATACAAATTGAAAATATCTCCCGAGTAAAAATAAATGCCGCCGACGGAATTGAACGTTGATTAATTGAACCCGCACCTTCCGATGTCCGGTCAGGTGCTCTGGACCACTGAGCTACGTCGGCTTATTTCAAATACGCCAAATAATTCAATATGTACTGGTACTTCAATCAACAATTACTGCTTATTTTATTTTTTCACCAGTAAATAACCAACTTCATTTTATTATTTTAATAAAAAAAATTGCTTATAATAATTTGTTATCCTTTGTGCTATGCATAAAATGTTAATAATTAAAAAAAAATAATAGGTTTAACTTAGTTGTGTGTCGGTATTAAGCTAAGGTGAGCTTTTATTCGAGATTGAAGGGCGGCTAAATATGGGTTAATAGACGTTGGTTTATGGAATAGGTCGGCGAAGTAGCGCCTATCGAAAAAGGTCGTTTAACGAAAAACGCAGTTAATGTCAAGGATCTAGACTGGAACTGGCGTACTTTTATCAAATATCAGGGGTGGAGTTCGTTAGGTACTTTTAGGTGAAATAGAATGATTTGAATTGCTGATAGGGTTGATTTTTTTTAATGTGAAACCGCACAAGAGTGCGAGAAGTGAGTGAGAACTGCTCCCAACCGTCTGGTGCCAGTGAGACTATGGCATCCCCAATTTTTTTTCAATTCAATTCTGTTTATTCATTTCAAAACATTACTCAATTGTTAATTTCAATGCGTTTTTAAAATATTTTTGTAATAAGAATTCTTAGATTAATATTAACAGTGTGTATATCAACTATACCAGTGATAATAGAGCTTGCCTTTTAAAGGAAGCTTCATTGATGCTAAAAATGTCGATATCCGAATTGATTCTGTTCAACAGCAAGATTGCTCGTTAGTTTTGCAGGCCGGGATATAAAATAGTCTATGTTGTCGATGACGTAGATAACCATCGGGAACATAGAAATGAATGCTCTCCATGATGACCGAGTTTTCAAACCATCCACGAATCAGTCTGAAGAAATGTGTAGCAATGCGCACATCCCTCCTGACCGGTAGATAGTTCATTCCGAGCATACCCAAAAGAAAGTCAGTGGGATAGAGCCACGGGTAGTAGCCATACTCCCTCATGTAGAGAAATCTCAAGAATTTCTTCTGAACTCTCTTCAACATGAGAGAATAGTTTACCTGGTGTGGACTCCAAATCAATGACCCACTTTCAAGTCTACTCCTTACTAAGGAATTAAATAAATTAATAATTAAGGTAACAACAAGCAACTTTTGAAATTCTGAATTGTAGCGATTAATTTGTGTTATTTCACAATTTATTCATTAAAAATAATTTGTGATATATTTGCGGTAGGTTCCAGAGTGGAATAACCTCTCAGTATCGTAAGACAATGATTTAATTAAAACCTTACTTTAAATGGCTTTTGCCGTGTTCGGTGGCCACATCTGAATAGCCAGGTACTTCCTCTCCACACTACCTTCAGCATTACAATATAATCCAATTGGGGACACGGAGAAAAATGACTAATGCTAATGTATTAAGAATCTCTTCCAATTATTTGATAATTCCGGTTAAAAACGGGATTGTAGGTCTTACGAATATATTATCATGATGTTATCGGAACACGTGTTCATAAATATCCAAATATTTTTGCATTACAACGAAAATTCTCTGTATCGCAAAGCAAAATCAATAAAACATTCTTAAATTGGTAATGGCTGTTAATTTATCGTGAGGGTAAAAATCTATGTCTCTCCGTGTAGTCTTACTGGCAAAGGACGGTTGGGATCAGTTGGGACTCTTGTGCGGTATTCACATCAAAATAAAGGTACATAACTAAATTTAGATTATTCTAGCACAAAATTCTTCCTTCATTCTCTTTTAAACGAACTCGTCAATGATTCAGACTGTTAACTTGATCCGCCTCAGGTATATATTTATATAAGTCATTTGATAATCTCCTGACTATGACCATTCTCACAACCATTATCACATTCCTTCACCGATACCTTGTACGTAATATAATAACCGTCCTTTTGTTTATATTATTTTCTATGTATGGTTTTGCATTCCATTCCATTAGGATGTCACACTGTACAAATATGTTTATTTATGGTATTTAAATAGATACTCCTGATACAATCTTTATTCATATATAATTTAAATAACTTTTTAAAATTATTTTTTAATGATAAACTAATGTTTATAAGACAAGGTTTTATGCATAGCACAAAGGATAACAAATTATTATAAGCAAAAATTAGTTTCCTGAAATATCAATACAAAATGAAAATATCTCCTGAGTAAAAATAAATGCCGCCGACGGGAATAGAACCCGCACCTTCTGATGTCCGGTCAGGTGCTCTGGACCACTGAGCTACGTTGGCTTATTTCCAACACGCCAAATAATTCAATATGTAATAGTACTTCAATCAACAATTACTGCTTATTAACTTTGGTTTAAATTAATCAACTATTTTCGTAATTTAAATTTAATCTTTCAGGCCTCTGATAAAAGGTTGGAGTATTTCCGCTTTAAAATAAAAACAAAAAATTGAATTTTTCTACATTTTTGAAATATTAAAATGTTGAATGGACATAAACAAAAAAATGGCTCACCTTAAGTTTTTTGTAACTAAAATTGCTGACGCCGAAAAAATATATGTATAAAAACAAACGTGATTAGACAAATGTATTACAAACGATATTGCCACCTAATTTTTTTATCGATTCACATAAAAATAATGAACAAAACATTCATAGAATTTGCATAAAAGTGTACAATTTAGTTCTTATGCGATTAACTTTTAGATTTGAATATAAAGCGTGGTGTTTTGTCTTTCTAACACCGTTTAGATTATATTTCTTACAATGACAGTAAGGGAGACAACGATTTCTCTGAGACCATATATGTTGTTCCCAAAAGCGAACAAATTATCCAAAGTAGTTAAATTTGTTTAAATTTTCTTTTAGTTTTGTTTCCTCTGGTAATTCGCCAAATATCTTCATTGCTCGATTTTTAACTCCAGGTTTAATAATAAATGCACCAAGAAAATCAAATCGGCAGTCATTTTCGTATTTCGTACGCATTTTTAAAAACTCTATATTAATTTATGAAATACAATGTAGGTATCTATTTATTTATTAGCTTTTGGAAGCTAGACACACAAGGCATTATTTTCTGATTCTGGAAAATCTCAATACTTGTTTTCACAAAAAATAAGAGTGTAAAAATGCTATACTATATGTGTTTTGAAAATTAAATCATTTTGCCCATATTGAAATTCAGTCTTTCAAATCACTGTGCAGGTAAGTAAGGCAATTACTAATATTTCTATTTACATATATAATGTGTATATTAACGGGTTTGTTCCAAATCTACAGTTCAATTCAGAGATTGATGAAATTTTGCACACTTGACATTCAAAACAAGGAATTACTGTCTACATTTGGTTTTGAAAAAAGTGTGGAAAGTCCGGGCAACGCAACTAGTTTATTATAAATCAGAAATTAGTTCATATTATGTTGAAAAGGTTTTTGCTGTGCATCTCTAGTCTCTCTCTCGCTCTTGAGTTCGATAACAAATCTCCAGAGAAAATTATTCATGGACGATCACTTCAAACCTATCAAACCTTCTGTCAGGGAAATGGCGACAATATGGAAGAAAATCGTCAGTTCAGTTTAAATTAAAATGTGAGATTGTAAAAATTCAACCAAACTTGCACAAACAAATTTCAGTTCACTTTCTGATTTTATGGAGTTATTTAGCTCAAAGGAATTCCTCATAATAGATAATTATAATCGAATTAAAAGAAACGCATTCTTCTTGTGAAGTATATGTATGTGTAAGAAGTGTACGTATGAAACATGTGGGGAAAAATTAATTAGTAAATAATCGTTTTGGTTTGTCATCAAAATCGCTAACCAATCTCAAAAGCAGTTTATTAAACGTACGCACGACGGAGCTCCGAGACAGCATGAAAGAGATTCATTAATGTTGGTATACAGGGTGTATCGGCAAGTACCCGACAAACTTTAACCAGCTTTTCCTTAGCACATTTGGAGTAACAAATATTATGGGCACTTTGCTGTCCGGCAACATTTTTTTCAATTAAAAATAAAAAAATTATAAAAAAATCCACACTCCGTCACTGTCATTGGCATTGTTTCTCGTGTTCAACAGCTGTTATTAGCAAGTGTGTCAAAAAGGGTCTTCGCTCTTTCGTACACACTAAATAATAATAGTTAAAAATGAGACGAATGGTGCCATGCCATTTCGTTGTGATTGTAAAAGCGCGCCAATGTAGGTACGTACGTATATTATTCAACGAAACTCGAATAAAATATTGCCAGATGGGTTTTCAAACTGTGACAAAGGATAAAACGGTGGTGAAAATATTAATGATAAATTTTTATTAAAAAAAAATGTTACCGGACAGCAAAGTGCCCATAACATTTTTTACTCCAAATGTGCTAAGGAATAGCTGGTTAAAGTTTGTCGGGTACGTGCCGATACATCCTGTATAAGAGCGTACTAGGTTGTCCAGTGTATCTTCGTTATCACCTGTCTTATAGGCTAGTTGATTATTACTACGCCATCCCAATATCAGAGTTTTCGCCACGTTTGGTATTTTAGCAGGGGTGCTCGGATTCATAGTATGAGGTTTGTTCAGGTCTTGGCTGCGGATGCTCCTGCCCACCAAGCGTGGCGGGCCGGACCGGTAGAAGCCGGTTGAGAGAGACCATTTGACCTCTCTAGCTGGACTTTTACGGTTATATGTCAACAAGCCCCAAACTCTTGAAGTCATGGGTTTATTTTTATTTTTTTTTTTTTTTTATATTTACTCCACACAGGAGGCCCTGAAGAAAATAATTTCCCTCGGGGCCTATGTCATCTTTGGGGATGCTGTGTGGAGGGTCTTTTTTTGGAGAGGAAGGAGTGAACATGGGTCTTGAAGAGTCCCATGTTGTAGGAGGGAGGAAACACAGAGGCCGGCAGTTCGTTCCACAGCCGAGCTGTTGAACTTAAGAACGAATCGTAGAAGCGACCCGTTCTCATGTGACAAGTGTCAACTGTGTACAAATGTTGGGCGCGCGTTTGGCGTGTATCCCGACTACGCACCGGTGCCGAAGGGATCAATGACGCTAGTTCCTCAGAGCATCTTCCATTGTAATACCGATAGAACAAGGACAGCATACCTACCTGACGCCTGTGCTCTAAAGATTGCAGTCCGTTTGTTAAGATTGGGGAATCTATCAAACGGACCGCCCGTTTCTGCACAGATTCAAGGGTTTTTTTCAGGTATTTTGGGGCTCCAGACCAGAGATGGCTGCCAAATTCGACAGTAGGGCGCACTTGCGATTTGTACAGGGTGAGCAGTTGTGTACTATTAAAGTATCTGCGGGCCCTGTACAGTACGCCCAGCTTCTGAGAGGCCAACTTTACTCTGGCTTCGATGGAGCCCCCGTACCTGAGCTGGTCACTTATAGTTACACCAAGCATATCAATGGAAGGCCTGTTCGGAAGATTGCTTCCGTTGAAGGAGACTAGATTATCATTTGGATCCCTTTTAGACGTAATCAGACAGGATTGGGTCTTTGAAACATTAAATTCGACGAGATTATTTTTACCCCAGGAGGAAATACTCTCGAGATAACCGTCCATTCTCTGCTTCAAAGCCCTCCGAGCCGTTGGAGTTTGTGTGCCCTTTGGGGGCTTGTCAAACAAAAAGCTATCATGAACTGTACTGTCATCCGCGTAACAATGAATCGGTGCACATGTCAAAAGGTCATTGATGTGCAACAAAAACAAAGTCGGAGACAGAACCGATCCCTGTGGGACGCCAGCATTTATGGAGTGCGAGGAAGAGGTGAAACCGTCAGCAACCGCCTGAATCGACCTATCCCTTAAAAAGACAGCAATCCACGTACACAGGGATGCGGGAAGTCCGTAAGAATGCAATTTGTTGACAAGTCCTCGGTGCCAGACCCGGTCAAAGGCCTTGGATATGTCTAGTGCGACCGTTTGGGTCTCACCGTGACGTTCCAGGCACCGCCCCCAAACATGCGTCACATACGCGAGAAGATCACCGCACGAGCGGTTCCGCCGGAATCCGTATTGACGGTCGTTGATAATTTTGTTCTTCTCGAGGTATGTGAGCAGTTTGTCGTTGATCACACGTTCCATCACTTTGGACAGAACTGATGTGATCGCTATGGGGCGGTAGTTGGCCGGGTTGGAGCGGTCACCTTTCTTGGGAATAGGGTGAATTACCGCTTTTATGACAACAAGCCCCAGACTCTTGAAGACCTCAAAGTGAATTTTCCGCAACGAATTCGAGAAAAGTGAAAATACCGTAAGATAGTGCCATAAATAATGCCATCAACATTTGGGACATCAAATAAACGGTGATAACTCATCAAAAAGTGATATTAAGTCATGAAAAGTGATGAAACAAAAACTACATTTAATAAGTAAGGTTTATATGTTACTATTTTATCGTTTTTAATTACTTTATATCACTTTAAAACGGAGAGTTGAATTATCATTTTGATGAGTTATCATGGAACCCAAATAAATATAATCCACAAGCAGAATCAAAGTTTTTCATTTATAAAAAAATTTAAAAAAATATATATGGTGATTACTTTTGCGCCAGTTTGTACATAATAAATAATGTTATTTTGCCATCAACAATAATACAACTTTATAAAATAGGAAGTCTCGTACGGCATTTGATACAAAAAATATCAATTCAATGTCGTGTTGGTATCACAAATCACAAGGCTTCCAATGGAATAATGGAATAATGGAGACGCTCGGTCTAGACTGCAGGGTTTAATTTCCTGCGCGTTTCCGTACCACAATACGTCCCGTGTGGAGAGTGGTATGTGTTATGTGGACTGGGTGTCACCGAACTAAACCGTGTTCTAATAATAATTGTTTTAGTTGACAAATCATTTTATTCTAAATTCTGGAACATTGGGCGCCAGTTTATAATATCTCGTTTGTCCCATTATAAATTGATCAAAGACATATATTTAAGATCAAGAAAATTGAGGAGAGTTTTCACAAACAGTCTACATATATTAAGCAAAAGGTTTTTTTTTCATTACTATTCTCTATATAGATTTCTACGAAATGGATAGTTCATATTTTCTAAAATCAATATATTTATTTAGCTGCTTTGTGCGTAACCGAAAATGATAAATTGTTTATTATATATATTTATGTAAAAGTAAAATAACTAGGTAGGCGTAAAAGAGGCATTATTATCTTATTTCATTGTATCTGAGTAGACCCCTAGTCAAATAAAATAAAAACTTTATTTATGACTAAGTATCAAAAATTTTGCCGGTTGTTTTCAGGTGAATGAAATACTAGTATTTATTCAATTATTTGGCGGTTAAAGATAAACCGACGTAGCACAGTGGTTCCATGCAGCTGACCGGCAATCAGAAGGTATTGGGTTTAATTCCCGTCGGCGACATTTATTTTTTAATGGAATTTTTTTTCTTTTTATATTTGTTTTCCAGACTTATAATTATTGCATAAAAAAACATAAGTTTTTGAAGATTTTCTCTTGTGTAAAACGCACCTCATTTACAGTTTTTCTTGTTTGTTTTTGTGTCTTGTATTACTCTATTGTGTTATTCAATATTTATTTTAAAAAAAAACTACTTTTTGTTCACTAGTTTCTGCTACGTACTCTTGGGAAGGTGAAATCGTGCCTGATAAAAATACCTAATAATATTTTATATTTTTACCATATTATATTTTAAATTAATGATCCTGGGGAGTAAAAACATAAAAACAGAAATCCTTGACATTACCAGATGGAATCCTAGTAAACGAAATTCCCAGATAATCACGGTTTGCCCAATTTATCGCAAGTCTGAATAATTGATTAACCTAGAAAATTCGACGAATGTTATTCAATCGCGAACAAATTTCAAGTATAGACGATATGAAATTGATTGAAACGGCTGAATAACAACTATATAACCATTGAATAGATAATTCCTAGAAGTGTGATTTAAACCAACCTTTTAGCTCCTAGGCTCCATGAGACAGGCCATTAAAATTGTTTGTTTGCTCAACAATATAAATTAACCCTTCTGGCTAATTTGATCGCTTTGGGAACAACCCATGTGGTCTCACAGAAATCTTTGTCTCCCTTACTGTCATAGTGAGAAAAACTTTAAAGAACATAATACAAATCACTGTACAATAAATTGTTCCACACTACAAATTACAAATAAAATTAAATACTTAGGAATAATAATGGACAAAAACCTTAACTGGAAAGATCAAATCAACCTTACCATTAACAAAATAAGGAAATTAATTTATATTTTTCTGAAACTGCGTAACTTTCTATCATTGGAAAATTTAACTTCAGTACGCATTAGTACAATCGAATCTCCAATACGGTGTAACCAGTTGGGGATCCGCATACAACACTAATCTCCTACCTATTGAAATTGTACAACGTCTGATTGTTAAAATAATATTGAAAAAAACCGAGAGATTATCCAACTCAACTTATATTTGAAGAATTTAAAGTACTAAAATTTAATGATCTTATCCGAAAAAACATAATAATTCAAATAAGAAAAGAAAAACAAAATCACAGTTTTTCAACTGAAAGACGTACTCGTCAAAAACATATATTTCCAATACAAAAATGTAACACCTCATTTGCACAACATCATTACACATTTCTAGGTAAAAAATACTTTAATAACCTACCTGATAATATCAGAAAAATCGAAGACGACAAAAACCTACTCAAAGCGATCAAAGAAAATTTCAATGTAAAAAATCAAAATAACGAAATTCGTCAATTAAATAATGTAACGTTATAAATCGTTAAATTGTACATTGTTGATAAACATTTATATTTTTAATATTCTAAACTCCTTAAATTATTAATAAGAATACGGACATAAATAATGTTCATCTCGATACTCAGCATCTCTTTTAAACACAAGCGTCTGCTTCCATAAAATAGAAACATCAAAAAAATTCAAAAAAATTGTGAAAACTAATTTTTATATATCATTATTGTTAGCAAATATTATTATACATTGTAACAGTGTTAGAGGGAGGAAAAAAAACGCTTTAGGTTAAAATCTAGAAAAAAGAATTTAAATGTACACCGCTATGAAAAAAAAAGTTTTGTCTAATAGAATTTTTTATTTTGTTAGAAAAAACGTAAGGTGAGACATTTTTTTCAAACTTTATGTTTTTTTCTAATAATTACATTTGAAAGCGTTTCGAAACGTTAAAAAATAATCCATTTAATTGGATTTTTTATTGCAAAGCGGAAATTCTCCAACCTTATGAACATAATGTGCCAGAGACCTTTAGAGATAATTTATCAATTTCACCAAAAGTAAGGCAATCTAGAGCTTACTTGGAGCACACTGGTACGCCCACAACACTTTTCTATAGGTTAATCTCTTCAGTGTCCATAACTGACAATCGAATGGAATAAAAAAGTGTGTATTTTGTGGCACTGTCGCGCCGTCCAAGTCGGTTGATTTATTCAGGAAGCGATGTGACAAGATGATAGCAGCAAGAGGGACTCAATTGAATGTGTGTCAAGTAGAAGGAATTTCTACAAAGAAAATATGTAAATAGTTTCGGGCGATACTTTGATATAGTTTATTTATATCGGTTATATCAGTAAATATTATTAAAAGATCGCTATTTTTTTGGAATCGATCCATTCACTACTGTGGGCAACTTCACGCAGATGAATATATACACATACTGTTACATAAAAGATTTTGTGTGTATCCTTTTACATGCATTTTATCTATGGTTAGGGTGTATGCCAAACCTGTGATCGAGCCACCAAGCCTCAGAGTTCAAATTGGAGCAATAGAGCATTCTTTGTTCAAGATAGACGAATCCGCTCGCTAATCTCGTGATTGTTTTTAAAACAGGATACTTCATTCTTGGATGCTGTAAATCGGAAGACATCTGCTCATCTTGAAAAGAGCTGATGTTTCGATAGCTCTTGGAATATTTCCGGCCGCGAGTTTCATGTATGCAAAATATAGAAAGGGGAACGGAATAGAACTCTGAGAGGATGGCACCAGACTATTAAAAATCCTACCTTTGGTCTTGGTGTTATCAGTGTTCCTTCTATCTGCAAGCACAAAAACTCCACGGCGAATTGCACCTAACCCGGAATTGAACTAGTAACCTGTGATCGGTTGCGTGGCAGAAAAGGTACTGTTTTGGTACTTCCCGTCTCCTGGTTACAACGGTAATAGGACGGGTAGGTAGGGAGTAAACTATTAGAGATAACAATCAGCTGTATGCCCGAACAGCTGATGTCAATTCTCCAGGAAGGATTATTTTTGGGACATCCTGACTTCCGCCGCCGAATCCCGCATGTCACGCTGTTCGATTTCAACATCGCCACAAAGTGAATGGTATCGCACAATAATTACTACTATGAAGCAAGTTCTATTTTTGCCAGTCAGAATTCAATCTTAGGATGTCTTTGTTTTGAAAATAAATCTTGAACGTTCAACATTTCTTTCATTCAGAACAAACCCAATCCCTTTACAGATGCAGTTGCATTCAAGTAGTGGTTATTTTTTTAATTTGACAATATTAAAATCGCTAGCTTGTTTTCTATAATAATATTTACTAAATTGTTATCACTTACGATAACACTTCTTTCTTATTAGATTCACACAGTTAAGCGTTAGTGTAAGCCAGCCTTAGGTCGTGTTTTTAACTATTCCGAATTTACGCCCCACGTAATATTTACACTGTATAACTTATAAGGAAAGTGAATATTATGCTAAAAAAATACATTCTCTTGGTATACAAAACCACAGAAATATATTAGATATTCTTCACAATAATCGAGGATATTTTTAATTCTAATTGAATTTTAAATATCCTAGCAAAACATTAAAATGTACCGTGCTGATGGCAGAAGCTCAAAGAAACTAGTCTAGTTTCCAGTGATCGTATTATCAGCTATTATCAATTATATGAATGTAATAATTCCGCTTCATGCTATTAAACGAGTCACGCTCGCGCGCTAAATGCGTTCCAATTTCTGCTAGCCCGAGTGACGCTCGCCGGTTTCGACTTGCGGCGTTCTATTTTTAGCTAACACGAGTAACGCTCGTGAAAGTAAGCGATGTATTTTACTCAGTTTGAATTTGCCTGTAGTTGAGATCGGTCGTGTTTTTGAGCTGCTTATTTCGTTCTTATTTATATTTTAATTGAAAAATGTATAAACATTAAATAAAACTTTTTTTATTTACTAGCATTAACATTTACATTAACCCTACCATGTAAATGTATTTACATAATATTATTACTAATTATAAAAAAAACAATCTTCGATCTTCGCAGAAGAAACTGTTTGCTGCTTCTTAGATATTCAGATTATTATTATTATTGGCACACAGTCTAAAATAACACTAAATCTACATGCTAATGAAATAACAACTATTGATTGATAGTAATGATTAGTATAAAGTATTTCTACTTATGAGCCATGTTTTCAGCATATATCTGAATCTATTTGCGAATTTACAATTGTTTTTGTTACTTGGCAACATGTTGAACATTTTGGGCACGTTATATTCTAGGAATCTCTGCCCGTATTTATTAACAAGCATACCTTCATTCTTTGTGAACCTAGTGTTGTTTTCATGTTCCAATTTATTTTTATAATCAGTGTCAAATATTATACTATGCTTTACATTAAAATCGTGACGTGGTAAACATAAAAAAGCGTGATACTTTAAAAAAATATTAAAATCAAGGGGCATTAAAGAAAGGGACAATAGGAAATGTTACGAATTTGCACCGTCTAAGGATATTTTTTGTTCTTGGCAGCCATCCCAATCTTCAAAGTAGTTTTACTTTTCCAACATTACCACGATCCCGACGATATTCACACTTCTCTAAATGTCGTTTTCTCTTCCTTTTTCCCGTTCCTTTATTTTCCATCCCCTATTTCGAAGTATAACCTTCGACGGTACATACATACAT
Source organism: Hesperophylax consimilis (assembly GCF_061612785.1). NCBI lineage: Eukaryota > Metazoa > Arthropoda > Insecta > Trichoptera > Limnephilidae > Hesperophylax > Hesperophylax consimilis. The sequence goes on along the minus strand of NW_028301265.1, from coordinate 1,730,991 downwards.
AAAATAATGTACGTCGCATTTAAAATTTGACCTTAAGAAGGGCAAAAGATATGCGAGGGAAGCATAAACCTTAAACAACCCTTCGTGACAAATTGAACAAAGCCTTTAAATAATTTTAAACTTAAATGTTATGTTAGCATGGTCGCTCCTGTAGAGCTTATTTAAAATTATTTTTTAAAGCTCTGTAATAAAGAAATTATATGTTCAAATAATAATGTCTGATGTCATAATGGTAAAATGATAAAATGTACTGACATTCAAACAGAAGGGAGACAACACTACCTTAGATTCCAAATTATCGTCCCACTTTCAAGTCTACTCCTTACTAAGGAATTGAATAAAACTATGAAAACCCAGGACATCAGCCTTGCCGGAGCGTTGCTCTACCACTGAGCTAATCCGACCCTATCCCCTTCGGTCATATTTAACTATATCATACTTCGACTAAGAAAGCATATTTTTATTGGCAGCTATCTTTTTGCGTTAACCTTCCAGCGGGCGCGCTGTCGTAAAATTTACGACAGACGCGCCATATAAGTCGGGCAGTTGAACCGATAACAGAAGAAGAATACAGAAGCTTTCCAAAATGCGGTGTTTGTCGGTTATGTGCACTGAATAAGAAAAATCCTCAGCATCAATGAAGTGTTGCCGTTGCCAGTCCTTAACAGGCAAGAACCATTCTTCAGTTGAGGTGGTTTGTAACAATTGTAAGGATGGGAATATTGATTTTGACTAAATAAGTTGTTTTGAAATACTAACACGTTTGGAAAGTTACTTCGTTTTTTTTAAGTAAATCAATTTTTTTAAGTATCTACTGCTTATTATCATTTTTCATAACCTTGAAGAAATTCCCTAACAATTTTACAAAGAAAACACCACTTACACGGAGAAAACTCGATGACGTAAAATTTACGACAAGCGCCCGGTCAAGGGAAATTTCTCAACGCGCCCGCTGGAAGGTTAGAAAATGAAGATAATATTGGTAGTATGTATAATACAGTTAAATATGACCGAGGAGGATAGGATCGAATAAGCTCCGTGGTACAGCAAAGCCCCGGCAAGGCTGAGGTCCTGTGTTCAATTCCTAGATGAGACCGAATCCTTTTCTGATATTCAGTTTAAAATTTTCGTTTCGTGCTTTCAACGGTATATATATGTGAAAGGGGCAATTGTTATTTCGTCTCGATTGGAATTATATATCTATCACAGCGTTACTGGATTCCAGTGGAATATTTATTTATGAATCAACTTCATATAATCCAGACATAGCAGCGTACAAATATTTAGAGTGAAAAATACTACATTAATATTTATTGCCTTTTTATATCCGCCAGCAAACTTCCAACCCAAATTCAATTTATATGTATTGTGACATCCTTGGTATTAGTGTAAGAGCTCACCCATACACTACACTAGATTAGTCTATTAGGTTACCCATAGATGGCGTTAGCTGTCAATAAACAAAGAGATAACATCAAGGCCGGAGTCCAGTTATTCCAACCGCCTGCTAACTAAAATATCAAAGCCATTGTCCATCTATCACAATAAAAGTTTAAGGACGGGTTGTTTCGAAAAATATGAATATTCATCAAATTTCTTCGTTCATTTTCGGGTTATGTGAAAGTCCTATTCAAGTTCTGTTATTATATCAGTTCTGTCAAGTAACTAGCCTATAATGATGTAATAACAGAACTTGAATAGAACTTTCACAGAACCCGAAAATGAACAATGAAATTTGATGAATTGTTCAAATTCTCCGAAACAACCCGTCCTAAGTATTTTTTTGAAGTCGGAGTTTTATTGATTAAGAGAGTTTATGAGAAAATCCCGGCGACTAATCTACTGATTTATTTGAATACTGCATTCTGCCCGTCAAAAAACTAAGTTCAAAGATTTAAAAACAACTTCATATCATACGATCTTCGCAGAAGAAACTGTTCATCGAATTCAACAAAGAAGAAATAACACTACGGATAAGTGTAAGGAATAAAAATAATAACATCGTATTGTTTCAAATCGCTTAATTAACACGGGAAAACCAAGTGATACTACTTGCTAATTTGCCATGTAGAAATAACAGTAAACTCTGCAAGACAATGAAATCGAATCCAGAACAAATATGTAACAGAGGCGGCCAAGGGAAAACGGATACTAAATTCTTGGAATTCTTTGCACTCGTGAACTGCTACAGGCGGATTCCCGTTCGTTATCCCTTGTTCTCTCTTTATCATATTCGGTAAAAGAATTAAATTCATGTGTTAGTAATTTGTCATTACACCTTTATTAATAGTCTATTACAATTCGTGAGCTTCGTGCAAACACTGATTTAAAAAAAAATCTTTTCACCCTCCACACATATCCTGCGGTTTTAATTTTTTTTCTCTTCATCTCTCCACACACTTTCTTCCTATTTTTGTGTTATTATTACTCATACCTACATTCGACAGGATTGAGAGCTATAATTTTCATCTCAAATTAAATAAAAGACTTTTTAAGGACATGTAATAAGTACATTAACTATGTATAATTTAATACTTTTAATTTGTAGTAAAATGTACTGTGAAATATGCGTCCAAATTAACAAATAATTTAACTAAATTTTCACAAAACCTTTGGATATAAAAATTAATAATAAATCGATAAATAAACCTTTTCGAATCCAATAAATAATTTGGAATTTACCCTCGCTTGGGTTGAATCGGAGAGATTAATATCATCCCGTCACCTCCGCGGTTATAAATCGTTCTCTCATTTCTCCAAAACCACCACAACCTAGGCCAGGACGATTAATATATTTGGCCTGCCAATAATTATACGAGATCCCTCTATACTTTGTTAGAAAACAGTCAACCTATATTATTACATCATTGAAATAAATATAATATTTTCGAAATATTTTTATGAAGTATGTAGTTATATAAGTGAGTTTAATAACATAATAAGGAATTTGAGTGAAAAATATTTTGACTTAGATAGAAATATATTCACGTAGATGAAAAACCACCGATCTGAACATATATTTTATATAATATTTCTCAGAATTGATAAATTTTCTTGAAGAATTATTTAACTACAAAAACAAACTTAAAAAACACCTTAATTTAAATGAAGGACATAAAACAAGGACAAAAAATGGATTGAAGTTCCTTATTATAACTCTACCCTTGAATCAAACTGAATTGAGTTTTGTGATTCACACTATTTTGCTAAGGCCGAGTATTTTCGCAGCCAATTCTCACTGCCTACCCCTGCGTGGATATGGCGTGATGGTTATTTAGTTAACATAATTTTCGAAAACTCCGTTTTAAATAATTTTTAACACTTAATAGGGGAGTAACGTATAATACGGGAGGTAGAAAGTTAAAAAGTTTCGACTTAATACAGTTTGATTCTGCGGCACAGAAATATTAATATCTTATGTATTTAAACAGCAGGCCAACTTAATTCAGTGTCCTGGCCTTGGCTGAGGTGGTGTTGGTTTCACTGCCTGGATTTGACAGGGCATATTTAGAGTGAGATGAGCGTGGGCGCCCCGTGTCCGGTGTACAATACAGTTAGACCGGGTCTTGAAGAGACCTACATTTACTGATGTTTACTGATACGATTTACTTGGATTAATGCGATGATAAACGACAAAATAGACGGCCATCAATCAAAACGATTGAAGACAATTCAAACGTAATTAAAATTATGGGAAATTGGAAAGAAAAGAAAATAAGATATATAATTTTCTAATTAACAACAAATAACTCATTTTTATGTGAATAACACCTACTGTCTGAAGCAAGTGGGACTATGGCAAGCCCGATTGGGGTATGTTGTGCGGATGAAAGTAGTGGGGAGGGGAAGGAATGATGCAGTGTAAGCAAATCATAAGAGATGTCTGATTAAGACGAGACAATACCCTAAAATACAGTCGGAATCTTAACGACGTAAGTGATGAAGCCATGCAGAGAAATATGTGTAAAAACCCTGGTGTATTGGTCAGACCTACGGTTGAATTTGCCATAGCAAATGTCTAAAATAAAGTGGGAATCTTAACCACATAATTGTTGTGTAAAAACAATATTTGGCATGAGGCCCGTTGTAACGGACGGACACGGTCGACTTCTGATTTCTGATGAACGTATTACTAAAATCCAAATGTTTCTAGATGGATCCCTCGAAAAGTTACTAATTCATCGTCTAAAAAAATCAAATTTGGTGCTTACCGCTAATTTCACAATTGAAAAACGTTATATAAAATTTTGAAACCGTTTAACAAAAAATATTTTAATGAAAAGGTACTGTTTTTATTAATCTTAAATATAAATAACTTACATCCGTAGAAATCTCTCTAGATATACAATTTCTTATTATATTATTTTGATGTGTCTCATAAGGTTTAGCCGGCGTGTGCAGTGTAAGCTCCCGAAAATATATATTTTTACGACGTGATTACAAAAATCAACTTTTCTGTACTTTCTATACACGTAATATGCATTTATAATAAACATTCCGGAAGAAATTCTCTAAATGATATTGAAAACAATATCAAAACCGTTACGTAGTTTAGAAGAACTAAGCGCACAAACTGACAGACGGGGAGAGCTACTGTTTAGTATTGAAACAGTTTTGGATAATGTCTACCATTTTTCCCATCATATACCTACTGTCATACCTACTATCCATTTTCTTCCTTAAAAACAGCCTTACCCACACTTGAAAAGAAGAAGATGATTTGTTGCATTGTAAATTGTCGCAAGTACAACATTCGAATTCGTGTCGTGTAGCAAGAAGGTGTATTAATTAAAATGTGAGCCTCGAGCAAGCCCCGTTATTAGAGTTTTGGATCGCTATAGACGATAGAAAGTTTAGCCTTAGAAAGGAGAGAGAAAAAAATGACTTAAGACATCTTGTATCGTTAATGCAGTTCTTAATTTTTTTCTTTACCATGTAGATCTGTTGTAAAATAACAACATAACCGTTAAAATAAATACATAATACCCAATAAATTAGCAGTCTGCCTCGGTGGAGGCAAATATTATTCAATGGACACGGAGAAAGACGAGCTGCAAAAAATATGATAAACCCAGTGTACTTAAAAATCGCAATCCCTTATTATTATTAGATCCGTATGCTTATCAAAAAAAGTGCGCAATTAAAGCTCACAAATCGTAAATGTCTTCAGGAAAGGAGTGAAACGACGAAACTTTTTTTATATCGAAGTGGTTTATCAATTTGAGAAAACGGCGTGTTTTGTTATTCTATTTCCTTATTCTTATTCTCGTTCCTGTTTCATAATTCGTGGTTCAGCCCGCGCTTTTTTTCCCAAGAGAACAATTTGGACTAAAAGTGTGGTTTGTTCCTATAATAGTTCCTAATAAAACAACGAATTTTGGTTGTAATAATTCACACAACGCGTTTATGAGAAGCAAGTCAACTGGGATTTTATACAAAGAGGCTGTACGGAGTACGGAACGCCCGAGGCGATGAATACCGTATGGATGACATCATACGAAAATACTAGCCTCCATTCTAAGTAGAACCTACTTAAACATTCAACAAAAAGTACAAAGTTTGTAGGGTAACGAAGGTGCCGTTTTTAGGAAGCTGCGCATATTAATATTTAAAAAGTTGACTATTAAGGCCCAGTAGTAAACGTTCAATGATGGTTTGAAAGGGAGATATGTAAATACGAATGTTAGAGGGAGCGCGCTAATATTAAAAACGATAATAATTAAGCGAAAATGGTGAAAATATTTAATAAAACACGACACGTTTGAAATAGAGGAAAAATCTGTCGACAAATCCTTTAGTTGCATTTAAAGATAGACTTTGAACATGCATTGAATGTACAGGGTTTTGCAATAAGAGGTGTTATTTTGATATTCAATCGTAAAAGATCAATGGTTTCGTTTTCGTCTTGTTGAAAGTAAACGTTGTCCAGATCAATAACATCCAATTCCGGCCACAAAAAATCATTAATAATCTCTCGATAGCGCAATCCATTCACTGTAACTGTTACTCCAGCCTCTTTATCGAAAAAGTAAGGTCCAATGACTCCGCCGGACCATAAACCGCAACAAACAGTCACACGTTGAGGATAGAGAGGCTTTAATAACTCTTGGGTTGCGACATTTTGCTTGTTGACGAAGCCACCGAGGTGGAAATGGGCCTCATCACTCAAGATGATTTGCATTTGATTCACTCAAGTGAATTTTAATAATTTCAATGCGTTGTTGAAGCGTGTATCGTTCCATTTTTATTAATGGCGTAGTTTCTACTTGTCAAATGTCAAAAAATGACAGCTTCAAAAGTAACATCTACCGAAATAGCGGGCTATTCAAAATAACACCTCTTATTGGAAAACCCTGTATAACATATTAAATAACAGAACAAAACTCGTTTTCAATAATTTTGCGGAGCATACTGTGCGATTTTTTTTGGAACTTATAAACTTAGAGTAAAAAGAGAAACTTGTTATAAATCGGTAGAAATTGGGAATGCGGGGGCTTCGTGCTTCGTTCTAAACAAGATTTGGAGTACTTTTAGCCGGTAACCTAGATTACAGTATACTAGCACAGACCCACGATATTATAATTGTAGGATTTATGATAACCTATCTACTTCCGACTACTTAACTCCCTACCACCTTCAGTCCTGATCTATCAAAGGATACCATTTACCATAGCACTCGCTCCAGAAAGTTGTGACTTGATAAAGTGTATTATAATTAAACAATCAATTTTCGGTTGTAACATTCAAAATTCAAAAATACGTAATTCTTATTATTTTGAGCAATATAATGAATTTATGAAGTCGTTCTTAAAATAGTGGATAGACTAATGGTCGCCATATTTGCCTTCCAAAGAGTTGACCAGGGTTTGATTATCTGCCGTGGCATTTTTATTTTTATTTTATTTCCTGTGATTTATGTGTCAGCGCTTGTTTCCAATTAAAAGGTATAACACGAACACTTAAAAACACAGGTCTTTCCTTTCTTCAAAAAGAGCATCCACACAGCAACCCCGAAGATTACACACTCCCGTGTGAAATAAAAATAAAGTATCATATACATCGTCAAATCATCCCCAGGCATCCCCAATTTTGGTATGTTGTGAGGCTGAAGGTTGTAGGGTGGGGAGGAGACGGGGTAGAGGAAGGTGTGGGAGTACCTAGTTATTAAGATATGTTCATAAACACGGCTAAAACCATTTCAAGCAAAGTTTCAATTCTGAATGGTGGTCTTACTCCTGGGCGATGCTGCGAGTATCTTCCACTCTGGAACGTGCCGCAAATATACTACATATATTATTTTGAATTAATTGATTGTGAAATAATACAATTTCATCAAATAAAATTAATTTGCGAACGCCGGGATTTGAACCCTCGACCCTGGATTGCTATTCGAGAGCTTCACCCCTCGACCATAAAGTACCTATCATACAAAACTTTTGTTTCGATAATCCTTTCAGTTGTAAAAATAATCCTGGTATATCCGAAAAAACAAAGGCGTGTTCGGAGTAGGTGTTTGGTTGGTGCCTACGGGAATCTATCTATGTATCTATAGATTATTGCAGGAATTTATCAAATGAATGATGCCTGCTTTACTGAATCTGGCATCTCGCGCCAAGTCCGACGAGAGTTTGCACTCACCGAATACCGTACCTTTCGCTGCATCGTATCATCATCTAATGAACGCAAAAAGATAAGAGAGAGCTTTTAGCAGTGACGTAGCAACCGGAAGCTGTTCATTTATGATCAAAATAAAGGCAAAACATTTTAGTATTTAGAGATTTCTTTTGAAATTTAAAATCTGAGAAACGAAATGAATTATTTGGTTTAAACGTATTATTAAAACAGAATTAAACATAGTCCGTCTTACTGATAATAAATAATACGAGGTGATAAGAACGGGTTAGTAGAAAGTGTTACTCAAAATCACGCGCATGCATACTGCGTATACCGGCCGTAATAAGGCAATATTAGTCGACAGATTTTTGAACCGTCCGGGAATAAGAATGCATTACGATGAACGACTTTGTTAACAATCTGGTTAATTTGAAAAATATCGATTGGTCGCATGAAAATGTACAAAAGCAGTAATACCCATTTGCAGCACTATCAGAGGAATATTTTAAATACGGAACGCATAATCAAATTGGCCGGATTTCGATGCAATTCGAAACAGACCGGGTCAGTGACATAAAAAAAAAAATTCTACGTTTTTTAAATTTTAAATTAAATATCCCTATCGAAGACTTAAAAAACAATTTCTTATAAAATACTCTAAAAATACATACATTAGAAGATAGACGTAAAATAAACGATTTAACGTTCTTATTCAAAACACTTAACTCTAAATTCGACTGTTGTGAACTCCTGCAACTTATAAACACACCCACAGTAACAACACGACAAAATACAATATTCTACAGCAGCACACATAAGCGTAAGTACATTGCCCACTCTCCGATACAACGACTTCACACCATGGGAAATCATTACTTGGGTGATGTTGACATATTCAATACCAACTTGGCAAGTTTTGTGGATCATTTAAAACATTTATTTCAACAATACTCCTAAACACATCATGTAAACCTACAAATAGCTCTAATTTTCTGTTTTTGTTTCTTATGTTTGTATGACTTGTTGCATAGCTTTTATCAAATGTAATAATTTTGGTAACTTTTAAAGTATCTGTCAAATTAAAATTATGTATACTATCAACCATGTAAAAGCCCTCTGGGCGTTAAATAAATAGATAAATAAATAAATAAATTACAAATGCCATCTGAAGAAACGTGAAGTTAACAACAAAATGCTGGAAATAAATCAAAAATGAGACATTTTCAATCTTCCAAAACCAAGATGTTTTTCTGTTTTGCAGTCAGAAAAGTTTGGGGAAATTTATCCATTTAAAACCAAATAATTTCAACTGGAATATCCGAATAAAAATTTACTGCAAAGTACGATAGCAGCTGCACTGGGCATTTATGTGAGCAATAAGAAGAAACGCCATGGTCTATGTTTGCTGTCTACTGCCGGCTGTAATGTGGAGTGTGTTGTTTGTACTGTATGGTGTACGGGTACTGCAGTTTACGAGAAACAAGGAGAGCTAAGCAAATATAACAACTTTCATAGTGTTTCTCACTATCACGAATGAAATGCAATTCTAACGGACTAATGATAATCTAACCCTTTCGGCGGTGAGTACATGAATATTAATTTTAATTATAAAATATTACTTTGTTAAAACCACTATATTTTATTTTTATTTTAACGCCGGCCGGTTTCGGAACAACCGTTCCTTTCTCAGAGCATAAAATACATACTAAGTGAACATGAATAATTTATTTATTTAAACGCCATAAAATGGCTTTTACAATAGAATAATACATCAGATTATGAGCATACAGTGGTACACAGGAGAAAATTAGTAATAAATTACAGAACAAGTAACGTGTACACAAAAATATTATTGCAAGTGATACCGTTGTTAATAGAAGTGCAGTGAGACAATACATAATTCAAAGAAATATCTACTAGTGTAATAATAGTCGAATGAATACTAGGTTTGTATAAGACCTGACATAAATCGAGGTATGAGGCTTTTATGATAATAGATAGTAATTAATATAAAATAAATTCTATTAAGGTATAGAATGCTATAATAACAGAGAATATTTTATTTGAACAGAATATTAATATGATCTAGCAAAATATTATAATAAGTACCTAGTAGTGAGTTTATTGTTACCTTCAAAATTAATTCTACTTGGAATAGCTGGGCAGTTATCGCAATTTGGCTTAGTATACTATAATATTGCAAAATATACACATAAATGGTGTTGAAGTGGGGGTGAAGGAGTGACTATGGATTAGGGAAGAGTGAGGCGAGGAGAGGGAACATACTGTCGAAGACGGGGCTGTAAGATAATATTTTTAATTATTGAAGACAATTATAGCGATTCCTAAACGAAATTTTGAAACAGATAAATCAGAAAAAGATTCAGTCACATTTAGGACATGAACCCAAGACTTTCCGGGGCACGTCCTAGATGTCACTTTATCTTTTTCTGATTTTTCTGTTTCAAATTTTTGTTTAGGAAACGCTATATTGTCTTCAATAATTAAATATTACAATTTGAGGTTTTAATCATAAAGTTATTCCAAACTCATTATTATTAAGGGATTTGAAAAAATCTAATAAATGCTTCTATTATTTAAGTGTTTTTTATTATTAATATGGAGAATATTTATATAATATTTATTTAAAACTATGATTATTTTCAATAATATGATTAACGATATCAAAAAAAATAATATTATAAAACCTTAGATGTTCTGTGATTCTAATGTCGAAATTACGACTTGGTTTCCCGACTTCATTTTTTTAAATATTTTTTTTTTGGTATTTTGTACGACTGCAAAGCATTTTTCAAGATGTATCTTGAAAAACAGATATTCAAATGTCAATTGTAATTATGTGAAATAAATAATTAATTCGAAAGCGCCGTTTCAGCATAAAACCAAAAAAAACTAAGAAAAAGTTGAAAACAAAATTTACATAAAAACAACAGAAAAATACGTAAAGAAGTCATTGCTTCGACTGTCAAATAAATTAAAATGAGAAATTACTTCTTAAACTAACAAACGCGAACCTAACCTAACCTTTACTAATTGAGTAAAATAAATAAATTGGATATTGATGAACAACTATTGTTACTTGTTTTTAATTTTTTTTAAATGGCGACGTTTTTTTTTAACATATTGATTGGTTTTGTGTGTGGTCAATGAGATATTTAAGATTTTATATTGATTTATTTCTGGGGTATTATGCCGTGCGCGGTACCTCCTTCTTTGCCCAACGTAATCACTTTACAGAACGTGAAAATTAATTTTTAACAATTCATCAAATATCAACGTTAAAATTCAAGTTCCGTGAAAGTTCTACTCTACTAAGTTCTATTATTATTTCATAGTGGGTTGGTTGTTTGAATAATAAGAGAACTTGAAAAGGACTTTCAAAAAACTTGAATATTAACTTGGAAACTTTATGAATTGTTCAGATTCCGTGAAACAAACAGATTTATGGTTTAAATTCAGATATTTATGACTAATGAAAAATACATTCTTAAAACGGTACATTTTTTGTTCACTTCACACATATTGGTAAAGCGACTTTCGTATATATTCGAATGTTGCAAAGAATCACATCGTAATAGTGGATACATCATTTGCATGCAAAAACTAGCATACATTATTAAATAATAATGTCAAGCGAAAACGAAAGGTTGCCGTTAATTTATCGGGACATCTTTTTGCAGCCGAATCTAGTGATATTTTAGTTTGTTTGCATAATAAATTAAATTAATCTAAATTGACCGAGTCTCGTGGGATGGAGTTAAGCGAATTAACATTAAGCTTTTTTCACATTGGGATTATTTTAACGCGATGCGAACCTAGCTTATTATGTCATCCTGATTTTGTAAGGAATCGTTTTTTGAGTCTCAACTGCTCCCAATCGTCTGAAGCCTGTGGTATTATGTCATCCCCAATTACGGTATGTTGAGGAGTGGGTAAAGGAAGGATACGTGGAACAGAAAGGTTGGGAAGTACCTGGCTATAAATATTTTTAAAGTCATCTGAAGCTTTTTTTTCGATTATGAAAGGTGGTTAAAACTTCGGTACGTGCGCAGATATTACTAGCTGAAGTTCCCAGCGATGCCTGAGCAACGCAATTTAGCCCGAGCATTTTAAACGACAAGTGTGAAAATTTTTATCAAATATCAAAATGCTTTAAGGGAGAGGAAAGGTGATGGGAGAGGTTTTACGGAATCTCACATAGACAGTGACCTTCCTCTTGTTTTGAAAGACAGGACAGGAGTGCAAAATTTCTCTCGTAATAAAACTATAGATTTGTATAAAAATCAAATCAACGGCTCCCACCACATACAGTATTCTTTATATCGCTCATTTGCTGAAATAATTAAAAAATTAAAAATTATCAAATACTAATAATATCGTGAATCAATATAAACACTTATTGGAACTTATTGACACTTATTGACGCATTTTCGTGGTAATCTTTGGTAGTTCAGGGTATCGATTCTCCAATCCGGGTCGCTCGCAATCGCCGTCGAAAGTATATACATTGATCGACTTTCTTATTATTGAGTCTCGTCAAAGTTGCATACTTGTATATGCCAAACGTTAAAGTCAAAGTCATTCCACTCGAACAACGATGGTGTTGATCCACATTGTCGAGAATCGAGGCCCAGGTATGTTGTTCTTTCCGTAAAAAGTATAAGTGGAAATGGTTAGTTTTGACAAAATAAGTCAAATGTGGATATTTTCGATTTATGTCTTTATTGTAGGAAATGAGCGATATAAATATAAGATAGGAACACGGTGTCCAGGAACTCGTAGTACAAGTGAATCTACATCACAGAGAACCCAAAACATTTTAGATTTTTTGATTTGAAAATCTACCACAGTAACGACAATTGTTCACGCTGAGAATTACCATCCGGCTATTTTACTGAACAATTTTTGCACGCATGGATACTCACATAAAATCACTAACTGTTGAAGATAGTTAGATGCCAAGTATGCAACTAAGTTCCACCTTAACGACTGTCATTAGACGGTGTAACAGAATAAACTAATCTACGCCTGGATTACTAAAACTAGGTCTGCTTTAAAATTCAATAAATCCATAAATAACATATCGCGTGTGTGGTAAATTTCAAACTGATAAAACTGACTGTCCGCTTGTAGAGGTTTATGTACTAACAAGCATCTAGTAAAAAAAAAGCTCAGCGATTGGAGCCAACTCTTTTTTCGGATCTTTTGACGCACAACGTGAAAAGCGCTTTAGGCCAGTGAAAATCACTTCAATTGATCTAATTACAATGTATTTAGAACAATGCGTGTTCACAGTGCCATATTAATACAATTATACAGCCGTGTGTGGAAGATTAATGACCAGAGCACATTAAAGTGGGTAATAATTACCGATATGCATTAAGATTAAAACATCCATCGGAGAACCATCGTGTGAGTACTCTGTGGGAGAATGTTGCATAAAGCAATCAAAAACAAAAATATAAGAGCAATAGCACCGATTATGAGCAGCGACTGAGAACATTGACACTCTCACCAATTATTTGGTCCTGTATCTGATACTGGAAGAATTCAATATTCGGCGCAGTGTTTTTAGTGTGTGCTCATACTGATCATGTATGTCAATAGGCCCAATTTTAGCTTCACGGATATATTCTGGTTTACGCAAACAAATTGTGAATAATGTATGAATGTTTTTCAGATCTTTTTTTAAAAATATCAATGCTCTTTTCGATAGCAAAGTCAAAAACATGATGCCTTAATAAAAACACAAAAAACATGCTAAGGAGAGAATTGAATCCGCAACTCCCAACAGTCCCACCTCAAAATCACATGATACAACTTAACGTTAAGAGGAAGCTAAAAATGTGTATATTCTTGGTATACCTTATATCGTAGGTAATAGGCATTAAAATCGCTTGACAAACAGGGTCTAGAAACGTTCGATTTCAAACAAAAAACTGGTTTTTACTTAATTTGTAAATAATTTTATAGGAAAGCAAAAAAGTTTATCATGTGAAACTGTCACAGATAATCTTAGCTATAAAACTGTAGTTTTTAAAAGTTGTTTCCTTTACGCGTTCATACATTTCTATTGAAAAAATATTTTTTGTAGTTGTTTGATTTATATTTTTTATCGAGTAATTTATTTTTTATTTGTATTCTACTATAAGCGAAGCGATAGGAAAACCTTCAATTTAACTAAAGCATATTTTTTGGTTTTCATAATGTAGACCAATTCGTTATAAAGATTAATTAAAATAGTGATTTGGCATTAAGCTTCGCCTTAAGTTTTGTTTTCTACAAGAATTTAAAAAAAAACTAACACCTGAAATGCCATGATCTTTCGATCTCGTTAAAAAAAACCTACAGAAGTACTGAATAAACTAAGAAGTACTAATAAACACTGCATACTTTTCAAACAATTTTTTTGGTGCCACAACACAAAAAAAACACACGACATGGTCACAAAAGCAGTTAATTTCGCACAATGATTACATACTAATTTTCACAGTTCACTGATTCGCACAAAAAACAATGAAAGATCGCTTCGATTACTGTCCGTCCACACCGTATTGATTCTCACAAGCAACTATTTTGTGTCCATACAGAAATTTCAACTTTTTCGATATGACCTTGTTCTTTAAATCACCGTCACACAAATGTCTTAACTTTGTAAACATTAAATTCGAGTTGTTCATCCTACTTTTCAAAGACAAAATACGAATCAAAATGCCAGTTGATATATTTTTAGATTTTTTCCGTGTTGAAATGAATGCAATTTAAATTTCTAACTTTTCGGCATGTTGCACATTACCAACAAATGTAGATATAATATGTCTCGACGCCATCTAGTGGGAAAATTTAGCACTAACAAAGCCTTTCCTACAAAAATAAAGTTGGTTGTTTTTTTTTTTTTTTTTAAATAAAGTTGGTTGTTTACAGGTGAAAAAATATAGTAAGCAGTAATTGTTGATTGAAGTACTAGTACATATTGAATTATTTGGCGTGTAGGAAATAAGCCGACGTAGTTCAGTGGTCCAGATCATCTGACAGAACATCAGAAGGTGCGGGTTCAATTCCCGTCGGCGGCATTTATTTTTACTCGGGAGATATTTTTTAATTTGTATAGATATTTCAAGCGACTAATTATTGCTTATAATAATTTGTTATGTTGCATCCCGATGTTTGTTGCAGTTTTCAAAACTTTTTTTCTCGGTTACAGAAACATAAAGAATTCAAATATAATTACACAGACTGGTGGGCTACTCATAGATAGCACTGGTGCGCGCAGAAAATAATACTGATTTTTAATATTGCTAATTTCTTAAGTATCTCTTAAAATTATTCGTAACCCGATTAAAAACGGGATTGCAGGCCTTTAAGTAACGAATCGATAGTTTTCCTATTAATTTTTTTGGTAAAATACGATTGTATTATCACGATGTCGGAACATGTGTTAAAATCGTTATATTTCCGCATTTCATCATTGTATATTATCAAGGCAAATGCAGGTGCACGAACACGTGTTGCGATATGAGTAATTTACTAAAATTTTACCAGGAAACGGCAGGCAATCCCGTTTTTAACAGGATTACCAATAATTTGAAGAGTTTCTTAATAAATTGGCAATACAAATTTCTAGTAACAATCTCCGTGTAGGAATTTTTTTTCATCCACATGACTATTTTAATAGCTTGTTCTCGGCTTGTACAGAAACATAAATAATTCAAATATAATTACACACAGTGGTAGATACTCTTAGTATCGCCCTGGTGAATGACCACCATTCAAAATCGAGTCATTCCGTGTTGCTTGAGATGGATTTAAACGCGTTTCATCAGAATCGAATAGCCAGGTACTTCCCAACCTCCATGTTACACATCACCTCCCCTTACCTCTTTCGTAACAACATATCCTTATTAGGGATACCGTAGTCCCACTGGCTTCTGACAGTTGGGGGCGGTCGGGACTAAAAAAAAAAACAGAATAAAAAATCGTCCTGGTAACTGTTCCTCAATCGATAGGCATTCGTGTTGCGAAAGTCGAGCATTCAATTTCTTTCCTCGATAGCCGTACGTATTGCGATAATGGCGATTAGAACAGGTCGCACTCACTGCCTGACTAACGATACGGCTACGAATACATAAATACAAATAGCGTAGTTGCTAATAGTCACGCACGAAGAACGGAGAACAGACAGAGCACGAGATATCTTCGAGATAACAACTTGCCGATACGAATGACTAATGAGAGGCCTGATGGACGTGCTTGACAAATAATAAATATATCAAGAGCATGGAGTCAAATCAATGACTTGTGATAACTGTGTTATGTTTCTTCTTAACCCCTCAAACTAATTTAATCGGTTTTGCGAACAAACAGCTATAACCCGTTAAGTAAATTTGTTCACTTTTCGGAACAGCTCATATGGTCTGACAAAAATCGTTTTTCGTCTTCCTTACTGCCATAGTGGGAAATATGTTCTAAACGATGCTAAAAAGAGTAAACACTATACTTTATATTAAAATCTAGAAGTTAACTACAGAATAATTAAACCGAAGTTTCCGACTGCAATTTTTTTATAATTTATTATTATATGAAACGAGAAAAGAGTGAGGTGACAGTAATATTTATAATACACTTGTCAAATAAATGTGTATTTTTTTGTTATCCGAAAGTTTAGTTCAGTGTTTAGATGAAAAAACGAAATGTTTTCAAACTATTTTATGTTTGCATTCAAAATTTCAATATTTCTTAAATTGTATGTTTATTTCGGACCTTAACATGTAAAAGCTTATTTCGTCACCTTTCGTAAACAGTTTTAGTTTTCGGATACGTTCAGAAATATTCCATTTAATTGGATTTTGTCGCAAAGCGGAAATACACTAAATTCTCGACCTTCTGACGTATTTAAGAAATATAATGGTAAATATGCTAGAGGCTTGAGGAGTTAAAAAGACGACCTGTTATTGAATATAAGTCATTATCATTGTAATATTTGTGACTATGTTTGTAACTTTATTGAAACAATGAATGAATGAAACAAAGTTCAGTATTTATTAATCATTTGGTAATAATATGTATTGTTATCAACGACCCTCAGCACTAGAAGCAAAATTCATTCGGCTCTCCGAGCCAGGATACGAACGTTGAGGCGAAGCTTAATGCTAAATCACTAATTTGATTAATCTTTATAACGAATTGGTGCACATTATGAATACTAAAAAATATGGCTTAGATAAATTGAATTAGATAATTTGATTATACTATCGCGTCGCTTGGGTAGAATACAAATAATAACATAAATTACTCAATAAAAAATATAAATGTAGACTATTAAAAAAAAACATTTTTTCTAATGAAATGTATGAACGCCTAAAGGAAACATGTTTTTAAAATACAGTATTATATCTAAGATTATTTGTGACAGTTTCACTTGATGAACTTTTTTGCTTTCTTATAAAATTATTTATAAAATAAATTAAAAAAAAAACAGTTTTTGGCTTGAAATCGAACGTTTCTAGACTCCGTTTGTCAAGCGATTTTAATGCCTATTACCTACAATGTAAGGTATACCAAGAATATACACATTTTTGGCTTGTAGCATCCTCTTGTGACTCTCCCCACGGGTGATTTCATGAACAAATTGGCCAACCCGTCAAATAATTCAATGTGTGCAAGTACTTCAATCGACAATTATTGCTTATTATATTTTTTCACCTGTAAACAACCAAATTTATTTTAGTAGGAAAGGCTTCGTTAGTTCTGAATTTCCCACTAGATGGCGTCGAGATATAATTTATATACATTTGTTGAAATATTTTGACTTGTCAAACATTATTATTAAGTCATGTTTTTGGCGACGGATTCGTCTGTCCACGCACTGCGTGTCAGGCAGGATCGAGAGATGCTGGTTTGAGGGTGGCCTTTTGACCTCTCCAACCGGACTCTCTCGCCCCATCGCCTTGCAGCGTTGTTTGAGGAATTGATTCATACGTCTGTCACTCCTGGACACACTGACCCTACCTACCCTCCCCTCATACCTTATTCCTTTGGAGAACTTGATTACGTAGGCCCTGAGGGAATTTATTTTCCTCAAAGCCTCCTGTGTGGAGCTAACTTAAGGCGATGCCATACGTAATAATGCAAAATCATGTGTTTTTGGTTTGAAAATTTGGTCGCCTAGAAATGTTTCAGATGCTTTAATTAAATACTGCGAGTAGAATACATCTTGGCCTTTGAAATAATCGAGAATTTTTTATATCAGTCTTTTTATAAGCCCAGAAAAAAATAATGTAAAGGCCTATGAAAACTGATTTAAAGTTAAAAAACTCCTACTTACGAACCCATTTTCGGTTATGATTTTATTGTATAATGTGGCAAATTAAGTTATTTATAAAATGATAGAAAAAAAAATTAAATATTTATGCTTGAACATCCACAAAATAAAATAAAAGGCACTTTTTGGCCATGTTTTTTTCTTGCATAAATCAAAACAGGCGGATGATGTTAAGCGGGAATTTAAACCTTATCGCCGTCTACGTAAGGGTTGCTATTGAAAGCGGCTCAATTTAAAATATTGACGTAGTGCATCGCCTTAAAGGTTTGTTTCATAAATATTTTTCCTAAATCTCAAGCGAAACCGGGTGGTAAGACTGGTAAGTAAGCAAGTAGACATCAAAAATTAAAACGCTCTTAAAAACACAATATATATTCAGCTAACCCTTAGAGGGCATTTTGCACCCGTCTTCTAAAATTAATTATAAAAACACCCTTATATTATAGAACTTCCTTCTTCTTCTGGCGCTAGTAAAATTAGATTGTTAATGTTTGTTGTAAGTTTCAACATATGTAAATATATGTGTCATTAAGATAGTAGTTATAGGCCTTAGTCGTAAGTCACTAGATAATAAGTCATAGATGTAAGTCAGTGGTTCTAGTATTAATTATTTAATAAATATATTTGTACAGCGTCCTTGAGGTGATTTTTCACGAAAACGGCGTTATATAAATTAGCCAAATATTATTATTATTAATTCACGCGTATTCGCGTAAGCTTAGTAAGTAGATTTGGATTATTCATAGTTTATTTCCACTGCAATGCATTAAATTATTATGTAAGAGGAATCTTAAAAAACAGTTTTCGTTTCGGTCTTACGTCGGTTTTAAGTTTCCTCAGAAAACAAATTGCATGCCAGTGACGAATCACAAAAAAATAACATATCTTTATTTGTTCTCACCTTGAAACCAGACAATGCGTTTGAAACTAGAGGAATACACCGCTGGAGTGGTTTCAAACGAAACACTCCGAGAAATTCTATACGTCGCTATTTAAACAACGCTTAGCATTACTACATAGAAATAGACTTACAAAATGGAGTGGAGCACTGAGAGTACGAGAGGAAAGCTCGAAATTTATGTCAGAAGCTACGTAATAATAGTATTTGGATGATTTATATAGCGCCGTTTTTGTTTGATATAAAGGGATGTACTTTAATAAGTGATTCCTGGCACTATTTGAAGTACAAAATGTAAATGAAATTTTTGTCTTTTGTGAAAATTTTTTTTCAATCAAAAACATACGATCAGTAGTATTTGGATATCTATGGCCAATGTGAGGGATTGGCGATTACTCGGCCGAGTGACTAGTGACGATATGTGAAAGGATTTTTAAAAATTTGTTTTGAAAATATAATTGAAAAAAAAAAAATAAATACAAATGTCACCGGAGACCAAAATTTCACATGCATTTTTTTAATCCGAGTAATGTCACGAATCATTGGTTAAAGTAATTCAAGTACGTCCCTAGCACCTTGTATAACCAGATAATATATATATTGCAACAATAAACTGAAATCTGTTTACAAAGCAGTAAAAGCTCTCGTGAGGTGAGCTTTTACACCATGAAACATCTTCATGTCTGTTCAAACCATGTCTGCAAATTGGAGAAGAACGTTATTATTGACAGCCGGTAGGTAGGTTTATTTACATAATTTAGTTAAAATATTATCACATAAAAACTCTTTCCGAGACTTACTTAAACGCGATCTTAAAAAAAATTTACGCGTTACTAAAGATTGAATTTAAACGTGATCTAAAATTAATTTTAAACGAAACATAAGATTAAATTTAAACGTGATCTAAAACTAAATTTAAAAGTGACATAAGATTAAATTTAAACGTGAACTAAGACTAATTTAAACGTGACTTAATATTACATTTAAAAGTGACTTAAGATTAAAATTAAACGTGAACTAAGACTAAATTCAAAAGTGACTTAATACTAAATTAAGCGTGAACTAAGAATTAAATTAAACGTGAACTAAGACTAAATTTAAAAGTGACTTAATACTAAATTAAACGTGACCTAAGACTAAATTTAAACGTGACTTAAGTTTAAATTTAAACGTGAACTAAAAATAAATTAAAACGTGAACTAAGACTAAATTTAAAAATGATAATACTAAATTAAACGTGACTTAAGATTAAATTTAAACGTGACTTAATATTAAATTTAAAATAGACTTAAGATTAAATTTAAACGTGAGCTAAAAATAAATTCAAACGTGAACTAAGACTAAATTTAAAAGTGAGTTAATAATAAATTAAACATGACCTAAGACTAAATTTAAACATGACCTAAGATTAAATTTAAGAATAGTTAGTTCTTATGTTTTCTCTGTAGATAAATATAAATAGGCATGGAAACTTGCACACCAAACCGAGCATTACCATAGTATCTCCTTTTTATTTGTTTTATGGAATAAATAAATATGCAATAAGAATTCTACAATTAGAAAACACCGTCCATTATTTATTTATTTAATTTAATTTTTGTAAGAACTGGGTGGCCGAAAGGCGTGGGTGATTTACAGTTCCAATTCAATTACTGCATGGGCATTATTACCATCGGACTGATGCGGGACGGAAGTACCGTTCGGGACAACCTGTATCGATTTTCTGTGGGAGCTAATACCTATATATTTGAATAAGTATATTCATTTGTAGGGATAAGGGCTCGCTAGACAAGCCGAATAAATTAATTGACTAATAAATTGTAAAAACTAACTACATCACGATTGAGTAGATCCGTAAAGAATGCAAGGACGATGTGAGGTTAAGAAAGGGATGCTTTGAAGGGGTGCTAGTGTAGAGCAGATGGACAAAGAAGAGAGTGTCAGGAAGACATGGATCAAGTGAATCAGATACTCTAATCAAAAAGAATCGGGTCTTGTCAAACGACAGAATTACGGTATGCATGAATGTGGATGAAGCGAGGAATAAGCATGCTAACACGGAGAAAAATTACTTTATCGCTATTTTACTAAGAATCTCTTCAAATAGTTCGTAATCCGGTCAGAACGGGATTACAGGCCCTTAACTAATGAAATGATATGATTTTCTATTAAACTTTTAGAAAAATACAAATGTACATGTCGGAAAACGTGTTAATAAAAATCTTTTCACCATTTCGTTATTGTATAGTAACAAGGCAAATTGAGGTGCACGAACACGTGTTCCGATACATTAGGAAACCAATAATTTGAAGAGTTTTTATAACTTATTTATATAGGGTTTTCCAATAAGAGGTGTTATTTTATTATGTATATAAATATTTTATTTATTTTATATACATAAACACACACTTGCCACAAACTACACATCACTTCTTATAACTTTCTTATCACTTCTTTTATTTTATTATGTGTATAAATTAAAAATGACAGCTTCAAAAGTAACATCTGCCGAAATAGCGGGCTATTCAAAATAACACCTCTTATTGGAAAACCCTATACTCATTTTTCTCCGTGTAGACGAGCTGCAGAAAAATCTGGATCAAATTTCATGACGCCAGAGCATACTCTTAATTATTAATCTGACAAATTAACAGATTTCTGGTTTATACGTATACGATATAGATTATAGATTGGTGTTATTATGATCATGGGACAAGACCCAGTTTTCCCGTGAATTCGTTGGAACGCTAATGCTTCAAACCTATATAATTGGCAAGCAACGAAATTAATTTCAGAGATGACTCACAAACAGATTGCATGAATAAAATAATTAAAATGCCGAATTAACTGTTTTTAAAACATATTATTACTGACCTGTTTTTTTCCGCACGAATCAGCAGCGTAGACTGTGCGCTGTGGTGTCTTTGTGTTTGTAAATTGATCATAAACGCTGCTTTATTAATTCGCTCTCTTGTAAATTAATCTTAATTGGTGGCATAAAAATGTGAATTCCAAAAGTGCATAATATGCAATGAGAATCGCTGGTGTAAAAAACTGCTTTACAACGCTTGTGAGAAATGAACGTTAACCCTTCAGGTTTTTAAATATTATTGCCAACAAGTCCCAACGACATAGTGAATTTTCTTTGAATTTCGGAATGCTTCCTATGTATCTAAAATGTCGTTAAAGGAAATACTATTTTAGAAACCAGATTAAATTATCATTGAAATATTTGCATTTGAAAAAAACATTCATCTTTCTAAAAAATAAAATTTTAATATCAAACATGAAAATGCTATCAAAAAAAACGTACCAGGACATTTTGACTGGGAACGTCCATAATTTTGAAATAATTCGATATTTATAAAACATATTGCTTTTCTATATGAAACAAGTAATAAAACTGTTAATTCACTTTTGATACCGTTTATACAATAAAAAATATAAATATTTTTTAAACTTTCAATGAAAAAATGCCGAAATTCACGACATTTTTTAAAAATTTTATCCATGTTATATATTATATATATTTCATAAAAACTGTGAAAAATAATTATTTATCTTTCTTCAGAGGCTATAATGGAATATGATTTTGTGGCTAGTAATGTCCTTCCGAGGCTTGAAGGGTTAAATAAAATATAGAAATTCATAAGATATTTGCATAATTTTCAAGACAATCGGAGTAGGGGTAGCAGTGCGCGGGGACCGGATTCCGTAGTTTTCGGTCGTTCGAAGAAAGAGCGTTGAGGGTCAAGTTGGAATTAATGGAGCAAATAAGGCATTTATCGAGAGATTTTTTTCGTTTTTTTACTACTAGCGCGCTCCCTCTAACATTCGTATTTACGTATATCTCTTTCAAACCATGCTCTTCGTATTTTTAATGCTTACTACGGAGCATTTATAAATCAATTAGAAATTGCTTTATCACGCGGAAACTATCGCCTGCGAATGTTCAAAGCAATGCAAAAAAAATGACACGTAGCTAATAGTGTTGAATCATAAATTTTCAAGTTTTGCTAATACGAAGATATTTTTAGAATACCGAATACCTACTTGTAGAATCGAAAAAAAAAGTACGTACAAAGAAAATAAATTATATATAAAAACTTAACCTAAGCACAACTGCGTAGGAGCTTCATTTTTACGTTGGATGAATAGTTACTATGAATCTGTGATGTCCAAACAAGCTCATCGAAAGGTCAAGTTCGTTCATATCGAAAGAAATATTCCATAACCACTGACGAGGGACATATTTGCTCATTGGAGCCAAAAGAGGCAACCGGTAACATGATATTGTACAATTTCAGCCATTACCGTAATGCTTGCCTGAGGGAATTATCAAAACACAAACCAAACAAATCTAGGTCGAATATCATTGAATTGGAATACACTGGGAGACTCACCGCTACTAAATGAACAACGAAATTGGGCACAAAAGGCTTTTACAACATGAGCTATAGAGCTTTGAAATATAAATTAATATTTAACAGTTAAAAAATAAGACGTGACGCCAAAAGATTATATTTTACCCCAAATTTTCAAATT
Source organism: Hesperophylax consimilis (assembly GCF_061612785.1). NCBI lineage: Eukaryota > Metazoa > Arthropoda > Insecta > Trichoptera > Limnephilidae > Hesperophylax > Hesperophylax consimilis. The sequence goes on along the minus strand of NW_028301265.1, from coordinate 1,707,592 downwards.
GTTCAATATAATAAAGATTTGGCAGAAAGAGTGATGAGACTGGAATAAATGGCCACGTAGGTAATTTCCAACCTTCCTCCCACTCTTCTCCTTCATTTCAGCCTCACAACGTACCCCAATAAACTGGAATGACATAGCTATGTATAAATTAAGTAAAAATGAAAATAGAACGCGCAAACCATAGACATTCAAATTAAACTTGCCCTAATATGGAATATGGGTATCATTTCGACGAGCCGGAGACAAACCAAGTGAACATATTTTTGGCACCAGGAGGGTTCGAGAATGCATTGAATAAACTATGACTTCAATTGTTTACTGACCGCCGAAGAGCGCACATTGAAATAACCAGACTATGCGCAGAAAAGTAAATTTGGTAATATTTTGGCTGTCCATTGAGATAGGTACTTTTCTGAGCAGGATAACCACGAATACGCTAAAATTGAATGAGGTGGCTAAATTATAACATACTTGTAAAAGGGTCTAAATAATTCGTGTAACAAAATATAAAAAATTTGAAACAAGCCCGAACTTTTGTTTACCCGATTTGGGATACGTAGTTAAGTTTTTATGCTGCCAGCAAATTGCGCGCCTTCGAGTTGCCTGTATTCTGTCAGATTCATTTATTGACAAGTCACGCCTATGATGCAAACCCAAAAATAACAATGCACTCAAAAATTCCGGATTGAGAAAAGCACAGGCCATTCTTGCATTTTTATCTCAACGCTGAACTCTGGATTTAAAAATCAGCACACAAAATAAATTATCCGAAGTCTTTCCTATGAGTGTAAAGGTCATTTTTAATGGTTTTCATGGTCGTTCACAGATGTACCTCCCTAAGGTAGGAACGGCATATTATTTCGGAGGCATCTCTTTGTCCTTATCGATGTTTCGAAAAACATTACATTGTTACTTGGAAATAAATCTAGGTCAAATAATGTATTCCTACCTTACAAAACATCTCGCACTTTGCCACAGGGGTATACAGATATACATTTAATATCATATTATGGATATTAAATATTCCAAGGTATGTATATTTTGTTATTACCGGGTAACGTGTGTAGTATATAGATATATGTGTGTATATGCACGCGCATTGAACAGTTTATATCATTGACATGATGCTCCTTTTAAATATGGTCATTGAATCTGGAAAAAACGTATGTATGTATATATCGATGCACATATCTGTTAAGTGTAGTTTTATGTAAAAAGAATTACGTGTTTTGAAAAGCATTTATCTAGACTACTGACTTTGTAAATAGATGTTTCGTCGTAAATTTACATTATTTATTTCATCTCTAATGGATTAGAAGCGCAAGTAATTACCGGGTGACGCGTGTAGTGTATAGGTGTGTAAATGTGTGAGTGTGTGGGTAGGTATGTGCATTGAACAGCTTAAATTATTGACATGATGCTACTTTTAAATATGTGCATTGAATCCGAAATAATCTCGAAAACAAAAACAAATATTATTTAAAGTATGAAGAGCACAGTTAATTGGCGAATTAGATGCTGCATTTCGTGTACGTCTCAAAGGGACGTGATTATTAATTAAGGACAGAAGTTTGGTACAGTCGATAAATACAGTCTTTAATAATACAATATGATTGAATGCCACACATCTCCTCACATTTCTCGAAAAGATTTAAGATAAATCTGTTAATGTGACTCTTAAATGAACTGACCCGAGTAGAAAGTAACGAGACAGTCCTTATCGCAATCTTTTATCTTAAGGTTAGGTACAAAGCAATAATGAAAAATTATGTGTTTTTAATTTGAAAATGTTATCGCTTAGAAAGATTTTAGACAAGATCATCAGCAGAATCCATTTCTAGCCAAAAAAAAATACCCTTGAAAATTCAAGTCTCTATGTCTATGAAAGGCGATTTTCAGCCCACTGTGCGGCGGTACATGTCTATCTCCTAAGGATAACCCCCAGCATCGCTGGGTACACGTCAGCTAGTATTATCTAAAGCACAAATCAAGTACGCCAAAATCTTTTTTTATACCAGCCAACATATCTAAGACATTAAATTTGAGTAGAAATTAATCAAATAAATAATACTAAAGTGAGAGCATTATGCTGCGTATTAAGCACAAAAAAGCGCGAGACGTACCACGAACAATGGGAAAGGAACGGAGCAACCGCAAACGCAGCGAAACGCCGCTTACGATTTTTTTTCCGTAATTCTTGGTGGGCTCGCGCTTTTTTGTCATGTCTGTGTGTACGCAGCGTTAGGTAAATTTAATGTGAGTTGTATTTTAACGTATTTTATAAATCTTCTCATTTATAAGTCGGCTTTAAAAAGCTTAAGAGCTTTAAGGGAGATAATTCCTACTCGGAAACTGTAAAAGCACAAATATTTAAATAACATTTTATGTGATATTATGTACAACATACATAGATCAACAAACCGGTAGACCAGATTTTTCTATGATATATTAACAGTATTTTCGAATTACTCAATTTCACTCATTACTGTAAAAAAAAATAATAATCATTTGTTTTTATTGGAACAACTTTTCTTTAAAAACTTTTGAAGGTTATAATCAGCAATGTAATATAATATAACATTGAAGAAAAAGATATTACTAATAAAACTAAACATGAAACACAGTAAGAACCAGAAAAAAAAATGACGGTCTCAACTGGGAATCCAACGCAGGATCTCTGTCTTATCTGAACAACGTCTTTAACCACTCGACCATTGGGACCTAATTATTACACGTTATTTTTTTAATCTCATATTTGAAATTCAGAATTTACAATATCATATTGGTTAGATTCCCAGTTGGCGACCATTATCTTGTTTATTGTTCTGTTTGATGTTACGTTTACATTTATTAGTATTATTTTCTTCTTCAATAATGTATTGCTCGTATCTAGACTGTCTTCATAGCTCCCGTATAAGCGCATTCAGAACGGCGAATGGATAAATCATCAAAATGATATTTCATCACATCTTTAAAAAGTTATATAAAGTGATGGAAAGTGGTGTAAAAAAAACTTAATTAACTGGGTTAAGAAGGTTAGGTTAGGTTTCATTTTTTTTCTTCATCTTTTCTAGTGACTTTATATCACTTCTTAAAGGTGTGTTGAGCGCCCCTGAGGTGATAACTCACAAAAGCGGCGCTATAAAAATTGACCATTTTTATTATTATTATTATTATGATAGGTTCCATGATAACTCAACACAGTGGCAATTTAACACACTTTTAAAAAGTGATATAAAGTCATTAGACGATGAAAAAAAAATTAAACCTAACCTACTTAACCCAGTTTTTGTTTCATCACTTTCCATGACTTTATATAACTTTTTAAAGATGTGATGAATTATCATTTTGATCATTTAACCGGTCACCATGCAGAACATAGGCGGATTGTACTATTTTCCCATGTATCGCATATCGACATTTACAATAGCCCAGTCCAATAAATAAAGTTCACAAACGTTATCATTGTTCAGCGATGACTTTTCAGGTATTTTAGCCATTTTTATCTTGTTTATTCATCCACTCCAACATTCATTGCCAACTCCCATAAGTTGCATGTGTCTCCTGAGATGTGTTCTGAACTGACCCACTACCTCCTTCGTGGAGTTTTTACCCGTAATAAGCAGTATCCAGGCTCGCTTTAAGTCTAGAAGTGCTTAGTTAACATTAAAAAACCCTAGCCCCAAGTACTAGCACATCGACAAAGGGCTTATCGATAATTTCGTTAACTTTTTATCATTCCCGAGCACTGCAAAAAGCTTACAAACAAATAACAGTTAACGTCGATAAAATACGCTTTATTTAGCTGACGTGAACTGTTGTTTGTTCTTTGATCGATTACAACCGAAATTAAAATTAAATATCTTTATCGATAATTTCAAACCTTTATCGATGTGGCTATGCTAGATGCCCTATCGTCAGCGATAAAATTAATATTACTAACTAACCATCACGCCGTTTTCCCTAGGGGTAGGCAGAGAAGACGGACAGCCAAATAACTCTGTCTTGGCAGACACTTCTTGCCTCATTCACATTCAAACATCGTCTAATACACACTCTTCTATTATTCCGACTCTCGATATGGCACGACTCAAGTATCTGGTTCACTTGATCGTACCATGTCTTCCTCGGGCGTTGAGGACTTCTTCTACTATTCACATTTGCGTAATATTTTCTCCTTACACTCCTTTGTTCGTTCATTCTTTCCACATACACAAACGATCTGAGAGTCCCTTTCAAAATCTTACTCATCACGTTTGGATCGGCATTGCATTCTTAGCGGATCTCCATATTTATCACACGATCATACATGGTTTTACCAGACATACGTCTCAGGGATCTCATTTCTTCAGCATTCTTAGCGTTCAGTCTTATTACATAATAATAAAATAATCATAAAAATAAAAACAAAATGAAAACAGCCGAACACAAACATCAAATTAGAAGTAAGGGAAGGAATGACCTTTCCGTTCCAACAAGCAACACAGCGGCTTATCAAAAAATATTCTCATATCTCGGTCCTAAAATATATAATAAAATCCCCTCTCAGCTGAAAGTGTGTGAATTGTCATCCTTCGGTTCAAGAGTGACAAAATGGTTGTTGGATCTAGGCAGGACTGATTCCGAAATGATACTAAAAATGTAATTTGAAATCACGAACGCCTCTATGTATCTTTATGTATCTTTTTTATGTATATTTTTATGTATCTTCGTTTTAACATACTTATTTTAGCTAGTGTTAAATCCTGTATTCGTCTAGGATAACTCGAATCCTGTAAATTTGACTGTCCTGAAACGGGAATCCTTCCTAGTTGGACAGTCAAAATCATAAAATGTAATCAATATTATATTATAAATAAATAAAAAATCCATGTACCTATTTTATAGCTTACTATTTTAGTATGTTTCTAATCACAATAATGTGTTAAAAACATATTTACCGATGTGCTACAAGTCAATAAAAATACAAGTCCTAATCTGTACTTTATCCAAACGGGAAGCTATAAATCTGCGGAGTAGTGAGATGACGCACGAATGCCGTAGAAGTGAGTAAGCCCGTTGTGTCTAGACAGGTCCTCTGGCAGGTTGCTGGTAGAATTAAAATCGTTATGGTGGAAGGAAGAGAGAAGCCTTGTGAGGCATGACTCATTGGCCTCCAGCCTCCCCAATGAACCTAACTTAAGGATTCGCCCTTATGTGAAAAGTAAGCTTTTACGCAGCGGGCATATCGAAAGCTTAGCTTAAAGCTTACTGCTTTTATCCTACGGAAAATCATCACGGATTTTAATGAATTCATGTAAACAGACGCTAGCGTAATAAAATTATATATTTGTATGGATTAGTAAGAGTTGATTTTTTAAGGCACCGTAGTAAGCGTTCAAAGATGGTTTGAAAGGGAGATATGTAAATATGAATGTTAGAGGGAGCGAACTAATTAAGGCGATGAGATAAGTAGTAATGCAAAATCATGTGTTTTTGGTTTGAAAATTTGGTCGCCTAAAAATGTTTCAGATACTTTAATTAAATACTGCGAGTAGAATACATCTTGGCCTTTGAAACAATCGAGTATTTTTATATCAGTCTTTTTATAAGCCCAGAAAAAAATAATGTAAAGGCCAATGAAAACTGCTTTAAAGTTCAAAATCTCCTACTTACGAACCCATTTTCGGTTATGATTTTATTGTATAATGTGGCAAATTAAGTTATTTATAATATGATCGAAAAAAAAAGTATTTATGCCTGAACATCCACAAAATAAAATGCACTATAATAAAGGCACTTTTTGGCCATGTTTTTTTCTTGGATAAATCAAAACAGGGGGATGGTGTTAAGCGGGAATTTAAACCTTATCGCCATCTACGTAAGGGTTGTTATTGATAGCGGCTCAATTAAAAATATTACACGACGTAGTGGATCGCCTTAAGCGAAAATATTTAATAAAACACGACTCGTTTCAAATAGAGAAAAAATCTTTAGACAAATGATTTAGTTGCATTTATAGATAGACTGTGAATTTTTTCATGCCAATAACACATTAAATAACAGAACAAAACGTGTTTTTAAGAATTTTCGGAGCTTACTTTTACTATATAATTAACGTTTCGACATAACAACTGTTTAGATATCACTTTTAAAAATTAACATATAATTTTTTTTTTGAACTTAAAAGCTTAAATAGTTGACGAGAAACTTGTTATAAATCTGTAGAAATTAGGTATGCGGGGACCTAAGGTAGGGTTCCTAGGTCGACGGCAGACTGAAAACCGCAGTGGCAGACCGCAGACTGCAGCATATGAAACTAAAATATATATATATATATATATATATATATATATACTACATATATGCTACAAATATACTGCACACAAGCCCAGATTTCTTATGTGTGCATTTTTTATATTATGTATTATTATTATTCAAATTTATACACTATTTATTTATTACATAAATTATAATTTATCGCCGTCTGCAGTCTGCCGCCGGTACCGGAATCCTATCTTTTGTGAACAATTGAAATAATATTTTAAAATAAATTAAAATAACTGAATTCTTTTTATTTTAAATGACGCCAGAGTAATTTTACAATTATTGAAGAGGAAATTGTATTTAATATGTAGAGCACACAATAGGGTGACTTGGTACACTCTGTTTCCGATTTTTTTCAACAATAATATTTGAAGTTCGTTTACATACAATATAATAATAATAATATTTGGCTAATTTATGTAGCGCCGTTTTCGGGAGAAATCCCCTCAAGGGCGCTGTACAAATATATATTTCTTAAATGGTTAACACTAGAACTACTGACTTAAAACTAGTGGCTTACGTCTGAGACTTATATCTAGAGACTTACGACTAAGGCCTGTAACTATTATCTTAATAAAATATGTATTTACATATGTAGAAACTTATAACTAAAATTGACATTAACAATCTAATTTTACAAACGCCAGAAGAAGAAGGAAGTTCTATTATATTAGGGTGTTTGTAGGTATATGCGACTTTTTTTTGGTCTTTTTTGTCAAGCTAAATGTGTTTTTGCTCGAATTGTTTTAACATGTTAGAAAACAGAAAATGTAGCGATGTGCTATTTTCATTAAATTGGGCTTCCCGCTGTTTTGAAAATAAAATTACAGTTGAATTAAATACAATCTATTTTAGTTAGGGTTCATAAATAATTGCTCACTTTTCGGACTTGTTTTTTAAAACTAATTGGTAAAATAAAACTATGTTTTCGTCGCTTTAGACACAACATTAAAATAATTGTACACACAAATAAATATTTTACTAATTGGTAATTCAAAACTATTTTTTTTTTTTAAATGGTAAACAAAACTATGTTTTCGTCGCGTTAGACACAACATTAAAATAATTGTACAAACAACCATATATTTTATGTCTGATATAACAATAATGTTATTATTTAAAAATATTTCCAATACAAACATCTGAAAGATAATTTCATCTAGTTTCTAAGATGGCACTTGTTTTTACGACAACTTCAAAAATAATAAATACAGGGTTTTCCAATAAGAGGTGTTATTTTGAATAGCCCGCTATTTCCGTAGATGTTACTTTTGAAGCTGTCATTTTTTTACATTTGACAAGTAGAAACTACGCCATTAATAAAAATGGAACGATACACGCTTCAACAACGCATTGAAATTATTAAAATTCACTTGAGTGAATCAAATGCAAATCATCTTGAGTGATCCCATTTCCACCTCGGTGGCTTCGTCAACAAGCAAAATTGTCGCATCTGGGGCTTGGAAAACTTAAGAGTTATTATTGAAAAGCCTCTCTATCCTCAACGTGTGACTGTTTGGTGCTGTTTATGGTCCGGCGGAGTAATTGGACCTTACTTTTTCGAAAATGAGGCTGGAGCAACAGTTACGGTGAATGGATTGCGATATCGAGATGATTAATGATTTTATATGGCCGGAATTGGATGGTATTGATCTGGACAACGTTTACTTTCAACAAGACGGCGCTACGTGCCACACAAGCAACGAAACCATTGATCTTTTATGATTGAATATCAAAATAACACCTCTTATTGGAAAACCTTGTATATGGCACATTATTTAATATGAGCATTATTTTAACATAACATTTATTGATGTATTTTTAAATGTAAGTATGTTAGCTGTAAGTATCTACATATGTAAATATATATTGCATTAACATAGTAGTCATAGGCCTTAGTCGTATGTCACTAGAAATAAGTCTTAGATGTAAGTCACTAGTTATTATGAATCCTAGTTGTAAGTCAGCTGTTTTTTTTATTTAATAAATATATTTGTACAGCGCCTTTGAGTTGATTTTTCACGAAACGGCGCTACATAAATTAGCCAAAGATTATTATATTAAAAAATGAGTTTCCGGAGAATATTATATGACTCAGATATATATCGATGCAAGGGTCGGGATCTTCCCAGGGCGACATGACACGATCGAGTGAATCAGTTAATTAAATACTTGATGTGGGTCGTGTCACGTGTCTGAAATACAAATGATTAACTACGCATATGTAGGATGTATGAATGCGAATTTTACATTAGCTCAACAGGAAAATAATGGAGCTGTATGGAGGATATTTTAAGGAAATAAATTAGAGGAGGTTCTGTTTTAAAGGTCTTAAGGGTGTATTGAAATCTGGGGGTCAGTTTGTCCATGACATATGTATGAATCCATCCCTCCCACTGTTGTGCAAGGTGATGGATCGAGAGAGTCCGGCTGGAGAGGTACAAGGGTCTCCCTCAACCGGCCTTTACTGATCTGGCCCACCACGCAGTTGGTGAACCCGGACACCCCTGCAAAGTCACCAAACCCACTTGGGGTGACGTAAAACAGAGGTGTTAATTATCCAATAAATGGCTTCCGGGGCGGTGGTACCCATACCCGCCTCCCAGAATGAAGTAAAGAGCGTGTAAATTAAACATAACTATGTAAACGTGACCGAAACCAAATTCAGAATTTATTTGCGTGAAAATAACATCTCAGATGTATAACATGAGTCACATCAAACACAATCCATTTATATGTTATTGACCTCGCAATTTGATTAAGTTTTGAATAAAAATAATATTTTTCATCTCAACATCATTTATCGCCCGTTTGGTATATCATTAAAGACACGCAATTAAACATAATAACTGAATTAACTGTTCTACTTCTGGAATAGATTAAAGATGAATCACACTTTTACGAAGATTTAATGTAAATTAGAACTTTTCTCCAATATAAACAAATCGTTTAATTTCGATCAGACTCGAATCAAGTTTATCGAACTTTTAATCACTTTTTCGACACAGTTACTCCTGAAATTGATACACTGGCCGATTTGAACGGTTATATTACAATTTGAGTGTTTGAAATTGAGCAGTTTATTGAGATTGGTTAACTTGTATTAGTCCGATGGCCCTGTGGGGAGAAACCTCGGCTACGGGTCGGACGGGCCGAGTACGATACACAAAGCGGGTAACCTATTTACTTCCATTTGAACTACATAATCGTAGAAATAATAAAAAATAATTACCTTTATATAATGGTGTTATTCTTGGAAATATATACCTATGTAATGAACGAATTTTGAAGACAGTTTAAAAATGCATTGAAAAACCATTTTTAAAAAGGTTCCATGATAAGTCAACACACCTTTAAAAGGGATATAAAGTCATTTAAAGTGATGAAAAAACTAACATACAAACTTTACACACGTAACCGATTTAATCAAGTGTTTGTTTCATCACTTTTCATGACTTTATATCTGTTTTTAAAGGGGTATTAAATTGTCATTTTGTTGAGTTATCCGGTCACATTAAAAAATATTTAGGTAGGTAACCTTCACCAGCCAATTTCCATTGCTATTTTAAAATTTGAATATAATAACACTGCAATTTTATCCACTGTTTTAAAAAAACGTAAAAATACTAATGTGTGTTCAATATTTGATTTGCGTAGATATCTTCACTGAACGGTTGTTTGAAAAGCAAATTCGAAAACTAATGGGTGTTCGAAATTTGAATTGCGTAGATATCTTTACTGGACGGTTGTTTTAAAAGCAAATTCGAAAACTAATGGGGGTTCGAAATTTGAATTGCGTAGATCCCACTCACTGGCCAATTTTCACTGTTGTGTTAAAACTAATATTAATTGAACATTATAAACACTTTTTTGTCAAGATTTTGAAAGCCAAATACAAAAAACACTGATGGGTAATCGCAATTTGAATTGCTAAAGTACATTCACTGAACAATTTTGATGACTCTCTTAAAACACTGAATGAATAGTGACTTCATTTTTGATGTCGACATTACCTTCACTCACCGTATTTTTCTGACATAATTTTTTTTTAAACTTTTAATTTAGAAACGGAATCACCTTACGGAGCGCTTTTAGCGATTGTGTTCGAAATTTAAACTTGTGAAATTCGCGGATGAGCGCTTTTGACGGTTATGTTCGAAATATATCAACTTTGAAATTTGCGGATGATACTCGAAAAGTGGTCTCAACGCGCGGTCTTAATCCGGTGGACTGACCGAGCATGTTTGCTCTCAACCGCTAAGCGATGCCTGGAGGGGAAGAGAAAGGGGAAATAATCACAGGTAAAACCATGGACCAGAGTAAAAAAATATAATAAAAAGCATCAATCAGAACATATGGTTCACACAAATAAAACATCTCTTTTGAAAATGATCAAAAACTGACAAGATTCCACGATCTTGACCAGATCGAGATTAAGGTGCAAAAGCAAGCGGTCGAAATCTCAGGTAAATTAAAAGTAAAATAGTGGCCCCTAGTCAAAAACTGATAGCGTTTTGATTGATGTACTGTTATTTTGTATGATTGATTTTAATCTTTTTCGTTTGTTAATTTACTTGATTGAGTTTATTTACCTCGTGGAAATATACCGGATTGGTGGACGAACTAACGACGGCTGAGTCAGCCCGCAGGTTCTTTTTGTTTGCAGTACGAAAATATATCTGGCACTTTACAAAAAGGGTATTATAACAAGTATCAAATTTGAAAAGATTTGACAAATACTGAGAGCTTTTTTATTTGGTGAAACCATTTTAATTAGCCCATTGAATATAATTGTATGAATAAGCTAAGTAGGTAATGATTGACGTTTACATCACAAAAGCACTATTTTCTGAATAATTTGGATAAAAAAAACAATGTTTTTTTTTACAATTTTGTTGAAGAGAATAGCTTTGAACTGTCATAGCATGGAATTTAAAGCGGGACTTGCCCACCTCGATTTATTATCAGAAATAGAGTGAAAAAAGTCAGGTGTGGTCAGTTTATTGTTTTTCTTATCTACCTTTCCCATGCGAATTGATTTATATAGGTTTTTAACAGATTCGTATATTCTATTGTCAAGATCATACATTTAAGGCGATGCCATACGTCGTGTGACATTTTAAATCAAGCCGCTAACAATAACACCCCTTATGTAGATGGCTATAAGATTTAAATTCCCGTTCAACACCACCCGTCTTTTTTGATAAATACAAGAAAAAAACATGGCCAAAAAGTGGCTTTTATTTTATTTTGCGGACGTTCAGGCACACATATATTAAACTTAATTTTCCACATTATACAATAAAATCGTAACCGAAAATGCGTTCGTAAGTAGGAGATTTTGAATTTTAAAGCAGTTTTTATAGGCCTGACCTGATACATTATTTTTTCTAGGCTTATTAAAAGACTTATCTAAAAATACTTGATCATCTAGTAGGCCAAGATGTGTTCTACTCGCAGTATTTAATTAAAGCATCTAAAACATTTCGAAGTGATCAAATTTTCAATCCAAAAAACATGATTTTGCATTACTACGTATGGCATCGCCTTAATAAATTTTACTACCTAATAATATCTGGAAATAAGCTGCAACTATGCGTAGGAACCAATACATTTAAATCACTTGTTTTATATATTACTAGAAATAAGCTGCAACTATGCGTAGGAACCAATACATTTAAATCACTTGTTTTATATATTACTAGAAATAAGCTGCAAACTATGCGTAGGAACCAATACATTTAAATCACTTGTTATATTACTAGAAATAAGCTGCAACTATGCGTAGGAACCAATACATTTAAATCACTTGTTTTATATATTACTAGAAATAAGCTGCAAATACGCTAATAGCAAATAAAACTGTATTACAGAAGACTGAGTCACCGTTATTGGAAGGAAGCTGTAATTTAGATATAATCTTTTCACTTGCTGATTTCATTATTGGAAATAAGCTGCAACTGTGCGCAGTAACAAATAATATTTTACGTTACTTGTTTTATTTATTACTGGAGCTGCACATGCGCATAAATACAGTAACTTAAGTGGTAATCTTAGCTATAAGTCACTAGCTATGAAACTTAGTTATAAGCCAAAAGTAATTTGTTATATGTCTTATTGATAGGAATAGATTAAATGCATAAATTAAGTAGTTAAGCGCCCTTGGGATGATTTTCTCACGAAAACGGCGCTATACAAATAATCCAATCATTATTTATTGAAATTTTGCAAATTCACTTTGTGGTACCATTTTATTAATGAAATAATTAAAAACACTTTGTTTTTACCACGATAATCATTATTTTTAAAAAATCAACATGTTTCGAGAATGATGTTCTCTTCATCGGGACATTAAATGTACTAAAAACTAAATTATCAATTATAGAAAGACAGGCGTGGGTAGAAATGGAAGTAGTGGGGGGGGCAGAGGGAGAGAGGTGGAAAGGGGAGGTGCTTAGAAGATCAAAGACAAAAAAATACAATGGAAATATGTTTAAGATAGGGTTATTTGTTATTACAAAGTTAGTGTGTAAAAATTTTCCACACTAACGTTAGTGATTTTCACTTAGATCTTTTAGAAATTAGGAAAAATGTGAATAGAAATTTAAATATTATTAATAATCAAATTAATTTTGTGAATAGGACGCCCGAGGAATACATGGCACGATCAAGTGAATCAGATACTTGATTTGGCCATGTCAAGAGACAGAATCGTCGAGAAAAATAGAAGAGCAGGTGTTTACGAGACGGTGTATGAATGTAAAATAAGCAAGGAGTGTTAAATTTGTTACGTGTTAATTTTAAATTATAATAAAAAATGTTTTAAAAAATCAGTACCTATTATATTTTGAGTCGACTCCGGTTTTATTTGTATGTGAACATTATATTAAACTCTGTGTAGAGAGGTTTTGTTACAGGTCTTGATTATTTTCAGCTCTTCACAATTACTATCACACAACAGGACACTATCACAGCAGTGCCAAGAGTGACAAGACAGAGTAGTGTGGCGGTCCATCCTCTCTGCCTACCCCTGCAAGGAAACTGTGTGATAGGGTTCCATGATAACTCCAAATGAGGTGATATTATGTTATTAAAAATGATGAAACAAAAACTAGATTAAAAAATTACATATGTAACCTATTTAACCTAGTTCTTGTTTCATCACTTTTCATAACTTTATAACACTTTTTATATGTCTGTTGAATTGTGATTTTGATGAGTTATCCGGTCACCGTGTGATAGATAACGAATCTGAATATAAAATAGCTATAGTTATATAGCTATAAATAGGTTATAGTTAGATGTGGCGTTAGATGGTGTATACTAATGAATCTGCCTTTAACCAGTAATTCGTGAAGTGGTTTAGAAAATATAGTTAATATTTTGGTCTCCGGTACCTAATATTTATTAAAAATCGATAGTTATGGGACAGTTGAGGTCCAAGTGGGAGGTAGGGCGGTAACTCGTGAGAGTGACCAGAAACGAAATGTAAAAACATTTAGAAAAAATATATAAATTTTGAAATCGACTTTTGTCCTCACAATAAGTACCAGTCCTTATTATTAAAACATCAATTATATGAATGTTTTATCGTTTTGTCTTGATCGTGTTCATAAACATATTCGAATTTTCATGAACACGTGTTCCGAAATATATTTGTAATTTACCAAAAGTTTATCAGTTTATTCATTCGTAAGGCCTGCAATCCCGTATTCAACCGGAATTACCATTCATTTGAAGATATTTTTAATAAATTAGCAATAGGAATTTTTCTCCGTTCGGAGTAAATTTTTTTTATTGCATATAACATCAGGAATCACTGGTTAAAATAAGTCAAGTGTATCCCTGAACACTGAACACCCTGTACACAGCGCCCTTGAGGTGAGTTTTCACGAAAACGGCGCTATATAAAACAGCCAAATATTATTATTATTATTGTAAAATGGTTGACAAGAGGCACTGCACATTTTCCTGTAAGTTTATTTACCGATACTAGTGAATCATCATTAGATTATTGCCGATTATTCATTACCATTACAATTCTTGTTTCTCGCACCGTCATGCATCGTGTCCGCGGTGCGTAGGTGGTTGCCAGCGGTACTTTCTAAACTGCGATAATAGTGAAATGAAAATACTGTGAGCGCAGAAAATATGTTTTCGTGTGGATATGTGAGAATGGCCGTGTTCGATTATTTGCGTAAAAAGAGCTGGGCAATTAGAATCGAAGGTAAATTTTTATCAATGGGGAATTAAATAAATGAAGAGGACGCAGATCAAAAAATACTGTACAGGAAGATCGAATAAAACGATTATCTAGTCTAGGGATGCTGAAGTTACGAAGTTAGAAGAAAAGCCATCGAAGAAACCAATGTTTTGAGAAGGGGTATACCGAAGAATCGAAGAATTTAGTGACATAAGAATTGTATTGAATTGGTCGTAAATTGATCTTGATCATAACGCCTTCTTTACAGTAAAAATGTACGTAGATTACATGAAGTTAGTAATAGGTACGCAGATGTAGCGGATGTGTTTAACTGCAGGAAAGCTAGGTACAAAAAGGCTATACTATCGTATCTTCTAAATCATTATTAATTAAACCTAAGTCTACTCATACTTGTTTATAATATTTTGTATGTGCTTGTATCTCCTTCTAGACCTTGTATTAATTTTATACTTTCTGTAGTCATTTTACTTATTTATTCATTTTCGGGAAATCGACAGTTTACATTTAATCAGTTTGTACATAATTATTACATAGTAAAATAAAACCAATTAAGGATTTCCTCCTTGTGACTTTAACTGAGACAGCATAATATGGAATAAGTTATTTAAATTTGTATTATAAACAGAGATTACATAAAACGAAAAATTTACAAAACAATACATTTATAGCCATGGAGAAGAAGTTGTAGATAAAAATCAAATCATAATAGAGATATAAACAATAGATACATAAACATTATTCAAAAACAATCAGAGAAATATTCTCTTATGGACCTCTTGTATTTGGTAAGTTCGCAACTGAAAATATAGACCTTGGATAATACGCTATTGTAATTATTGCAGAGTCTGTTCAGGCAATAATTCTGCTAAGAGTTAGTTTTGCATTGATCCTCCCTGAACAGGACAGAAGAGCGTGTTGAACGCGCAGGTACATTGAATGGAATCTTTTTTAGCAACTCTGGACATTGAATATTATTGTTAACAACTTTATACAGGAATAGTGTATCCTTATGATGCCTCCGTACACTCAGTGAATCAATTTATGATCAAATGCCATAGTTAATTGTTATTATGTTTAAATTATTACTAGTATTTGATTATGCTTACATTCTGTGACATGTGATAGAGATTGTGTATGGTATATTTATACCGTTGATATTAAAAAAATAAAATAAATAATGTCACCACTAAGTGAAAACCATTCAAATATAGTGGGACGGTTTACATATAGTTTCCGTGAGCACTTCCATGGGCTCATTGTGCTATGTTCTATTTAGTAATCCGGTGAAAAAAGTTACGAGCCGCCACTGATACGGTCCCTTTTTTAAAGTTCACCGGCGTTGTAATTGGATACGAAGCTATTTCTTCTGGTTCCACAATGTGTCTTCCCAGGTCTCATCTCTCCTCTCCACTCCCCCTTGTTTTCCTGAAGGCCCCAAAAGGGAAGAGTGTACCAACTACCTAGATTTACTAACATAATATCTCGTGATTTTACACGGGTCTGCAAATAGCATTATGTAAAACCACATTGTGCTATATTTTAAAATTAAAAACAACCAAAGCCAAACACATCCAAGCGTTGTAATCATCAATAAATAAATACGCTTTACCTGCAAAAACGCAGGTAAGTAACCCGATGTACTTCCCGCTTGCTAAACGTGTGCACTTTGTACAATCGATTATCGAGATGTTCCATAATTTATGCTAACTATTATTCGTTAAGTGTAACAATTGAGTCGTTGAAAGAACATAGCGTGATTTGTATCAGTTTGGTCAGTTCAATCGTTAATATTATACTAAATACAAAAGTGGCCTTACTAATAACAAACGTGTTTTAAATTTTACACGATTGATAAACAACCAAATGTAGAGACAAACGCAAGGAGAAACTGATATAAAATATTTGACGCTCGGTGGCTCAGTTGACATCGCGTTTAGGACCCACATTGGTGTTCAATTTCTCGGCTGGCTAAGTCCTCTAACACAACACAAGCAACATCTTCAGAGATTTCAAGATTTCAAGAGATTTTCAAATATTGTCAGGTTTTTCGTAACCCTAATACCGTAATAATAATTAAAAATGATTACATTTCTTCATTATATATTAATTGGACAAACGCAAGTGCATGAACAAGTGTTTCGATATATTTGGAAAGTAATGACATTTTATTAGGAAGCGGTCTGCTGTCCCGTTTTTAACAGGAATACTCTTTTTTCTTCCCGT
The DNA here is from genome assembly GCF_061612785.1 of Hesperophylax consimilis. Lineage (NCBI taxonomy): Eukaryota > Metazoa > Arthropoda > Insecta > Trichoptera > Limnephilidae > Hesperophylax > Hesperophylax consimilis. Next base: position 1,690,839 of record NW_028301265.1, on the reverse strand, counting down.
GGTTTTATAACAGTAAATTGAAAAAAAAATGAAAAATAAATATCTGAGTACTGGAGAAATAGCAAAATTTGCGGAGTTTACAACCGGTAGTGAAAATTAAAACAGAACCAGTCAATAGGATAATTTTTGGTTCATATACGTAGTTTTAATTTTCATTAAACCTTTTTTTTATTATGCGAGAGTACAGCACAACTCATCTGGAGCGAGTGAGATTGTGGCATCCATAATTATTGGGTTGTGTGTGAAGCCGAAGGTAGTGGGGAAAGGAAGAAGGGGAAGAGGAAGAGGAGAGGAACGTTTCGATTCTAAATTGGTAGATACTGTCAGTATCATCCGGGCGAAAGACCACAAGACAATTGAAACTGTGTTTGAAATGGCTTTAGAAGTGTTTGGCGACCAATAGTCAGGTATTTCTCAACATTCCTCTGCCCCGTCACCTTCTCTTACCTTCAGCCTCATCATGTGTACTCCTTATCCCAAAGGAGTACACATGACTCCGGCCACTGGCTCCGGACATTTGGGACTGCGGCATTCACATAGAAAAATAAAATAATTGGTAATAGCCTACTGTTTGATTATGAAGCGTCTAAAATTTAAGCCACTTATCAGCGTTTCGAACATCGCACCAGTCCGCTTTATCTAGCTGTGCTTCGCCCACACGCTTCCGTTCCGCACCGCGATCCATCCTCGGAATAGGTCACTAGCAGGCCCGAATCAGAGGATATCTCTGTTCGATTTTATTTATTTTTTATTTATCAATATAAAGTTTTTTTACATAAATTTTTCGACATCTGTCTCACTAGGGTACACCTGTATCGAGACAGACGTATTCAGGTACTTAAAGAGTACTTACAAAGGGGATGTTATAAAATTATTGGATCTATTATTTTATTTTGTATGTGAATTGTTGTTACTGTTTACGTGTAATTTGATTTACATATGTTTGTGATAGTGGGACGCCCAATACTTGTTATCCATTTCTTTATTTCATGTTTGAATTTGGTCATTGACTCTGTTCGTCTAATAGAAGCTGGTAGTATATTGTATAGTTTGCAAGCTATGTATTTAAAATGTCTTTGCCCAAAGGTGGTTTTAGCAAAAGGAGTTTGGAAAAGTTCTTTGTTTTTGGCTCGGGTATTGTGTATCGTTTGAGTTGGTTTGTATATTGTTTTGCTGTTTTGGTGTAAATTGCGAAGAGATGTTTTATGTGCATAACATTGATAGTATTGAAAATAGTATCAGTGTTGGTAGAAAGAGGAAGTTTAAGAATTATTTTTATGATTAAATTTTTGTGCTTTAATAATGGGGTCGAGGGCACTAGAAGAAGTACTACCCCAAGCTAAAATTCCGTATTCTATGTGTGATTGGCATAGTGAGAAATACACTGATTTTAAAAGTTATTGATTATTTCAACTTTCACTGTTATACATTTAATTATTTATTACATTATCCACGAGAAGGCTTATTGCAAGGCGGCAATTTCTTCCAACAAAACCAGATAATCTAAACGGCTAATGGATGGGGTATTCGTTACTGTCTGAGGCATTTAAATTGAAAAGTTGAATATGTGAGAAGAATAAATGACCCCTTGAATATTCTGTCCATAATTATAGTGATTTGTTTTTGGAGTATTATGCCGTGTTGCGCTACCTCCTTCTTTGGCCAAAGTTTCGGACAGCATTGCAGTGTCCGAAACGTTGGCTAAAGAAGGAGCGAGAGTTAGCGCAACACGGCATAATACCCCAAAAACAAATCACTATAATATTTTTGGCCGTGAAAATCTCAAATCATACCATTCCGTCCATATGTTATATATAATTTGTTCCGGTGTGGCTTTGGTTTTACCCAAATCTACTTTATTTTAAGACAGAAGAAGTGGGAGACGCCCGAGGAAGACACGGCATGATCAAGTGAACCAGGTACTTGAGTCAGGCCATGTCAAGAGTCAGAATAATAGAAGGGTGTGCATGCGACGATGTATAAATGTGAACGAGGCAAGGAATGTGTGCCAAATCCGAGTTGTTTTGCAGTCCTCCCTTTCTGCCTACCGCTGCATGGAAATGACGTGATGGTTAGTTAGTTACTTTTTATTTTGATTTTATTTTCCGTCTGGAACCCACATTACAGTATACATGTACAAGCTTTTGAAAGAATATAAAATAAATTCTTAATTTTTAAATGGGAATTCCAGTAAATTTTGTTCAACTACAACAAGTTTTGAATTAAATGAATATGCTTAAATTGTCTGACAGAAGGATTTTCACTGACTCGCTATTTCTAAATATAATATTCTAAGGACGGGTTGTTTCGGAGAATTTGAACAATTCATCAAATTTCAAAGTTCATTTTCAAGTTCTGTGAAAGATTTTTTCAAGTTCTGTTTTTATTTCAGTTCTGTCAAGCAACTAGCCTATAAAGATATAAAAACATAACTTGAATAGGACTTTCACAGAACCCGAAAATGAACGTTGAAATTTGATGAATTGTTCAAATTTTCCGAAACAACCCGTCCTTAATGATGCATTATTTTAAAAAATAATAGTTTATTATATTAATTAAGTAATTAATAAAGGGTTAATAGAGAATTTTTCAGGTACAATCAACAGTTACAATATTTCATAAGGTATGGTAAAATATACATAGTTATTAAACCAATATTTTTTATAATTTCTTCCTACACCAAACCAAACATGGCAACGCCGGGGCTTATGAGGGCTAGTCATCCTATAAAATAAACACAACATTTTTGTTATTTTTTAATGATAAACTAACGTTATAAAGCAAAGTTTTTTATGCATAGCATAAAGGATAAGAAATTATTATAAACAGTAATTAGTCGCAAGAAATATCCAGACAAATTGGAAATATGTGGTCTAGAGCACCTAACCGGACATCAGAAGGTGCGGGTTCAATTCCCGTCGGCGGCATTTATTTTTACTCGGGAGATATTTTCAATTTGTATGGATATTTTAGGCGACTAATTATTGCTTATAATAATTTTTTTATCCTTTGCACAACACGTTTGGTTTTTCGTAGATTATTTTAACATTAATTAGACACAATCCCTGAGTACGTTCCTGTAAAAATCCGTTTATGCACCGCGAAGCGTTTGCTTTCTCCGGTGCAGCCGCGCCGCGTCTCCTGGGGGTACTCTAGGAGAAGAGATGCATATTCAGATTGCATTCATATCTATAACGAATGCAAACAGTGCCGTGAGCTAATACGACTTCAGAGGGAAGCAATGCAGAATGCACTTAGATGGAAATTGACTTAGATAATCCTCAAGTAAACAGATGGTTTCATTGTTTGAAAGTTTGTGCTACTAAAGAAAGCCACGTACCTACCTACACAAGTATGCACATATTTCACATGCCGAATAAAAATTTAATGAAATATCAACAGAGTAATCATACGATGAATTAATATGGTTAACATTTACTATAAATTATATTGGGCTGGAATGCTAGATGCACATAAATGGCACTTTAAGTTGACTAGCTGACGTGTGCCCGGCGTTACTCGGTGTTGTGAATGATTTGGAGTAAAGGTTGAGATTGTGAATTCTAGATAAATTTCGACTTTTGTTATATATATAAACCTTCAAGAAGAAATTCTCTCAATGTTAATAAAAACCCTATCAAAACCCGTTGCGTAGTTTAGAAGCAGTAAGCGCACAAACAGAAAGACGCGGATAGCGACTTTATTTTATACTATTTAGAGATGAACATTAAACAAATAAAGTTCTGTATTAGCATTTTTAAACGTAATTTAAATAAATTTATAAATTTCCAAAAATTTTTTTAGAAAGGCCAACTTGGTTACACGAACAAAATAATAAGTCAATTAATTGAATTTTTCTGTGTAGTTTTCCACTTATTACAAAATGCTCAATTATTAAATAAGTGTTTATTTCTTAGTATGGTGTGCTGAAACCCGTGAAATATACTATATATAAGCTATACTGAAGGAGGGAGGATACACCGAACAATTTGAGAACAATTTGAAGCCACGGGGTGAAGGGGAGGATGTATGGAAAATGCCAAAATCTACGTAATTTTTTGAATGAAAATATCCCATTCTTCGTTTAATCAAATACCCCAAAAGTTTCGTTATAACCGAGACACTACCTAGGTTACAAAACCAATTTCATTAGAAACTTTGTTTCCATTTAAAGAGGTAGATGCCAAAAAATAGTTGCAAGATGATATTGATAGTGATCAATCAGAATTAAACACAATAACAATAAAAAATTTAAAAAAATTAATATCCCTAATTTTTATCTTCTGAAAGACGTTTCAGGAAACAATAGAGCTAATTCTATTATTTGTCTCTCTATGATGAGGAAAGCCTATTTTTTATATTATAACACTGTATGCCACGTAAACATTGTATATTTATTTTAAAAATACGAATTTTAAACAATAAAAAATCGGGAACACCAAAGAAACCATTCATTCGAAAGTAATTTTAATACGCTTTCTTAAGAAATAAAATGTTGATTTCGACGTATACAAATATTAATCATATTTTAGTCTTGTTCATAATTGCATCTCGTTTTTCAAATAATAACACAAATCAATAGTTCAATTAAAATTTAAGGACTAATCCTAACTACTTAAATTAATAATCACAATTTTTGAAGACAGAAAGACATCGCAACAATTTATTAAAAAGGGGGATAAAAATATAAAAAATGACTAATAAAGGAATTTAAGTATGTATTGAAAGTAATAAAAAAAACTAAAATTAGATCACAGGGGTTTTGCGGTTTTCCCTATCCGTTAAATATTGCGATCAAGTGTGGAATATAATGGAATAACTATCACACCAATGTGAACACTGAACACAAAATCAATAGAAGTGTGATCTATACCGATTTTCGTTTTTGGATACAACTCACATGGTCTCACAGAAATCGTTGTCTCCTTCCTGTCATTGTGAGAAATGTGATCTAAATGGTCTAGGTGTTAGGTTATATTCAAATCTAGAAGTTAACCATAGAAGAATTAAAATATGCACTTTCATGAAATCAAAGGTTCCGAATGCATAAGAAAAAAATGAAATTTAAGTTTTTTTTTTATTAATTTTATTTTTTATTAAACGACAAAAAGTGAGATGACAATAATGTTGAAATATATATTTATCTTAAGGCGATGCCATACGTAGTAATGCAAAATCATGTGCTTTTGGTTTGAAAATTTGGTCGCCTAGAAACGTTTCAAATGCTTTAATTAAATACTGCGAGTAGAATACATCTTGGCCTTTGAAATAATCGAGTATTTTTTAGATAAGTCTTTTTATAAGCCCAGAAAAAAAATAATGTATAAAGCCTATGAAAACTGCTTTAAAGATCAAAAGCTCCTACTTACGAACCCATTTTCGGTTTTAATTTTATTGTATAATGTGGCAAATTAAGTTATTTATAAAATGATCAAAAAAAAATTAAATATATATGCCTGAACATCCACAAAATAATATAAAAGGCACTTTTTGGCCATGTTTTTTTTCTTTCATAAATCAAAACAGGTGGATGGTGTTAAGCGGGAATTTAAACCTTATCGCCATCTACGTAAGGGTTGTTATTGATAGCGGCTCAATTTAAAATATTACACGACGTAGTGCATCGCCTTCAGGTTAAACATAACGTACGTTATAATATTCGCGTTCACCAATGGTGTTAATTTATCATTTTATGAAAATATACTTTTTGTAAGTTATGCTTTAAAATATTAAGAAGAAATATTTATTTGCGCCCGTACAAATGAATATGAAATAGTTTTTTACGCATAAAAACTCAACTCTTTGAAGAAAGTACTAATACAATACTGGATTGAATCACAGATACAATTTTGTAATTGTATAACGTTCTTGAAAGAATTGAATTTTTATACGGTCAAAAATATTTAACTGAACTGTTTAAATTAAAAATTTCAATCCCCCCCCCCCACCCGGACGATTCCAGTCATAATAGCATTGATAGTGCAAATTTTGGCCATGACTGTGCTGTAAATAAATGAATTTTACGCCATTTTAATAGTGAATATAGTCTGACTTGTCATAATAATAATAAAAATATGGCATTTATATAGCGCAGTTTAGTGTCATTTCACTTCAAGTGCGCTTTACAATAACAAAACTAAATGTAGTAATTAGCAGTTCAGCTTACCCAATACAGATCTAATAATATAACACATATACCTATAATTAACAGAAAATTAACGCTATGTAATATAGTTCATAATATTGTGTTAAACATGACAGATTATTGTATTAGGTACCATATATGATTGTAAAATACCTAGACATAACAAGTCTACGTACTAACGGCTAACAAAAATAGTAAATTTAATAATAATATTTGTATTTTATTATTGCTTACTTAGTAAATTCAAAATTAACCTTTCTGAAAATGGTCACAGCAAGATGAAACAGGTACGGTGGAAAATAATTTGTGGGCAAAGTCACCCAGTCCATAAATTGTCAAGTAAATAAAATTATTATCATTAATCGAAGGTGCAACTGTGAGTATCAGGTGACGATTACACGTTATACAAAACGTATTATGCATTAAGGCGAAGCTTAATGCCAAATCACTATTTTGATTAATCTTTATAACGAATTGGTGTACATTATGAAAACCAAAAAATATGCTTTAGTTAAATTGAAGGTTTTCCTATCGTTTCGCTTGAGTAGAATACAAATAAAAAAATAAATTACTCAATAAAAAATATAAATGCAAACTACTACAAAAAATATTTTTTCAATAGAAATGTATGAACGCATAAAGGAAAAAACTTTTAAAAAATATAGTTTTATAGCTAAGATTATCTGTGACAGTTTCACTTGATTAACTTTTTTGCTTTCTTATAAAATTATTTACAAAATAAGTAAAAACCAGTTTTTTGCTTGAAATCGAACGTTTCTAGACTCCGTTTGTCAAGCGATTTTAATGCCTATTACCTTCGATATAAGTTATACCAAGATTATACACATTTTAGGCTTGTAGCTTGTAGCATAAGACTCTAAAAACCGGGGTTTGTTCGACGCTCACATTTTTATTATTTCTGATGAACATATTACTAAAATCTCAAATGCTTAGCGATCTCTGTGGATGTAAGTTATTTATATTTAAGATTAATAAAAATAGGACCTTACCATTAACATATTTTACGTAAAACTGTTTGAAAATTTTATAAGACGTTCTTCAACTATAAAATTAGCGATAAGCACCAGATTTTAATTTTCTAGACGATGAATTAGTAACTTCCCGAAGGATCCCCCTAGAAACGTTTGAGAATTTAGGAAAAACGTACACCATAAATAATTAAACTAAACCCCACGGAAAGATCGATTTTCCAGGCCTGCTAGGGCAAAGTCGAACATAGGTCCATTAATTCCTATTAATATTGTTTTTACTCGACTTCATCACTTATTAAGATTCCCACATTATTTTAGAGAATTGATAGGGCAAATTCAACCGCAGGTTTGTCCAATACACCAGGGCCGCGCGTCGCATATTTTTGTGCACGGCTGCTTCGCTTACGCCGTTAAGATTCAGGATTTATTTTAGGGTATTTTCTCGTCTTAACTAGTTTGCAATATGAGTTGTTCTACCATCTGATATGCTGACCGCATGAGGCGACCGCATACCACAGGTTTGCGCATATGACGTATTTAAAAATATAGTATTTAATAATATGTAAGTGTTGTAAATTGCAATCTCGCAGTTAAATTATTACATTTAAACATATTTTATTATTAGGATACGTCAATATTGACTGTTTAACATTAACCCTACACATAATTTCCCTCAAGGCCTATATCTTTTTAAATAAAAGTATGGAAATTTACGTTATTAGCAAGTGAATACCTCATTGTAATACATATTTAAAAATAATATTCTTCTTTCGTATGGTGGGGGGTCAGAGGGGGACATCTAGATCTGCGAGCCATTTTAGGGCCTCAGGCGTCGCCATGTGGACCTCATCAATCCCGCCGGGGAATGAATGGAGCGGGCATTCGTTGACCACATGTTCGGTAGTCTGCACCGCACCACATTCACACATCGCCGACTCTTTAAGGCCCCATCTGTGCATCATGTGGGCACAGCGGCTATGGGAGCACCTTAATCTATTGATGGCGGACCAGGTTTTGCGAGGCAGTGAGAACCCAGGCTGTCTCTCGGTGGGGTCCTGTATGAGATGGGCATTTCCCACGTTGGCCGTTTGCCACTCAAGTTTCCACCTATCTTCTGGGGTGAGAGGTAGTCGGAGGGGCCTCTCTCCTTCCGCCCAGAAGGGCTTTCGGGACTTCAAGCGGCATGCCGGGTGGGAGACGACATCTTCGTGTAGAGGTATTGCGCTTTTTTGCAGCGCCTTCTTGTATTCCCTCAGTGTTGCAATTTCTCGCCTGATGTTTGGCGGGGTTATGTTTGCAAGTACGGGGAGCCAAGGGAGAGGAGTAGATTTTAAAGTCCCGCTGATGGTTCGCATTGTGGCATTAAGCTGAACGTCTACCATGGAAGTGTGGGCGCTTCTAGCCCATACTGGAGCACAGTATTCAAAAATAATATTAAAAATTGTCAAAGAAAATATGAAAATAGATTAAGACACCCTAAATAAAAAGGCAACTAGAAGATAATTTTCATTGAAAGTTGATGTTATGTTCAAAAATTAAAAAATGTTTTCAGGTTTCCAACGCAGTCATTGCACGATCAGAGAATTAATTAAATACGCTAACCAGTAATTAATCATTTTAGTCATCATAAAAATTGAAAATGGGCAGGAGTAAATAGAATCATAATAAGAAGTCATCTCAACGTGGCCTAACCACACAGTGAAATTGGCCTTGAACGTCGAAACAGCTGTCACAATATTAAAAAGGTGAAATACTCGCAGAAGAAGAGGGGATAAATAACGCTAATTCTTCAGAGCACATTCCATTAACATACTGGTAGAAAAGGCAAAACATATCACGGAGAAAAAATACTAATATTGAATATTGGTATTTTTTTAAGAATCTCTTAATATTATTCGTAATCCGGTTAAAAACGAGATTGCAGGTCCTTAAAATTCATTATTCAAAAAAATATTTACTGCACAAAAATACAGAGTACAAAGGGTAAAGCTTATAGGTTACATCCTATTTCTTCCAGCTAACCCAACCAATACACATTATATTACATAACCCAACAATTACATGTTAACAAATGTATCTAAATAAAAAATAAAAATCAGAATTAAAAAAACAGAGGTAGGTATTTAATTTATGTAAAGTTTTCATTTAAGGTGTAGTGACATTTGTTTAAGAGAAATGTTTTTAGTGATGATTTAAATTTAATTATGTCGGTTATTTAACGAATGAATTAAAAGGTTTCCTAATATACATTTAGTAAATTACGAATGTATTATCAGGATGTCAGAAGACATGTTCATAAAAATTCGGGTGCATAAAGACGTGTTTCGATATAATAGGAATTTACTATAAGTTTACCAGGAAACGGCTTGCAATCCCGTTTTAACCGGATTAGCAATAATTTGCAGAGTTTTTTAAAAATAAATTAGCAATATTAATTTATCTCCGTGCATCTTCTAAAGATTACAATTTGTTCATTAGATACGCGAATATGTTAAACGCATTCCCAATTTCTGGACAATTTTAAAATTTATAAAAAAGATGGTTCATTGCGCCCATTAAAATCATTTAATTTAACTAAAGTACCAACAAAGCCAATCTAGCATCACCTTAAGATTAATCATAAATTGATTTGATACGTGAAATTTGATAATCGCATACAGTTTTCCAGTCCACCTACAATCGAACAATCAAGGTTCTCCGGTAACGAATGTAATTATTATTATTGAAATAAATCATATGCAATAATAATAAGAATTGTAACTGAGACGGAAGCTTGGTTTGTGTTGGTGACCGCGGGTGCGTGTGAATACTGGGCACATTCATATGAAAAATACAGGGTGTTTCGCGCGACGTGCTGAACGTGAAGAGACTTGTTTACAACGTCTGTATTTTTATAGTTCATCGCGTTCTACATATACTCGCTATTTATTACCCCAAACAATATATACGGTGTCCGGAAACTTGTAGTACAAGCGGTAAACCTACACGATGTGGTCACATGTAGGTGAATCTACACCAGATAGAAAACCCAAAAAAACTTTTGTTTTTAATCGAAGTGTTGACGCAACTATCTTCCTTTAACATTGTCCTTGAAATTTTCCCATCCTATTACCTACAAGTACCTGTCATTACCTGTCATTGACTGTACCCACGTTTGTGTGACATTTACAACAATAAACGTAACTGTCAAATCAGTTTATTGATGAAGCCGGTTTGATGAACATCTCTTTGTGAACATATTCGGTTCCGTCAGTGTGTTTCTTATCCAACCCAGATGTTGTGGAAGTTGCGTGTGAAATAAATCATCTCCTGTGAGTGAAACCAACCATCAACATCGTTGACGAACATCAAAGGGGTAAGTCGGATTCCTTCCTTACTCCCTGTTCACCATCTCTAACCATCGTTGTGTCAACTTCAAGTTCACAATTAATTTTACAGTCCATTCTTGATTCGCCTTGCGATTACACGAAGCATACTTTTTTTTCGTTTTCTTATTTTATTTCATTGATTAGTAGAGAAAAACGTCTTGGTAGAGAAAACAGGGAAGATAAATTGTATAAAACAATATATATATATTATATTGATGCCCCCACCAACGTTAAAGGTGATTTCTGAAGTTTTCGGCCACATTTTGACACATCTCAACGGAAAAAGCGGCGATTTCCTTTGAGTTCTTCCAAGGTGTGCGGCACATGTCTAAATACATTTTCCTTCAGGTAGCCCCACAAGAAGAAGTCGAAAATTGCAGCCGGGAGGCCCGCTAGGTGGCGACGGAAGGGTGGCAAGAAACGTGCGGACGGCGAAGCCCCAATGTTAATCGAACCAAGCCATGGTAACGAATGAAAACGGTACGACCCTCCTGACACAATGAGACCCTTCCCAGGCTCCCACCCCTACCATATTTGTTTTGCTGCATCCTGTATTTTACCTACAGTTTCTATGAAGGTACACAACTTCTAACGGTGTACAACACGCAATCTTTAGAGTACAGGCATCGAGTGGGAATGCTGTCCTTGTTGTACTGGTATTTCAATCGAAGATGCTCCATTTAATTAGCATCATGGATCCCTTCGGCACCGATGCACCTTCGGCAAACACTCCAAACGCCCGCCCAAACGTGTACACAGCTCGGTTATTAAATAATTTGCCAGCTTCTGTGTTACCTCTCTCCCAAAACACGGGTCTCTTCAATACCCAGGTTCACTCCTTCCTTTCCTCAAAAAGACCCTTCACACAGCATCCTGAAAGAAAACATAGTCCCTAAGTGATTGACTTTGATTTTCTTCAGGGTCTCCTGTGCGGAGTTAATGTAAAAAAATAAAATAAAAATTGTGTAATTTATAACGCACTGTATGTAAGACATTTCTGTTAAAGTATGCGTGAGCGCGTAAGCGACCTGAGGTGAGCTTTTACTCGGTTATGTATTCGGGGACCGGTTTGTCAACAAGCGGAGTTAAATAAACCGCTGAACTGCGCTCGAAAAATAGAGCAGGGTCATGCCACATTATTACGAAAAAAACCGCGATATTAATTGATTTTTTCAATCAATTAAAAATATACAAGTGAAGTCGTCATTGAGAATACCAAAGATAGAGAAACTAGTAGATACATTGTGATGAGGTGGGCACCTGTCTGTCGACACCAGAACTCAAGTGATTGAAAAAAAAGGTTAAAAAAAGGAAAATCAAGTGATTGGTTTTTTGAACGATTTCCAAATGTTCAATGACTTTCAATCAGTTTCTTTTACGAGTATATACTATTAGCTGAAGTACCTACACCCGGCGTTGCTCGGGGTTATACATGGTTGTTATAGTGTACTTTTTTGGTTGGGAATTCTGGTGTACGTGAAATCTGGATGCATTTTGAAGGTGAAAATCATATTATTGATTATTTTTTACTTTTTTAAGTAATTGTTTCACTTGGTCGTTCTATATCTTCCTCTTCATTCGACTATATTAGCGACTCTTAAATGAAAATTTGAAACAGAAATATCAGAAAAAGATTCAGTCGCGTCTAGGAATTGAACCCAGAACCTAAGCCTTACCCGGGCTTTGCTCTACCACTGAGATAATTTGACCCTATCTCTTTCAGTCATAACTGTATCATACTTTGACTAAGAACTTATAACATAATCTTCATTTTCTTATGTATAATATTGGTAGTTCTTGGTTGAGGTATGTTACACTTAAATTTGACCAAAGGGAACAGGGTCGAATATTGCTTTCAATCATTTAATAAATTTATTTATGATATAAAAAAAATTATTGTACCATTATGAACTGCTTTGGTTCAGAGGGATAAAAATGAAGTAGAATTCTAAGATTCAATCGAATACAGTTGTGAATCGCAAATAAATTAAAAATTCAGCAAAGCCACCCCTAAACATAAATATTTATTTCAAACGATTACAAATTTTCATACTTATTAACCAATTTTCTTTTACTTGTAGTAGTAATATGCATGTTTTAAAAATGTCGTTCATTTCTCAATTTGCTTTGCAAAGGGTAATTCACTAATTAATATGGCGCAATAGAAGCCTGTCAAATATGAAAACACCTTTCCACTAATAGATCTTTTAGACGTAATGTAGTACCTACTACCGTTTTATATTATATAATGGTACAAACTTACCTTTTGGTGTCCGCACAATATTAACTGTTTACCGCTGCAATAACGGTAACGCTTCGTCGAGATTTCACCTCGACTCTAATTGAAAAACTAGATTTTTATGTGGTACTACTTTTGTGTCAGTGATGAAAGATTTATAGAGAACACGTTTAAAAATATTTATATATTTTATGTTAGTTTTGAATTTGATGACCATTACGCTTGACGGCTAACTAAAAAAACACATTACTCTTAATTTTTTTTTATTAAGTTTTATTTTCCAATGTACATTTGGTACTTAAATTGTGTTTACTTTACTACCGGTTTCAACAATACACAACCCACACAACCGTGTCAATAACTAGCAATCGTAAAACTAATTTAAAGTTATTAAGGAGTCAACGAAACAGGAAAAAATTGTCAATAAAGGTGACTGACAGGGTGCTATTATTTTGTTAACGAAATTATTTTTTTGTTAATTTCTTAAGTTTCTAAAGCGCACAAATTTTATTGACTGTTTTGTTGACTCCTCCCTTTGTCGCCCCTCTTTCCCCACCCCAAATCACACCACCCACTAACCCTACCTAATAAAATCTAATATTTATTATTTATTATTAAAAACACATCTTTTAAATTTAACCAAACGATAACGGGCCGAAAATCGCTGGGAAAAGTGGTAAATGTAAAATAAAAATCTAAAATTAGTTGCTGGTTGATTTGATGAAAATTTCAAATGTGACGAGATTTCAACAATTTGACCATAATATATCGATCAAGGTGTAAATTTAATATGCAAATCTCCGTGGACACTTAAAACAATTAATAAAACACATTTTGCATCCAATCCTAGGAAACACTTTCTTGCAAATAGAGTAATGGATACATGAAGAAAAAACTCCCACAGCATGTCATCAATTCTACTAATATAAACCAATTTAAAACTCGATTAGATTCTTATTTGGACAGAAGAAAGATAAGCTTATTTTAAATTTACAACAGCTAAATTAGTGTTAAACTTATCGTGAAATCAGATATGAGTGCATCAGTAGATTGCTGTCTGCTCATTAAATAATAATGATATAGTTATACTTACAATGCAAAGATATACGAGATATTATAGTGCGGTAAAGGGGTAGATTAGCATAGAATTCATAATTTTCCATTCGACCGGCGACCGAGCGCTGACGAAATATCCCGAATGGATAACGCGTCAGGTATTTACGAATATGCCAGCAGGACACTCCGCAACAAGATTTAAGAACAATAAATATATTTTTTTAGATATAATAACTAAACAATAACTGTCAAGAATAATAAACATATTTTATTAGAAAGAATAATCAATTAATAATTATCAAAGATAATAAATAACTCTAATTAGAAATAATAATTAAATAGTAAATATCTTTTATTAGAAAGAATAATTATATAGTAAATATCTTTTATTAGAAAGAATAATTAAATAGTAAATATCTTTTATTAGAAATAATAATTAAATAATAACTTTCAAGAATAATAAACATCTTTTATTCGAAAGAATAATTAAATAATAACTTTCAAGAATAATAAACATCTTTATTCGAAAGAATAATTAAATAATTATTTTATTTTATTTTAAAGAATAATTATCAAGAATAATAAATATATTTTATTACAAAGAAAAATTAAATGATAATTATCAAGAATAATAAATTTCTTTTATTAAAAAGAATAATTATGAAGACTAATAAATATACTTTATTAGAAACAATAATTAAATAATAAATATCTTTTATTAGAAAAAAATAATTATCAATAATAATAAATATCTTTTTATTTTTATATCTCTTATCAGGTTCATTACATTTGGTATAATCGTTTGTTGTGAACACGTGTTGCGCATCGATTTTTTTGCTTCATATTTTTTTTGCATCTTCCTCAATTCTTTAATCGACGGTTTGTTAGCGAACAGACTCTACACTTGACTGCATGTCAACTTGACCGTGCTTTGGTGCAGACGTCAGTAATTATTAATGGTGCTATACAAATATTTGGTTCCACAGTAAACAGTGCATGTTAGAAAAAATACTGTAAGGTGTGTCGGTAAATAGGTAGAGGGCAAATTATGTCGGATATAACGATTAACGCCATTGAAAAATTAAAGGTTTTTAAAAGCCATTTTGCGAAACCGAAGGAGTGGGAAAGAGAAGGAGATGGGGGAGAGGAACGTTGGGAAGTACTTGACCCTTCAGATCATGTTATTAAACACGGTTTAAGCCATTAAAAGCAACGTTTAGATTCTTAGTGGTGTCCTTTCACTAGGCTGTCACTATGCGATTTTTCAGATACAATTTTTTTTTTAAATACGTTGCCTATTTGCGGCACGCTGCAATATTGTAGATACCTCCAATATAGTCCCGGTAAAAGACCACCATTCGGAATCTAAACGTTGCTTGAAATGACTGTAGTGACCAGATCTGAATAGTCAGTTATGAAAAGACAAGATATATGATAATAATTGCAAGTTTTAGTCAGCTCAAACACAGAACTCAATAAAATATTTTTGACAGAAAAAAAACTGATACCTACTTACCGAGTCATTTTTACTAACGCAAAAAGCATTGTTTCTCGTTTTCTTCGTAGGCAAATTCTACAAATGTACTTAACTGATAAATTTCATCACAGGTAATCTCCGTCAGTTGCGTCAAAGTCAGAAAAGAAACGAAAATTAATGAGAGGAATTCAGGAACATTATATGCAAAAGAAAACATGAAATTCATTCAAAAACAATTGCTAAAACAATCAGGTAGAACCCTGTTGCTCTGAATTTTGATTTTCAATGCAACAATATATGTTTTCTTTTACTTAGTTCTTTGGCTAAACGAAGCGTGTTTTTTTGCATAGAATGTTCTTAACCCTTTATATTTCATAAGCTAAAAACGGATAGTTTGAAAACTGCAACATTAATGTCTTTATTTCTTTATGTTTACAAGTTATAATCGCCCTTGGGTTGTAATCATTCTGAGGTAACGCACAGAGGTCTTGAATCGAACCAACCACCCGAAGTTCGCACATGTTGAGTAAATTTACGAAAATCGCGTCCTGGTCAGTTTTTCTATAAAATTATCAAAGCAGTTATTCTCCTGTAACGCAAAAATATATAAAAGTAGATTTTTCCTTACCAACCTGTCTTTTCGTAATGAAAACAAAAATTTTAGATCATATTTTTTTTACCTAAATGAACACCGGACAGAAAAAAACTCGCTCGAAAATCGAAAATTTCAAGAAGACTAAGCAAAAAAAAGGTTTTTTCTGTTCATCAAAATGAATATAGAATACATAAATAAAACCATTAAGGGCGTATTGTTAAAAAAAGTTGTCCTATAAAGGGAAACATAGACAATACGTCCTTCATTAACACTTTTTTCATAAATATAAAAGGTTAGTATTTTATTCGTGATTCAAACTTTGTACATCGATATCTTTATTTCATGCACATGGTAGATAGAACCTTAAAAAATAAATTGACCTTAAAAACGGTGGGTCCTTTAAAAATGTCAAAATGCTACAAATAACGTATAAGGTTACCTCATTTATGGACCCCTATTGGTATTTCGGTATCCCGATACGGCGTGATCTTTTGTGTTACATTCCTTACAAAGTGGTATCAAAAAGCGATAAACTACAGTGGCCTTTATAAGGAATAAGATGCCCAACAAAACCTTGATACAAATACCATCCTCGGGTCGACAATGCGGGACAAATGCGGAAGCGGGCTGTCAATGGGTTCATTTAACTGTACGGTAACAGCGTAAAGATCAACATTTACTGAGATTTCTCTACCTGTAAAAGTATGGCTACTACCGACTTTATATATGGTACGCTTGAAATACTGCATACGGGTCAGAAGGGATGTGCACATTGCGTCACATTTCTTCAGACTGATGATTCGTGGATGGTTCGAAAACTCGACTATCATGGACACCATTAATTTCTATGTTTCCGATAGTTATCTCTGTCATCGAAAGCGTATAGTGTTTTACCTCCCGACCGGTAGGACAAAATGGGGGAGTATGGCTACTACCCCTGGCTCTATCCTACTGACTTTATATATGGTACGCTTGAAATACTGCCTACGGGTCAGAAGGGATGTGCACATTACGTCACTAATTCTTCAGACTGATGATTCGTGGATAGTTCGAAAACTCGACTATCATGGACACCATTAATTTCTATGTTTCTAGTGGTTATTTATCTCTTTCACCGAAAGCGTAGTGTTTTACCTCCCGACCGGCAGGAGTAAATAGCCAATGGTCATGCCGGTGTGGAGAGCTACCTCGCTGATATAATAATATTCGGATGCTTTGTATAGCGCCGTTTTTTTGCAAAATCACCTCAAGGGTGCTGTACAAATATATAATACATTTCTACAAATATACATAAGTTTTTATTCTTATTTATTTATATTTTGTACAAGCTATACAGCATATACGGTACCATACTTACCTGATAGATATATAGAAACTAACTAACCATCACGACGTTTCTCCGCAGGGGTAGGCAGAGAGGACGGACTGCCAAACAACTCAATCTTGGCACACACAGATATATAGAAACATTTCGTATTTTGACATATGTATTTAAAATCAATGCCTATATAACGAAGGCCTCCGTGGTCGAATCCGAAGGCCGCGGATTCAAATCCTAGCGAACGCAAGTAAATTTTATGTGATGAATTTGTGTTATTTCACACCATTCAGAATTGAAACGATGCTCGACATGACTTTAGCCGTGTTTGGTGACCAGATACGAATAGCCAGGTACTTCCCTACCTTCCCGTTCCCATCTCCAGACTCACAATATACCCCAATAGAGATGCCACATAATGTTAATTAAGTGTTAATCTCAATTGACCTACCAGGTAAGTATTGTACTGTATATTTTCTCCATAAATAGTTAAGTAATAACGTAGATCACTGTAGAAATGTATTATAAGTTTGTACAGCGCCCTTGAGGTGATTTTGCACAAAAACGGCGCTATACAAGTCATCCAATTATTATTATTATTTTAACTGATTCCAGACGGTTGGGAGCAGTTGGGACAAATCCTCCACAATTTATTTATCATTTCTTGTTGAATGCCTGGGGTATAAAAAGCAGGGGTAAACATTTCCACCTGCCAAGCACGTGCAAAAAGGGTTAAGCCAGCAATTGATACATATTAATAGAATGCAAGAATTGAACGTGAACTTTTGTGTGAGGTGCCACTGAAATAAAACTGGAATCAAGAGTTACGATAGAATAACAATAAGACTCAAACAAGTATAACGAATTCGGTCAAGGTTTGCAGGGGAGGTAAGATGAAAAGGAAATCGCTTATATTAAATAAATAATATTGAAATCTCTAAATTAACTCCAATATAAAAAAAGTACTGCAAATTAAATAAGAGAAATAAAAAAATAATCATCTCATTTCAAAGATGCGAGCGCACCATATATAAATTAATGTGGACGACCATAGTAATAATAATTTTGAAAAATAGGTACACGGAGAAGAATGAGCCCGTTAAAAAAGTGGTAGTATTGGGAAGTAAGAGCTTCATAGATGCACGCACAGATGGCAGTGCATAGAGCTAGCGTGGAAGTCCGCAAAATGGAGCCAGTGGCCAGTAGTCGCCAGGGCCAGTGGTAAGGCTCTCAGAGAAACTTACTGTTTCAGATTCCAATTAGCCAGCTTCTAGTTAGGTCGACTATCGAGTCACCTTTATTATACGCGGAGTAATAATAAATCCCTGATTAATCTAAAAGAACCAATGATTTATAAACTCCTTCCAAGACGAGTTGGAGACCTGACTGTACGAACACAACAGATAGCATGCCAATTTCCTGATAAAATATTAGTAATTCAGAACATATCGAGAACACGTGTCCTTTTCCTAGTGAATATCATGACGGAATGCGATAAAATCAGTACGTCATTATCATAACATTCGCTGTTAACTGATACATTGTTAGAAACTCTGTCAATTCATTCTTTAAAGACCTGTAGTCCTGTTTTTAACAGGTAAACCAATAATTAGACTAGATTTTTAATAAACTAACAGTATTCTAATCAGTTAGTTTTCTCAGTGAGATAAAGAAAAAAAACTTAATGTAAGGTAACAACGCGTAGTCAAAGTGTGACAGTTGTTTCGCCTACCGAAGGCAGAATGTTGAAAAATGATTGAGCAATTTCTAAGTAGATGTAATGCAATTCCAGCATCTAATATATCTACACGCTCATGACAGCACAGTTCATCTTTTTTTAAACTAACCTAACTAAGATAGAGCGTATGTGGGAATCGGCCAAATGGGGTAATAAAACAGAAGAGGAAAACTTTTATGTTAGGGTAGGTTAGGAATTCGATCGTCAGCGTGTAGATGCAGCCACGCAAACACTTGTATTTTCGATAATATTTTGAATATCTATGACAGTCGAGTACAGAAATTATTTATTTCAATGAATTAAACCGATAATAATCTATATATACGGTGTCCGAAAACTCGTAGTACAAGAGTGAAACTTGTAAATCACATTTGGAGTTGATTTTGTTTCATCAGCTTTTTAATTTTTTTTTCTCAGAGAGGAAAGTTTTTTAGATTCATCAGTTTCCCGCTTGTTCTATGAGTTTCCGGACTCCGTGTATAAAGAAGAGTGTCCCGGTGTAGGTTCGTGATATTTTTTAAAAACAAATCTACAGTTTTATTCCGACATTGTTGAAATTTTTCACACTTTTCAAAACGGTCAGTGTAACTTTTTAAAAACCCCCCCACACCTTTTACACATGCCTTAAAACACAATTTTGATATTTTTTAATTAAATTTTGCATAATCGACGTTCAAAATAAAAGGAAAATTACTGTCTACAATCTGATTTCCAAAAACCCTGTGCAAAACCCGATAGAGGCCGGGGATTTCTACTAGTTATAAATAAACACATGACCAGGACCAAGTCCAATTAACACATTAGATATTATACAAAGTTTATGCAAGGAGAAATGTTACAATAAAAGATGTTATGACAAAAATAGGACACAAAAACAATAGAGATAATGTCAAGTCAAGACAGGAACAAGGTTTTGATGGAGTTCACGACTTCTGCTATATCAATACAAAATATTACTTGCGTAATGACGAACAAAATCATTTAGGCTTACACCAAACAATTCAAGATCCTGACTTGAGTTGACAAATCTGGCCATTCTGGACATTGGTGATCCATAATTTGTGGAGTGTTGATTGAAAAAAAAGCAAATCATTATTTCTGAGTCTAAGGGAAGGGTATTAAAAGGGATGAATTGTTGAAGTAGATGTGTCAATCATACTGTTAATAATTTTGAAAATGCAGATAAGATCAAAGTCCTTCCTACGTTTTTCTAAAGAAAGATATAATTTTACTTCAACTTCATCGTACGAGTGATCGCCTATTTCTAGCCCTAACCTCCAATCATTCCCCTTAAGAAGCGATGCTGTACGGATTCAATATGATTATTGCGAACATCATAGAGTGGAGACAAAATAATGCAGGCATATTCTAGATTAGGGCGAACCAACGATAGGAAAGAGTTTTCATTATTGTCATTAAGTCAGAGGTGATTCTATTGATGAAACCAAATAGCTTAAGAGATTTATTAACCACGTTGTTAATATGATCACGAAAAGACAGCTTGTAATCTAAAATGACACCAAGGTCTTAGATAGACTGAACAGGATAAGCAAAGATCATTTAGTTTATTATCAAAAATAATTGGTTTTTTCGCTCGGTAAAATGACATAATTTTGCATTTGTCAACATTAATTCCAAGCTGTTATTTTACACCAATCATTAAATGATTTAATATCTAATTGAAAAATAAAACAATATTGGTAGGATTTAATTAATTTGAGAATGAAGTGTTAAAGTTTTCGTCTACTTATAGACGGTTAGACCAAGCTAATAATTTTATAAAATATATTTTAACCTTGGCTATCGCTTGAGAAGTGCTTCTGCAATGTCGTTATAACCACCGCAATATTATTCACCTCGTGAGATTAAAAGTTATCACAAATCACTGGCAGTGGTTTGCGGTTCATTTATTTGTCTTCTTTTAACACCGTTAAATGTTTTCCAACAAGGAGACAGCAAAACTACTGTAACCGCCATTGTCATAAAAACACTTTAACACAACTCATTAACTAATCCCCGTTAACTCGTGTTTCAATTGTCATACACTCATACAACGACTGAACAATCTGTTGAAATAAACACTAATGGCATACTTGAAACTGAAGTTCTAAAACGTGTGTCAGTAATATTATGTAATTAGGTATCAGGCGTTTGAAGCCACGTTTTAGTTTTTTTGCGGTGCATTGGAGGAACGCTTCTCAAATATCTACAGCTCCTTAAATATCATTTTGGTGGAAACACCTTCAGCTGGTGCACTGAGGAAAATGAATACAGCTTTTTTTTCAAGATACTGTTAAAAATTTGACTAAATGATCATTTCCCAATAAAATATTAGTCATTCAGAATATATCTCAACACGTGTTCACGCAGGTGCCCTTGTCCGAAAAAATATAATGGACTAGGTATATGCTGAATTATTATTATTTGGAAGAACACGTGTTACGACTTCCTAATAACATATTGGTTATTTGTTATGAAATTTGTCAATTTTTCGTTACAGGCCTCTCCAGTTCCATTTTTAACAGGAAAACGAATAATTTGACCAGATTTTTAACAAATTAACAATAGTTCATATTAAGTTTTCTCCGTGTTCCCACTCCTATTGGAGGTTGGGTATTATCAGGGCCGACTTCACTCAACAACATAATAATATTGATCTATGTTATTTACGTAATAATAATAAATACGTAATTATAACTCTCCTAATAAAAAAGATGTTTGTGTTTTAGGAGAGGAGAACTATTTGTATATATTATTGTGTAAAGTTATAAAATGACAGTTATGAAATAAGTGAAGTTACATTACAATTTTCAAAGCCAAAAGTTACAAATTGAAGTTTTGCAAGGTTCACGTCAACTGTTTTCCAATAAACTTCTTATCAGTTTTATCCTTCGTTTTCGAATAAAATCAGTCGCCCATTAGTTATTGTTTAATGAATTCTCTGCAGTAGTCTGAAGTCTGATCGTGTTATACGTTTAATCAATTATGTGCAATTAACATACATACATTGTAAAGATAAACACATCTTGAATATTTTTGCAATCAACTCCCATTGTTTTGGATTCCCGTAAGTTTTACACATAGTTAGTTAATTGTGGGCGCATTTATCTTGTAGATAGTGTTGTAATTGAATGTAATCTGTTATTATTTTATAGAGAAGAGTGATGAATGATAGAACGTCAATTACAGAAGAGTGAAAAAAGTGAGAAAATATTATGCATAATGCTGAAATTTCAAAGAAATGAATTTTAATTGAGACACCCGCTCATATTCGTGTGATTTTAAAGACGTTCGATCGCGTCGACACATTCTAGTGCACTTGGAAATAGAATACACTAGAAAAGCCCCGCTTGTTAGTAAGCGAATGATAGTGGGCCCATTAAAGAGGTAGGTACCCACTACGAAATTATAAATCTAACGACAAAAAGCCTGTTTGTGGATTATCAAGAGTAGCAAAATTTTCAAAAAATCCTCAGTCATGACAATTATTTCCCTCTTCCGATAATAATTGTTCCTTTTGATGGAGATTGGAGGAAGATTACATTCTGTTTTACAAGACGATACAATATAATACGTAGTATCTTTTCATATTTTTTAAGAGAAGAAATGAGAATATAAGGAACGACCAAAGATAACATTGAACGGTTGAAAGTTTGATGCCACAATAACAATTACATTGAATGGTTGAAAGTTTCATGCCACAATAACAATTACATTGAATGGTTGAAAGTTTGATGCCACAATAACAATTACATTGAATGGTTGAAATGTTGATGCCACAATAACAATTACATTGAATGGTTGAAAGTTTGATGCCACAATAACAATTATATTGAATGGTTGACAGTTTGATGCCACCATAACAATTATATTTAATGGTTGAAATTTTGATTCCAAAATAACAATTAAATTGAATGGTTGAAAGTTTGATGCCATAATAACAAATAATGAAAAGAGTTGCTGCACGGAGAAAACTTACCGATAAAATATATTACTAATTTATTAAGAATCTCTTCAAATTATCCGTAATCCGGTTGAAATCGGGATTTCAGACCTTTAAATAATTAATTGACAGGTTTTCTAATAAATTGTCAGTAAAACACGAATGTATTTTTCAATTTTTTTATTAAATCAGCAATACTCATTTTTCTCTGTGAGTAGCCATATTCATACATATTTGTTTATATCATATTATCAGTTTGATCATATTTGATGCTTCCTCGGGTAACTTTTCCACAAATCAAAATGTGTACACATATGTATATAAATTTACTTGATATGGCTTACCTTTTAAAAATCACCGGACATGGAATTGGAGTAAAAGAAGATAAGGCTTACCTGAAACAATAAGAAAACACACATTAGTAAAGTTGTAATCAAGCAGACAACATAATCAATTCTTCGATTAATTCGGGTTTTATACATTTAGTTATCTACGTATATTATTTTTAATTATAGTTTGACTCTTTAATTTGGGGTTATTTTGGGTATCGAAAGGACCAATCTTGAGTATATTATATCAATGGTTCTGAAATACTGTCGTCCGAAACCACTGGAACGCCGATGGGTCTCTGGAGAACTTGCGAGCATTCAAATATGATTATTAGAATAATTTGCGATGTCATTTTGACCTTTGCTTCTAAAAATGTATAAAAAACAAAATCAGCATCGTTTGGGCTAATACAACGTTTTTTTCCATTAATATTTTTCTGTTTTATGCTCCGGCCTTCAATAGGTTAATGAAAGCGACGTTTTGCAAAGGCGTCGAATCTTAAAAAATACCGTACTTTTCCCATGTTTTACTTTGCCCATAAAATAGGCGAGTAAAATAAAATCAAAAGTACAAAACAATTTTATGTTTTCTTGGTCACCAAACTAGGTAAGGCCCGTATTATTGTGGTCGAGGATCGTTACGTAAATACATAAAATAAAATAATCAATAAACATAAATTCGCAACAATTCATTTGCTCTCATGAACTCACCCGTGGAGAGAACCACGAACTTCTTAAATGTAGATCAAAAGATCGATATGTTTTTCATTTTCTACAACGCTCTTACAAAGTTTTTGTCACTACATTACATAAACGGTACAATTATAATGACAGACTCCAATCTGTAATGTTATAAATAAATTATACAAACTGAATGAAATAAATAAATTTAAAAAAGACATTTAAAAAAAAAACAAATAATTTTCGTTATAATTTTTTTAAATTGTTGTAGTTCATTAGTTAAAACAGTTCGGTTAAATTTCAGTAGCAAATATTTTGGGAATCAAGTAGATACCTATGTACACATTTTGTATATTAGAAATTTCCGAAATTCTGTTCAGTTTTTCAAATTTTTGTCAAAAATGATTTGTTATGTGATACCGCAGTATAATTTCAACTGCTTCCAAACGTCTAGAGACAGTGAGACTATGGCATCCCCAATGGAAGGATATGGTGAAAAGGAAGGTGGAGAAGTACCCGGCTATTTATATCTGGTCACCAAACACGGCCAAAGCCAGTTCAAGCAACATTTTGAGAACACTGAAAATATCTTCCGCTTTGAAATGTGCCGCAAATATACTACTCGTTTATATTATTTTTAATGTTTTTTTGTGAAAAAACACAAATTAATTCTCATTATCTAAAATTAGATTAAACTGCCGCCACCTCGGAACAGGCTCAGCCTAGTGAGGTGGATTATACCAAAAAATGTATGTTAATTTATTGGTTAATAAATAATTTAAAAAAAAATTAAATAAAATTTACTTGCGCACGCCGGGATTTGAACCCGCGATATCCGGTTTGCTGGGCGAGAGCTTTACACCTCGACCACGGATGCCGTCATAAATATTGTCATATACCATCGTACTATTGTGTTGACCCTCAGTAAGTCATATTGTGTAAATAAGTGGCTAATGCCGGAAAAGTCTACGTATCTACAAAGGGGCTTCTTGTAAGATTGGTATTTTTGTGCAGCTTCTCGTGCAAGTCACCAAAACGTTAATAAAAATTATTACAAACCCCACTCTTGATTTAACCGACAGTTATAGCTGCCGACACCCCTTCCAAGAACCAATTTCTCGAATCAGGTTCGACACCTGACCAAGCGCAACGTTTGCCCGACTATTGCAGAATACCGTGTAAACTGGGCTTGGATTACCCACTGCCGGCTAATAGTGGACTTTGATAAATTAATAGTGATTTATAACACGTAACCAGTTCGTAATGAAGCGAACCTTTTAACTAAATTAAGAGAGAATTATAAGAAAAGCAAATGCATAATGGGTAAGAACTTGAAAAGACGTCGTAGTAGAATACCTAATGGGCGCTTTACACGATGCTTTTTTTCGTACCGGTACCCGTTTGGAAAGTATTTATATAAACGCCCATTTGGGCTTTTACACGCATAACATGATGACTGGATAACTCGTCAAAATGATAATTCAACATACATTTAAAAAGTGATACAACAAAACTAGGTTAAATAGGTAAGGTTTATTTGTTGCTTTTTTTCATCGCTTTTAATGACATATCACCTTTTAAAAGTGTGTTGAATTGTCACTGTGTTGAGTTATCATGGAATAGATCACTGTAGAAATATATTGTATATTTGTACAGCGCCCTTGAGGTGATTTTGCACAAAAACGGCGCTATACGAATCATCCAAATATTATTATTATTAACCGAAAAGATGACCGATACGGAAACTGGACGAAAAAAAGAATCGTGTAATCGTGTGGCTACCATAATACGGGCATGTGCCTAGTATGGTGGCTGCAGAAACAAAAAATGTTATAATTAAAATTTTTATGAATAAAGAAACACAAAAACAAAAAAAAACGCCCATAACTCTCCTTTTTATTATTATCACTATATATTATTTATAATTAATAAATAAAATCTACTAGAGCACGACAGGATTTGAACCTGCGACATTCGGATTGCTAATTGCGAGCCTTACCCCTCGACCACGGAGGACGTCAAATTGATTAAAACTTAATTTGATTTTCGGTCGCGGTTCCCGAACAAGATGACTACAGAAAAAGGTTGGTATTATTGAAACGAGAAAGGTTGCTTGATGAAATTATACTGTCAGAACAAAAGCGCTGATGATTTCCTGATAACATTTGACGTGGCCTTCTTCAAGCATCAAAAAGACCAGTCTTCTGATGAAGCTGATGGCGTAACAGCTGGCGGAAGCAACGGGAATGCAATGACACGAAAGGAAAAAGCATATTACGAATCTTCTTGTGAGAGTGAGAAAAGACCTATTGGCACAGGTAAAACGGTACCTGGCCACTCTCGTTACGCACAAAAGCCATTGAAGCTCTGGTCAAACAGGTCTGCAACGTCTGCAAAGCAGCGAATGTGGATGGAAGATGACCGGTTTGGACTTGAACGATTCGAGCAGAAGTGTTATCGGTCTCAAATCTTTTGTTAGACATAACACAGATGGTAATATAACTTTGATTGATGTGAATTAATTATGTTTTTAGTCTTAGAATAAAGAATAACACAAGGAGTACCTTTTGGACTTGTTTCGTGATCCAAATATTTGCCTAATCGAGACATAAATTTCCAATACAAAACTGTGTTTACGAAATTCAAATGGGATGGAGGACTACGTCATTTTTGTATAATAATTAGATCCCAATGGTCAAGTGGTTGAAGACGTTGTCCCGGTAAGACAGAGATCCTGGGTTCGATTCCCAGTTGTGTCTTGTTCTGTTTCATGTTTGGTTTAGATTTATTAGTATTATCTTCTTCTTCTTCGATGATTTATTACATTGGTGGGCCCTGCCAGCCCTAAAGCAGGCGCAATTCGAGCAGGCATAGTCAAAGAGCCAAGGCGCTGATACTCCAACACCTAATACAGCGCCCTTGAGGTTTTTACTAGCACCAGGTGCCGTTTGGATCCAAAATAACCCATCTTAATACCGTAAAATAAAGTCGAAATCTTAATGACATAAGTGAAGAAGGCGTCTATAAAAATATGCGACACACAGCCCCGGTTAATGTGACGGACCTACGATCGTATTTGCCGTAGCAAATACGAATATGAATACCTCGGGAAGTTTATTAAATTAATCGCCTAAAAAAATAAACTCTGATGATTGCCGCTAATTTTATTTAGACAATCTAACAGCAATGACGCCACGGCCGTTACAGCCCAACATAAAGATCTAATCACATAGTCATCTGTCCGAGACTGTGTCAGAACAGAATGCCACGCGATTCTGGCAATTAGCGCTGCCATAACATTGCCGCAGGTAATGACCAAGAAGCGGTGTCCGTCGTCTGTCGGGCATCATTCCTAACCAAACGACGACGCACACAATACACGGGGTTCTCAACCAGTGGGCAGAGGCCATCAAGTGGTATGTGGAAAGATTTCATGGGTCCGGTAGGTTCGATTAAAAATAGCTATTATACCAGCAATGATCGCAAGTGTTACGTAGTTGAATAACAGTAGTAATACAATCGCACGTTATCGCAGTCTAGCTTGTACGACGTGGTTGATTGACAATATACAACTGACAACCGGTGGTACTCTCTTTACTGCACTAGTGTGAAATCCATCAAGCAGAATCGAAAATTTCCTTTGGCCATGTTTAAGAGAAAGCTACAAGCTAAAAAAATGTATACTCTTGGTATACCTTTACCTACGATAAAGGCTAAAACGGAGTCTAGAAACGTTCGATTTCAAGCAAATAACTGGTTTTTATTTATTTTGTAAATAATTTTATAAGAAAGAAATAAAGTTAATCACGTGAAACTGTCACAGATAATCTTAGCTATAATACTGTATTTTTTAAAAGCTGTTTCCTTTATGCGTTCATACATTTCTATTGAAAAAATATATTTTTTAGTAGTTCGCATTTATATTGTTTATTGAGTAATTTATATATTTATTTGTATTCTACTCAAGCGAAGCGATATGAAAACTTTCAATTCATGTAAAGCATATTATTTGGTATTCATAATGTACACTAATTCGTTATAAAGATTAATCAAAATAGTGATTTAGCATTAAGCTTCGCCTTAATTGCACAGATGTTTCTAGGGCACCTATTTCTTCATCTCATTGAAACTAGACCAGAGTTCGGGCACTTAAAGGGAATATCACACGGTCGTTTATGCAAAAGAGGCAGAGATCAGCAAACGACACCAAACTTAGAGTTTCTGGAGATACATACCTAATTCCAAAAAACTTGTTAAAACTTTTGTATAAGTTTTAGTTATAGTATAAGTTTTAGTATTTCATCCGAGATAGTCTTAAGGTTCGGGGTAGACCCAAAACCTCCTAAGGCGGGGACACTGAATTAAATCAGCCTCCTAACTTGTATGAGAACCTCCAAAAATGTATTTGTGTATATTTTTTTTAAATTAACTAAAACATTTTAAGATGTTTTAATAAAAAAAAAATTAAAACGATAATTTTTGAAAAATCCCATACTAGTTAGGAGGCTGCTTTGAATGAGTATCCCAGCCTTGTGGTCTATGAGGTTTTGGTAGACCCCGCATTCCGAATTTCTACCGACATATAACATGCTCTCTATTAAAAAGATAGTGTTTTATTAAATATTTTCACAATAGTCACTTGCTTATTAACCCCTTCAGTAATCATTAAAAAATTAAAAATCGAAAAAAAAAAACAAAATTTTTTTATGAATGAAATTTATTTACTGATCCTATATCCTTCATAAATGGTATTACTCACAGACATAGGAATTAATAGACGAGAAGATAAAGGCGAGGGGTAAAATCAACTGTTGAAGAACGAAGGGAGTGAAGATGACTGTGATTCGTCAATAAATCAATCTGACAGTAAATAGGCATCTCGCATTATAATATCACCATTTACTTCTTAAAAGTAAAATCTGCTTTGAATGAATAGACATTTTTACATGGGAGCGCAAATTACTCGCCACGTTATGAACAAATTTGCGAAGTCCAAATTCGGCAAAGTAAGGCAGCTTCTATATTCAGAGTCGTAGTTAGTTTCAGAGTATTTAGTTAAGACACTTTTATAAATGTTCATAATTTACTTCCCAGCAACCAACCAGCTTTGTGTTTCGCGTCCAGACGTTTCTCGATGTGATAGTAACAACTGATTCATATTATACGATGTGAATATGCTTAAAATAAAATAAAATAATGCTTATATATGGAATGTAATACGACAATTGGGTTTATTCTCTTTTTTCGCATCTATTTTTACCAGTTTTCATAGTACAAGTAAACATTTTGCCGTGTTATTTCGTAAAATGAACCGATGATGCCTCGACCATAGTTCGCACAAGAATGATGACGTCACGTTTTCAAATATCACTTGAGGCCGTACGCGAGCCCAGCCGGCTCAATGGAACCGGTATGGGGAGTGGGGATAATACGCTTTTAATCACTTAGGGCAGGTCTACCTAATATTCATATGTCTATGGTATTACTGGACCAAAATGGGATTGAACGTTGATATTATGGTGCATAGTGTGAGATAAGAAACAAAAGAACACAACTCACAACCGAGAGATCTCAATGGGTTAATAAATATGTTATTATTTTGCAGGAGGGCAGTGAGAACCAGCCATCAATAAGTCCGAAGATCAGAAAAGATTACGCATCTCTGCAACAACAGAAGTCGCGGTGTATGACCAGACCAGTGACCACTTCGATAACCTGCACCCGGGGGGGCGTGACTGCTGCCTATGCGGTAATGGAAATGGCGTGGCGGTCAACAACATCGGCACATCATGCAGGGCCTGTTTGCCAAGTGGACGCGTACATTAGCCCGGAGTGAAAGAGGCCGAAAAAAAATTATTTTCGAATTTCAAAAACCCTATATCATTTAATGTTGCTGTAGATAAATAGCTGTTGAAAAATATTTTTTATTTTTTTTTGACATATTATGATCTTCAGGTGGCGCAGAGGACCTGAAATTTTGAAAAAATGATCGATTCTAGAAATTTTTAAAAAATTTAAAACAAAATTATTATCATATTTAACTTTATTATTTGAATTAAAATATAAGGAACATTAAGAAAATATATATTTTTTAATCATTTCAGCCTTCAGTCGTGTCATATGCGTATGGGGTAGCTCCCTGAATTCCAGAGGAAAAGTGTAATTTTGTTCCGAATTTCGGCATTTCTTTTCTCGATTTTATTCTTGCTCGAATATATCCATCGCGTGCTGTACTTCCGCAAACAGCCAAGCTAGCTTCAGTGACCAGCTTCACACCTCTTTCCACAGCCTGTGTGTGACAGGGAAAATTTTCAATCCGGATATTTATATGTTCGCTCATAATTTTGTCCCATAATTCACTGTCACCGTATTTTTTTTTTGAATGGTGGCTAGAATATTTTTTCTGTCTTCCAGTTTATCAAATCATAATAATCGTTGGCTTCGAAGTTTAGTTTTGGAGTCAAGAATGTCCTTACTTTTTTCTCCTTTGCATTTTGTCGGGCTTTAAGAATTCTTCTTACTGCTAATTCTTTTATATGCTGTCTTTCGTCTTGTAGCATCGCTAATAAAATATTTTCAGAATGAGCGAAGAAAGAGTTCCGCTCGATTATTCGAAAAAAAATTGTTTTCAGCTCATATTTTAAATAGGAGCATCTTTTTATCATACTAAGGACATGTTTCGGACAATCTTTACATGAAGGTTTTGTTTTTATGGTGAACCATATTGGCGCATACACTTTTATCACAAACGTAGCAATCTCAACCAGACTATGAGTTGGAAACTTTGTTGCTACATATAGTCTCAATATTCTATTTGCACAGGTTAGCCAACGAGAGTGTGCCAGCTTTCCTGGTTGCTTATTAGCCAAATCAGTTTTTACGCTGCCTTGTGTTACAGCTTGACAAATTTTATACAGATATTTTTGATCATTGCTTAGAATTTTCGATATCGGGTAAGACTGTCGTAATTTTATCAATTTTCACCACAGGGAGGTCTTCACAGTGCTGTAACATCTTGCCAATGACTCCTGCGAACGTATTGAGACCTGAAGTACTGCCATCCAAAGTATTAAAAAGATGACGCAGTGGTAATTCGTTGGCATGCAACAAACATATAAACCAGTGTAATGGTCTATTTAAATGTCTTTCAATCAATGCGATTGCTTCATTCTTGAAGCCCGTGTTTACAGCCGCTCCATCGCATCCAATGGCTACAATGGTTGATAAATCTCCGAAGTGCAAATTTAAAAATTCTACAATTGAATCCTTATTAGAATTAACGGTTCCAGAAGGAGGCGCGACGTGGCCAATGTACTAAGAATCTGGCTCGGAGAGCAAAACAATATGTTGTTCAGTAATGGTTCTCCTGTGGTACTTGTTATCATGTTTTTCCTGCCCAATTGTCTTGTCTTTCCGACCATCAAAATATAACCCACTTATTTTACCGTCAGAACTCCCGAAGCTCGAAATCTGCCTTCTTTGCAACTCTTCTCGAACTTTTCGGCGCTCGCGTCGTAATTTACTTCTATCTATTACTTTTGAGAAATCTTGTTTACAAATAAAACCAATATCTTGAAGAACTGCACTGGCGATGGTTGATGCTTATCTGTCGGAGACACCAGTCCTGTCACAGGCAGTGGCAAGATTTTTTAATCGATGCCTCATCTGATTTGTTTGTGATTTCGATGTGGATGGCGTGGAGTATGTCGGAAAAAGTGTATAAAAGTCTGGATCTTGATTGCTGTCTGATAATCTTACACTATCATCCGAGGTCTCTGAAGTCTCTGGTGAGGGGCTCAGAGGTTTCTCAACAGTCTGTTTTTGAAGTAATTTATTTTGCCTCATCAGTCGTAATTGCCTACGCTCCAAATCCTTGGATGCCACTATATCTTTTGAGCCGATAAACATTTTGCGGGTACTTCTCTGATCTTGCAGGAATTCTAAGCTCCTTCTTGGGTATTTTCACTAAACATTTACAAAAATCGACACAAATGCACTTGCAAACAGCAATATCAAAGAGTTTTTTTGTTGCATCTTCATAAAATTCAGTTTTCTTTTTAGGTACTCGACATTTCAAGCATTTGTACTTGTGATAATACCGGGTTAGTTTAGTTACAATTTGACGTTCAGTTACAATAGGAATAGACGCTTTATTCCACAACATAATTAGATCAATTGCAATTATTTCACATATATCTTTCACGGAAGGATCTTTTCCATTTGATAACCACTGCAAGTCATTTCTAATCCACAAATAATACTTTATTACATCCGAATAAGTTGGCAACACATTGTCTTTTAATTTTTCTGGGCCACCAAACATAGAACACATTGAATTTTTTCTTGTTTTAGGCATATTGCAAAGAAATCACAATCAAGTTTTCGTAACTGTTCCAACGAACGTGCTAATGTCAGTTAATTACTGATTAACTGCAGCTGTTGTTACGCAAAATAGTGTCAAAGGATGGGGGGAAGAGGAGTAAGTTAGATGGCTAAAACTAAAATACATTTTGTGACGTTTAAGCTGGATTAGATGATGCGCTTATTTACTATCAAAATCTGAAAAAACACCATTTTTGTAGAACTTTAGGGTCAGTGCGCCACCTGAAGATGAAGTTGGAATTTGATGATATTTTGTGTACTTAATAGGGTACTACCAAGGCACCCATTGGTAATATAGGAAACACGAAATTCGAAAAAAAGTTTTTTCACTCCGCCCTAGCGTACATGCAGAAAAGATCCAACTGACAAATTATCTCAGTTTTAAGATATTTGAGGAAATATAAGATTGAATAAATATAAAATTACAGTAAGCTGCCAGCTTTAACAAATTAATGTAAATTTTGGAATTAGTATTTCTCTCGCTGATGGTGATCAATTTATATAAGTAATAATAAACAAACATTTTTTTTCGGAATAACTTTATTGAGTAAAACCTCAAATTGTAATATTTAATTATTGAAGACAATATTTGCGATTTCTAAACGAAAATCTGAAACAGAAAAATCAGAAAAGGATATGGTATATATTCATACATAAAGATAGTTGCCAATAAAAATGTGCGGTGAAAAAATGAAGACAATGTTGGTAGTTCTTATTCGAAGTATGATACAGTTAAAAGTGACCGAGGGGGATAGGGTCCCATTAGCTCAGTTGGTAGAGCTGTGTCCCGGAAAGACAAGGGTCCTGGGTTCGTGTCCTAGATGTGACTCAATAATTAAACAAACATTTCATAGAAAAAAGATCACAGCGACGATTTGTTTTCAAGAAGGATCCACAAAATATTGCACTCATTTTTTTGAAACATTTGTTTATCGACTCTATCTTTAAAGCGACTATATTATAAACAAGTTATTCTTAATCGACGTTTTAATAAAGAAAAGAAAACAGATCCGAATTGAGTAGGGGCTCGAAGCTCCTTGAAGTAATTTTCTCACGAAAACAAATAATCCATTCAATATTATTATTATTAAAGCAAAGATTCGTTTTTGTGGCGTATTGTTAATTCTCTTGTTTACATATACTTGATGATCAGGAGATTTCAATAATTAATTCGGTTCGTCTGAGATTACGAGTGTGTTTATTATTGTGAGATATTTACAATAAATATCTAGTTGGACTTGGGTCCGTTCTATAGGGAAGTTCTAAGCGACTCTGAGCGGGAGGGAACTCGTACTGAGATGCTCTCCTGTAGATCGGCTAGCATCGGCTGTACTCGTAACCATTCGGTATTAGACCCAAACGGCCTACATGTTGTCTCTGTCATGTGGTATTACTACTGCCACATATGGAGACATCTTAAAAATACTAAACTAAACATCCCACATTAAATCTTCACACTTTAAAGACATCTGTTGAGCGGTATTAAAACTAGAAATATTTACCAACACTACAGTTTGTAAGGATCCAAAAACGAGTCTTGGGTCTTGGATTCTTTCTGCAATGTGCAAAACGTAAAATTCAAGTTTTGCAATATGCCTTTACTTTAGAATGGTATTACTACCAATATAATGTTTTTACTAGCTGAATCTTTTGTCCGATACATAAATTAGATACTCCCAATCTATTAAATGAATAATTTTTTTTTAAATATCCAAAGGGAGTTGAATCTTTTCTGCATATTTCCGTCCAAGTATGCAAGAGATATTCTGAATATTTGTGATGCAATGCAATACAGGTCAGAGTTGCATGGAATTCGTTAAATACGTTCGGTATGACAATAGCAATATCAATAAGGAAGCAACATTCGCATAGCCTGAATTAATTTATGCGTGTCTGTGGCGGCGGGACTTAGTTTTTTTAATTAAAATCTACAGTTTTAATCCAAAATTACGAAATTTAAAAAAAAACTAAGGGCGAGTTGTTTCGGAAAAACTGAACAATCGTTCAGATTCCCGAGTTCTATTCGAATGTAAGAAAATCTTCACGTCGATTTTATTCAAATATAAATTGGGTTGTTTCAACTCCGAAAAAGCTTCCGTTATATTTGAATAATCCGTTCCAGTGTTCCACGCCGAATCGGACAATTATTGCAGAGAATTCGATAGGAATTCATTTTTAGGCCGCAACACTCACAAGTTGTCTATGGAAGGCGGGCAAATGTCCGTCTTCTGTCAGATTTCTTTGCTCGTATGTTGTGCGTAATATTTTTTTACAAAATAAATAAAACAGTGAGTATAGTTTTTATTGGTATTCAGTTAATTACGTATTTAGTAAAGTTAATATGGTAACATGCAATCGTATTACTGATTTATTCTATCTTTTTCCAGGATGGGAAGTTCTTCCTAAACATAACCTAAAAGCCACTGAAGAAAATGGTGCTCAAATGACACCAGAATCATGGAAACAGATAGGAAATCAATATAATGCCCAGGGAAACTATAGTTAAACCAAACTATATGACTGTCAAACATTTAAACGCTGTTTATGTAGTTAAAACCTTGTGCCAGGTTGGTTAAAATTGATATATACTTGATATTTCTAATGCTTTATTGAATTTCCCTAACGTTATTAATAATTAACGCCCTATGAATAACTTTACTGAGAGCACCCTCAGTTTCTTGTTATTATCTGACACAATTCTTAATTTTGCGTTTTTTTATCATGTACCATATAATATATTACATTATATTATATTATCAATACTCGTTTTAGCGTCATCGCAGTCCAAGAGATAAAAATAATATATATGTACTGAAGGAATGCGACAGAGTTTATGATGTTATGACAAGTCTGTGTTTTGGATGATGGCTGTTCCTATGCAGAAACCAAATTATCTCCATGTGTCCATATCAACTCTCAAATTAAACGTTCAAGGGAAATGAACAAAACGGTTTTCGTTAGCAAGAACCGTATTATTATGTACAGTTAATTTGATATAAGTGGTATACTATTTTGATATTCATTCTCAATGTATTATGGCAAATATACATTGCACCGTCTACCTACATACAACTACATATATATATAAAACATATTGTACCGATGTTACTTATAATTTACAACGTGGAAGTTTTTCCCCTATAAATAAATAAGCATTTGAAATCATATAACATGGTTTCGTTTTATTTCTTATTTATCAAAAGTTGTAATATTGAGAACAATAGGCTTTTTATTATAATATATTTATTTTATTTTTTATTCATACATCAGAATAACTTTTTTATAAAGTATGATTTGGTGATGTGAGCCTCACTGGGTACGCAACCCGTGCTGAGGCCCTCATTTCATTTAATAATATTATGTATTTGTAAATTTTATACAGCCATGACTAGTGGTAATGAAGCTTTGATATTGCTTCTCAACACATATTTTATATCTGAAATTAAAGAAATTTGTTTTTAACTGTCTTCTGAAAATTTTAATGCCAGTTACAGGTTTATGCTAATTATGCAACATCCCAAACTATGAAATATTCATACGTGAGGGTAACTAGTCTGTTCAAAGGCCAGACAGGTACGATTGTCCCTCACGCAGATATCAGCTTAGTATGACGGTGCCAGTCCGTTCATTGCTTTATTCTTTATTTATAAAGTTAACTCTTTCTGTGACTCAAATCCAGTGTAGGAAATCATGTAGAAAGGTAGGGTATATAATGAACATCCCGTGGACACTATATAATATGTATTCAAATATTTATTAGGCAGACTAGCCCACAAATGTTTTACCAAAATATCGTTGGAAGACATTTTATGGATTGTTGTTATAGTATAAAACCATCCCGCCGTTTCCGCGGGGGCAGGCAGAGAGGACAGACTTCCAAACAAGTCGGTCTTGGCACAGACTCCTTGCCTCATTCATACTCATACATCGTCTCGTACATACTTTTCTGTTATTCTGTTATTACATTCGCCGACTCAAGTATCTGTCTCACTTGATCGAAAATGTCAATCACATGAAGAATGTTTGTTAAAATATCAATTTTTTCAGTCGGCAATAGTTTCTGATACATTGGTAGACAAGAGAAACAAACTTGCACCTTATGAATGTTTTTACCAGTTTTTTTTATCATTTTCAATCACTGAAACCAACGATACAAAAGCGAATTTCGACAATAGTATGTGTAGAAAAGATATCTAAACTTCTTCCCACAAAACCGTTAACTTCATAAATTTTAATCGTTAGGTTTTATTTGCGTTATTTGCCAAAATAGACGGGTCGTTATCACCATTAATAGGTACATTGTAGTGCATAAAATCTGTCAGATCGCAATTGTGACGTTTGCGCATGCGTCATTCTTTATCAAAATGGCGGATCGCGTTAACCGGCCGATTTCGGGTGATCACATTTTCATGAATATTTCGTTGAATTTTCTCTTGACGGACGATGAAACAACCCAATTTATGGAAAATTGAGTCGATTGACGTTGTGATGACTTTCTCACACGTGATTTTTTCCGAAACAACTCGCCCTTAGATTATGTGAGATTTCAAAAAACCGCCCGTTATCCCACCTTGAAGCAAAATTTTGATAGCATTAATGAAGTTTTGCATACATGACGTTCAAAATAACAGGAAAATTACTGTCTACATTTGGTTTCGATAATTGATGCCCGGGCATCGACGGGAAAGCTATTTTTTTAAGTAACTAATACCAACTGGTTATTTATAAGTTATGAGAGACTACTTAGTTGGACGCGATTAACTTTTATACATTTTTCAATATTTTATGTAACTATCCATGTATGTATAAAAAAAATCAATAATAAATAAAAAAAATTTAAAAAAACTTGTGATAGGTTGTAAGACAGAATAATTTAAACTCATTTCTTTGAGTTATTTTGAGTAATTGTAAAGCGCACTGAAAGTGATGAATAAGAACAAGCAATTTGGAGTCTTTTTCTACAAAAATGGTATATTATGAAAATAAAAATCTGCCCTGAGTAATCACACAGCAAGGCTGTCCAGAACGTCGGAGGAGTAAGTGCAACACGAATTAATAACCTGCTCTAGTGTCCTTTACTTGTGCAATAAAACACATATAAATAAATGGCAAATAATTCAAAATAGAGGCATGCGAGCAGTATTGAATTGTAGTAGATATTCTAAGATAATTATTATGCAGAAAAAACTAGGAATGTTAAGTGTGAGACAGCGAATAATTTACAATACCCTAATATTTATATTTAAGCTGAAAAATAAGAAGCTCTCAAAATACGTGTTTAAGAATGTAAATTTGAATTTCGCAATACATGGCCACCCCACGAGACTTGCAAAAATAAATTTGTTGGGAACACAAAAAAATAATCTCTATTTTTAAGGATTTAAGACACATGTTATGGAAGCTAAAAACCTTGCTGCTTTTCGTGGGTTATGCCTAAATACTATAAAGAATAAGTTTTACATGTATTGTAAAGTGTCTTTAATGTCATAGAAATAAGTTGTTGAAAGGTTTTTACTAGATATAAAAATATAATTTTTCATAACTAAATAAAAACATACAAAAAAAAAATCAAAACATAGTCTAATAAATAGATTTAACCGTATTTGGTGACCAGATCTAAATATCCAGGTACTCATTACTCTTCCCAATCTTGATCAATTTTTTATCCAATTGATCTTGATCATTTGCGGGCATACTGTGAGTCAAACGCATTGTCCTTTCAACATAATATAGAAGTTTCACTCGATTACGTTTACTAGAAATAAAAATAAAATCATCTATACTTAAAACTTTAACAATAAACCTTAAAATCTATGTCTACGCGTAAAGATCTAGGTCTTTACATAGACAGCAAATTAATTTTGATAAGCACGCACCCGAATTGCTATCCGTCATTGGTTTAAATGTTCCAATACCAGGCACACTACGTTTCTTTACATAGAAGACAACAACACTAATGTTAATAATTCACCAATTACTTCGAGAATTTCAAATTATATCCACTACGAACTACTTACACTTAGAAATTTTTCATGATTAACTAACATATAAAACTAATATATTAAATTTCTTCGCGTGATAAATCATTTTAAAACGATTACAATTAGTGAGCTTCGTGTGACTTGACTTCATTTTTTTTGTCTTCATCTCTCCACACAAATTCTTCGCGCTTTAAAATTTTTGTCTTATCTCTGCACATACTTTCTTTCCATGTGGTATTTTTGTGTTATTATTACTCATACTTACATCGTTAGTAAGGATTTAGATCAATCATTATTATCACAGACGAAATTACCAAGACATTTCAAGGACATACGTAATAGGTACATTATTAATATGTATAATTTAATATTAAATACAATATAATTAATATTTAAATAAAATGTACTGAGAAGGACCAAATAAAATGTCCAGTCGGTAAGGAGCAGTTGGGACTCTAGTACGGTATTCACATTAACCCTTCTTTGATGCGTCAATGACTTTTATGAATGGTGTCTAACCGCAATTTATAACCATGTAATTAGGTAATAATCTGATAATTAATTGGCTAGTCTGATGCATGTACAACAATGAGTATATCTAATTGGAATTAGTTAATTGGCAAGTCATTGAAGCCCAAGGCCCTTCCCGCATCATCTTATTTCATGGTGTCTATCTATGTTGAAGATAGTCTTTGTCTATGGTATCTAGGGCATGTCGAGAGGATAGGATTCTTATTCTGCTGACATAGATAATATTATTATATAGGTAAGTACAGTGTATGTTTTATTATAATGAGCTTCATCAGTGGCTGAGTGAGCATCGAGTAATATAAGGCATTAGCTGAATATATTTTTTTAAATAAATACAAAATATATACACGGAGACCGGTAACTCGTGATATGCGATATAACACAGAGAATCCAAAAAAAATAAAAATTTAGAAAAATCTCCTGATAAAACATACATGACGCCAACGGGACTTGAACCCGTGTCCTTTCGATTTCCGGTCGACAGCTCTGACCACTGAGCTATGGCGGCT
This sequence comes from Hesperophylax consimilis, assembly GCF_061612785.1. Taxonomy (NCBI): domain Eukaryota; kingdom Metazoa; phylum Arthropoda; class Insecta; order Trichoptera; family Limnephilidae; genus Hesperophylax; species Hesperophylax consimilis. The sequence goes on along the minus strand of NW_028301265.1, from coordinate 1,651,555 downwards.
TATCTCTTATCCGCGAAATAATTCAATATATACTAGTGTTTCATTCAACAATTACTGCTTGTTATATTTTTTCACCGTTGGCGTCATGTATCTTTTATTAGGAGATTTTTCAATGTGGATGAGTGTTTCAGGTTAATAATTATTGCTTATAAAATAATTGTTACCCTTTGTGATATGCATAAAAAATCTTGTCTTAAAACATTAGTTTACCAAAAAATAATAATTAAAAATTTAGAGTTTGTTTTTAACTTTTTTCCATTTCTTTCAGCAACTGTGGATTGAAGAATCTTTCGGAGCAGCTACGCTATGAAGCGATTTGAAACACAATTAACTTGACATGAAAAATTTAAAAAAATGCATATTCGGGCTCGATTTACTAGGCAACGAAAGCCCAAATTAAAATAAGTTATATCACAAAATAGACCCCAAATGTAATGTTGATTCGCCAGTTCACCGCTTGCACTGCGAGTTTCCGGACACCGTGTATAGGTTTTCATTCCAAAGAGGACAAATGTCATATTTAAGGATGCTGCGTGGAGGATCTTTTTTAGGAAGGTGTGAACCTTGGTCTTCAAGAGACTATTCGAATAAACAAACGAACTGCACTCGCCAATTTTTTTTGTTTTTTGTTTTTATTTTTTATTGCTTCTGTTTTGTTTTTTTTTTTTTAACTGGTCAATTTTAAATTATGTTTAGGTACTCTTTATAAAAAATAAAATAACCTGATGTTTTTAGTTTCATTTTTTGTTTAAAAAAAACGAGTATTAAGTGGTTAAGAATATGAAAATAATATTTATTGAAAAAATAATTTAAGTTGTTTTGAGGTGTTAATTTTACACCACAATTGAAGGAGTATGAAGATATCCATTAAGTTCACCATATAAGGACAAATTCAATGAATGCAACACAAAATAATTCGTAAAAGGTCAGCAGGCCAACAAGTCAACTGTTGCCAATTAAGAGATGAGGTCACAGGTTAGCAATATGCGAAACGGTGCCGAGACGTCACCGAATAATGGCGACCCAAAGGTCAGTCAGTAAGTTAGGAATCCATCGCGTGGACAACGAATAACTCACGACATAACTGTGATAAAATCACCTTTACTACCCGTGAACACGAAGCCTCCCTTATTAAGCCCCCGCATAACCCAATTTCTACCGATTTATAACAAGTTTAACGTTAACTCTTAAAGGTTTTGAGTTTAAAAAAAATATATTTTTCTATAGAAAAAAATCGCACAGTACCTAAGCTCCGAAAATTATTAAAATTAGTTTTTTTCTGTTATTTAATATCTTATAGGCATGAAAAATTCACATCTCTAAATGCAACTAAAGCATTTGTCGGGGGATTTTTGCTCTATTTCAAACGAGTCGTGTTTTATTAAATATTTTCACCATTTTCGCTTAGTTATTATCGTTTTTTAATACTAGCGCGCTCGCTCTAATATTCGTATTTACATAACTCTCTTTCGAACCATCTTTGAACGCTTACTACGGGGCCTTATTAAATATGAATTCACAATTAATTATCGTCAATATACTGTGAAGATCTACAAAGAATGCAAGGCTGAGGTAAGCGTAATGAGTACGATTAAGAAAGGGACACTCAGGTGGTTTGGGCATGTAGACCAAATGAACGAAGAACGGAGTGCAAGGAGAATATGTGACTCAAGTGTGAATGGTAGAATAAATTGGGGACACCCGAGGAAGACATGGCACGATCAAGTTAATCAGATACTGGAGTCAGGCCATGTCAAAAGTCAGAATAATCGAAGAGTATATATGAGATGATGTGAATTGTGAAAAAGGCAAGGAGTGTGTGCCAAGACATCGTTGTTTGGCGGTCCGTCATATCTGCCTACCCCTGCGGGGAAACTCGAAATACTCGGCATAAAATACCGAAGATCAATCGAGTAGATGACAATATAATACACATTGATAGAAGTAAGATTACCAGTAGGTGTACAGCAGACAGAGGGTTAACATTAAGAAAATTACTAAGTAATAACAAAGTTTGTATACCAACCGTCCAATAACGGTGTACAACAGTAAGTTATTTCGAATAAAGGCTAAATCTGCATAAAGGTAAATATATAATATTTGTTTTATGCTGTTATTTAATACTTGCCTAATTGAGGATAACTCGTTTTTAGGGAGGAAATGGTGTTATTTAGGTGATGGTTAGTTAGTTAGTTTATTTAGAGTTCCAGGCTTTGAAGCCCTCATAAGAACCCAGTGGCAGGTTTGAGAGAGAAAATAAACAACTTAATTCTGTAAATGTCTTTATCAAGGAATCCCGCCGTCCAGATTCCAGCATCGAAGCACAATGGATAAAGTTATTGGCCCCGGGGACGCAGTTAAGAGGAAGCTACAAGCCGAAATGTGTATATTCTTGGTATACCTTATATTGTAGGTAATAGGCATTAAAATCGATTGACAAACGGATTTCAAGCACAAAACTGGTTTTTATTTATTTTGTAAATGATTTTATAAGAAAGCAAAAAAGTTAATCAAGTGAAACTGTCACAGATAATCTTAGCTATAATACTGTATTTTTAAAGTTTTTTTTCCTTTATGCGTTCATACATTTCTATTGAAAAATATTTTTTTTTGTAGTTTACGTTTATGTTTTTTATTGAGTAATTTATTTTTTATTTGTATTCTACTCAAGCAAAACGATAGGAAAACCTTCAATTTATCTAAAGCATATTTTCTGGTATTCATAACGTGCACAAATTCGTTATAAAGATTAATCAAAATAGTGATTTGGCATTAAGCTTCGCCTTAATATCTATTTTAACGTACCGAAAAACAGTAATATTGCCCTGGTAAACATTTATTACATTTTTTTTAAATATAGTTTTACCATTTATGTATATTGTGCAGATGAGAAATGAAACGAAAAAATAGGTTCCGCTTTTTTACCTCCAACTGACCTCCAACTCTCCTAACGCTTTAACTAAAACTACCGAATCGGGTCAACGCGCGCCGCTTATCGCGTTCTAATAGTGGAACAAGTCTCGTAGAGATATTGGTACCCAGTAGCGCTTCTAATTGTAGCTCTATGGGTTTTCCTGGTTTTTTAACCCTGCTTTTATCACGTCCGAAATTGGAACCCTTACAATGAAAAGTGTTTTCTGAAAATTGTACGTTTAACCCAGCCACAGCACACGAGAAACCTTCATATTATTAAAATCTAAACCCCACCTTTCGTTTTCGGGGTAATAAATTACGCTTTTGGACTTAGAGCTTTTACCATTTTGAATTCTTTTAACCTGGTTTTCAATGGTTGATCGTTAGTACAAACCCAAATGTTCAACTGTGAAAATAAAATATACAATAGGTACAAGTATACGCAAAGTAAATATGACATTAAGACCAAAACCGTGTGCGAAAAAGGCAAAAACTTTTGAGTTAAGTGTGCTAAGTCACTCCTAAATATTAATAATAATAGTTTAATCAGAAAAAAATGTACAAGTGAAATATTGATTAGATTAGGGGTAGTGAACCTTTTTACCGTCGGGGGCTTTTTTGATATTTGTAGTATCACCTGCGGGCCGCACTTAGATTGTCCGGAAGGGGGTTTGAAATTCTCGATATATTATTTTAATCTCCTTTTACCAACAACAGATTTATTTTTTATAACACACCACCTGACAAGAAGTTTTAAAATAAAAACATTGGAAAATGCGTGACCAAACGTTATCACGATGACTAGAAATTTATAACTGTACTCGAAACGCGAAAATAGTTTCCCTTGAATTGCGTCAGCAGGTGAGTCCGCAACACGAAGAATTTTATGTTCCTTTTAAGCTGGGTCCAGACATGTTCTTTTGTCCGTACCGTACCTCCGTTTCGTACCAGCGTCGCGATCCAAAAACTCTGGACGCATCATCTTTTGTCCGTACCGTACCTCCGTTTCGTATCCGCGTCGCGATCAAGAGCCCGTATCTCCGTAACGTCGCTCCGATCATCGCGTGTTCATTTCCTCCCACCATGTCGTCGACTGTGGAAGTGTTTGAGAATTTTACGATTGCTTGCGCGTCCTTCATTGTTATTCACAATAATATATAGCTGGGTCCAGACATGTTCTTTTCTCCGTACCGTACCTCCGTTTCGTATCAGCGTCGCGATCAAGAACGCTAGTTTTGACGCCCGTTCGGTACGGTACGGTGGTACGGCGTCTCGATACGGATAGAGGTACGCTCCGATCCATCGCGAGTCGGTTTTTCGACCCGTTCAAAGGCGATACGGTACGGGTCTGCGCCAGTCTGGACGTGTTCGCGGCGTGCATTGGTCGTGTTCTCTGTCACTACCCGAATCAGCGTGAAAAATGCAGTGGGATAACTATAATATTGTGAAGCTTATCGATGGATATAGGGCCAGGGAAGTTCTGTGGGATCCCGGAAACAGGAATTATTACAATAAAAATATAAAGCAAGATGCATGGGAGGAACTGTCTTTCGAAATGGAGTGCGGTGTGAAGAAGAAGATGGATGCTCTTGATCGCGACGCGGATACGAAACGGAGGTACGGTACGGACAAAAGATGATGCGTCCAGAGTTTTTGGATCGCGACGCTGGTACGAAACGGAGGTACGGTACGGACAAAAGAACATGTCTGGACCCAGCTTAACGAAAAAAAAACAAAAAAGGCGACGTTGGTGGGAGTTAGAATTGTTCAAAAACAGAGAAAGATGTAAGACGCCGCGAACACGTCCAGACTGGCGCAGACCCGTACCGTATCGCCTTTGAACGGGTCGAAAAACCGACTCGCGATGGATCGGAGCGTACCTCTATCCGTATCGAGACGCCGTACCACCGTACCGTACCGAACGGGCGTCCAAACTAGCGTTCTTGATCGCGACGCTGATACGAAACGGAGGTACGGTACGGACAAAAGAACATGTCTGGACCCAGCTTTAAGGATGCAAGACTGGTCTTAACCTATGAGTGAAACTGCATTAGAGTCCTCGGGGATGAGGATGGTTTCCTTTGAAATGTGTCACCAAATGAATCCGCAACTGTAATTTTACGTCACATTCTGTACACAAAACTGGTTTTAACTTAAGAGCGAATCTATATTGCGAAAAGGCAACCAGGTAATATTTTACAACAAGAACAATATAAGAAATATAGGAACTTGTGCAAAAAATTAATTAAAACAACAAAAGAAAAATTCTACAAACAATATATATACGAAAACACATTAACTCCGAAACGTTTCTGGGATATATTTCGAAAAATCACCAAAACAAAAAATAATAAGTCGTCATTCATACAATCATTAGACACTAAAAACACAAACACTGCTGACCCCAAGGGGATGGCTAATTTTGCAAATCATTATTTTACTTCGGTAGGAGCTTCACTCGCTAACAAAATACTCGATAAATGTAAGAAAACTGAATCCGATCTAGCCAACATACCTTCAACTGTTTATAATTGTAAAGCAGATGAGATTCAAACTACGACTAATGAAGTAATGAAAATGATAGATGAACTCAAGACATCGAATGCTTGTGGGTCAGATAAAGTGTCAACAAATTTGCTAAAAGTGTTGAAACCACTTATAGCTAGTACTATTGCATTTATCTGTAATCTTAGTTTCAAATCAGGCATATTTCCGAACCACTTAAAAGAATCAATTGTCATACTGATTCACAAAAATGGTGACAAATCGGACATACAAAATTATCGGCCTATATCTCTACTAAATTCAATCTCAAAAATTATTGAGAAAAACGTCAAAAATCGTCTTAGCCTCTACCTAGAAAATCATAAGATACTATCTAAGAACCAATTCGGCTTTCGACCCGGTTTAGGAACAGAAGATGCTATTGCTAAGCTGACTGATATTATTTCCAATAATATTGACCAGGGAGTTAAGTCCATCGCTCTCTTCCTTGATCTGGCAAAAGCTTTTGATACCATCTCGCATAAAATACTTCTGAAAAAACTACAGGCCATCGGTATTCAGGGACAGCTATTCAAATGGATGGATAGTTACTTAGCGAACAGATACCAAAAAGTTAAAATTAATGATACTGTTAGCGATCCCGCCCTTATAGAATTTGGTGTACCGCAAGGGAGTACCCTAGGACCACTTCTGTTCAGTATTTATATAAATGATTTGTGTAACAGTAATCTCTCCAATCACATCATAACATTTGCGGATGATACTGTCTTAATATTTGAAGGAAGAAACTGGAATGCTGTACACAACAAAGCAGAAGACGGTATTAACCAGCTTAAATATTGGTTAGATTATAATCTTTTGACTCTCAATTCAGAAAAAACAAAATTTATACGATTTAGTGCGACAGAAGCGGGCCAACCCAAAGAATTATACAATATTTTCATACATAAATGCATCGAATAAACTATCTGTAATTGCTATAAATTAGAATGCGTGAACAGTATAAAATATCTCGGTATTGTTATCGACAAACATCTTAGATGGGACGGACATATAGACCTTGTGACTACTAAGGTTAGAAAGCTGACGCATATCTTTATGCCAATTAGAAATATCCTATGTCTAAAAGATTTAAGACTCATTTACAACGCTATGTGTGGGTCACTACTAGACTATGCATCATTAGGCTGGGGTGGATGCGCAAAAATGGTTTTAGACCACTTAGCAAAGGCCCAAAAATCCTTACTAAGGGTAATCATGAAAAAACCTTGTAGGTACCACAGCGATTCACTATTTGAAGAGTTACGAGTTCTAGATGTCAGACAATTATACATGAGGAAAATAATTTTGAACACTCATAAAAAACGTCATCTCTACCCATCTATCGACCACTTTCACGACACCCGACACTCACGGAGGAACCCAATCGTACCACCCACAACCAAAACTTCACTCGCTCAAAGACATTTTTCATTCCTAGGCCCAAAACTTTACAACTTTATACCTGATGCTTGGAAAAAGGAAAGCATAGGTGCTCTTCGTAAGTCGATCACTGTCTGGCTTCACCAATTAGGGAGAAAAGAGTGTGAACTCACACTTTTCCAAAAATAAAACAAACAAAATATCAAACACACTAAGAAAACAAGAAAATAAACAAAACTAAACAAACCAAACAACAAGTTAACATCAGTTAACTTTATAACTTTTTGCTTTTAATCTTTTATAATAATATTTTTTTATGTATCATTATTTTTTAGTTATATACAGGGTGTCCGGTGGTAAAGTGCAGTAACTTCGGGAGGTGATTCTACGTGATCGTAGGAGTAAAAAAGATAAATAACTTTTTCTGAAATTCCAACTTTTAGATGTACTTTTAAGCTAATAACGAAAAATTTCTCCGACGTGCCTAAACGGCATTATTTTTTTCGTCGTTTCCAAATCTACATCCCGCGCCCCTTCCTGCACCCCCGCTATTGTAATTCAGTAAGCAAACGTCTGTGCTTTGAATGTGTCACATAATTTGACGCGCGGAGTAAACAACTTTGAAAATTTAATTTATCTAGTGTTAAAAGTCTCATTCAAATAAAAACTTGTTAATTTAGTGTCTTTATATAGTGTTTAAGTCTTACTAAAAAGTACATCTTTATTCGGTGCGTGTTTTCCTTGAACATCGAGTTTTATTTAGTTTAAGAGTAACCTAACTGTTAAAAATGTGTTTCTTTTGTGCGTAATGTGCAGATGAAATACGCCACAATGTACGAATTATAAATAATATTACTGTACGTTTACAAACTTGCCTACAAGCAGAAGGTGGACATTTTGAAAATATTTTAAATTAGTAAAAAGCGATGAAATTAGTTAAGTGTTCAATGAGTTATTAATATTTTTTATAATAAAAAGTGTAACGTGATTTTAGTGCAGTTCTCGTTTTGAATTTGGTAAAATATCAAAACATACGGCGAACTCTGTGTTGTTATTGTTTACAATTCACATGCGGTTTCCATGGATACGCGCCACTCACAATATCGGTTTCCATGGATACGCGCCACTCACAATATGCAACGTTGCCACGTTCACACTTGCGAATTTATCGGTAAGTTTGCACCTACACTATGGATTTTTAGCAGGTATATCTTTTTGTATGAAAAAGAAAAAATTGGAATTTCGGAAAAAGTTATTTATCTTTTTTACTCCTACGATCATGTAGAATCCCCCCACGAAGTTACTGCACTTTACCCCCGGACACCCTGTATATATATATTTTTTTTTTAGTTATGGTAATATTTTATTACTTTTCTTTTTTTCCTTTTTTGTTTTTGTTCTTACAAAATATGTATGCGTGCATGAATACTAACTCAATTTTGACTGTCCTAAAACGGGAATTCCTCCTAGTTGGGCAGTCAAAGTATTTTTTATGTATATGTACATGTGTCATTGTATCATCACCTGTACTAAATAAATAAATAAATAAAAATAAAAATAAATAAAAAATATGCAAATCTTCTTTAAAATGCATCTGACACACCGTGAAAGAAAACCGTTCTCGCATACTGAATATATTTTTTTGCTGTATTGCCGCACCAAAAAACCTGTTTCACCCACCCTCAATTAAATACCTAATTAAATTATTAGTTTAGACCGCAATAGTCTAAGGTTTATATACGGTAGCATCTGCTCACCCTTCCTTCTCTCACGCCAACTCTCCAATAACTTGAACGCGTATTGAATAAATCATTCATCGTATACAGAAGAAGTTCTAATTCCAACACTCATCCTTTAAATAACATTGGCGCAGCCGGTACGACTATTAGTTTTAAAACGTAATTTATTTTATATATTTTAAATTACATAGTCGTTATAATCTCCAAGAAAAGACACGATTGTTTTAATATTTAGCTTTAAAAACCCTGCTAAAGTGGCATAATATAATATGTAACGATTTTTTGCTGCAGGCATGTAAGGGCGCTACCAATCTGAGTTTAAAATATTGACCCAAATTTCAAGAATTCTCTGTTTTTTACGTGAAAAAATCTAAAGCAACTCGAATGTAAATATTGATGTTGTGTTTGACGTTTGACATGAAATTTATTGTGTTTGTTTTGTATAAGGTATAAAACATTGCAAGGGGAGAAAAGACTGTTTACAGGCAGATGAGAGATAACACACAAAATAGGTCATTGTCAAAATCAAAAAAATTTACAAAAACTAAGTGAGCACAAATGTGCACATGGTATCGATTCTCCAATCCAGGCCGCTCGCAATCGCCGTCGAAAGTAGATATATTGGTCGACGTTCTTGTCAATAGTCACTCCACTGGAACAACGAGTGGTTCGAATCACTCGTTGTTCGAGTGATATGTCTTTGTCGAGAATCGAGGCTCTGATTATTTAATAATATTACTGCAATTCAGTTGTACATGGAGAAAAATGAATAAGGGGTTTTTAAAATCAAGATACAAGATAAAAATTTTACTGCATTTCTTGATAAAATATTAGTCATTCAGTATATATCTGAACACGTGAAAAGAATATTTCTTATCAGTAAATTTCTTCGTGTTATCTTTGTGGACATATAAACAACCTTTTTAATGAGAATACCGCACAAGAGTTGCAACTGCTCCCAACCGTCTGGAGCCAATGAGACTACGAAGGTAGCGGGGAGGGGAAGGAGATGGGGAAGGGCAAGGTGGGGAAGTACCTGGCTATTGAGATCTGGACAGCAAACAACGCAACGCAACGTCTCAATTCTGAATGATGGTCAGACACCAGAGTAATACTGAGAGTATCTTCCAAATGATTAAATTATGAAATAACACAAATTGATCAAATATAATTTACCTGTGGACGCCGGGATTTGATCCTGCGGCATCCGGATTGCTAGTCAAGAACCTGATAACCACTGAGGCCTTACTAATAAACGTGTTTTAAATTTTACACAACTGATAAAAAACCATTTATCTTACATTAATAAAGTGACTAAAAAAGCGCAAAACAAATGAATATGAGAAACAAACGAAAGCTTAATAATATATATACAGGGTGTCCGGAAACTCGTAGTACAAGCGGGAAACTGGTGAATCTACATCACATTTGGAGTCGATTTTGTAGTATATTTTTTTTTGTTTGAGCTTTCGTTATCGAGTAAATCGAGTTAGAAGTTGATTTTTTTTTTTTTTTTTTTATCAAATTCTTATAAATCATTACTGAAGATCAAAGTACCCAACTAATTAAAACTATTTGAAAGTAAAACACATGAAGAAACTCGGATTTGAAGCATTATTTTGAAATCACCCTTCATTTAATCCGGTGTAGTCATAAAATATTTCTGCTCTGCAGGGTTAAAACATCTGTTGTTCAACCCTAAACACCAGAAAAAACTTTAACTCTAAAATAGCCGAAAAATATTTTTTTTTGTTTTTTTTTTTTTTGTGAAAATGCTCAAATCAAAAAACTTTATGTTTATTTGGGTTCCCCATGTGGTGTAGATTCTCCAGTTTCCCGCTTGTACTACGAGTTTCCGGACACCGTGTATATATATATTTTTAAATTTTAATAAATATATTCAACACAGCTCCCAATAATACTTTTTTTTTTTTTTTTTTTATATTTACTCCACACAGGAGGCCCTGAAGAAAATAATTTCCCTCGGGGCCTATGTCATCTTTGGGGATGCTGTGTGGAGGGTCTTTTTTTGGAGAGGAAGGAGTGAACATGGGTCTTGAAGAGTCCCATGTTGTAGGAGGGAGGAAATACAGAGGCCGGCAGTTCATTCCACAGCCGAGCTGTTGAACTTAAGAACGAATCGTAGAAGCGACCCGTTCTCATGTGACAAGTGTCAACTGTGTACAAATGTTGGGCGCGCGTTTGGCGTGTATCCCGACTACGCACCGGTGCCGAAGGGATCAATGACGCTAGTTCCTCAGAGCATCTTCCATTGTAATACCGATAGAACAAGGACAGCATACCTACCTGACGCCTGTGCTCTAAAGATTGCAGTCCGTTTGTTAAGATTGGGGAATCTATCAAACGGACCGCCCGTTTCTGCACAGAGTCAAGGGTTTTTTTCAGGTATTTTGGGGCTCCAGACCAGAGATGGCTGCCAAATTCGACAGTAGGGCGCACTTGCGATTTGTACAGGGTGAGCAGTTGTGTACTATTAAAGTATCTGCGGGCCCTGTACAGTACGCCCAGCTTCTGAGAGGCCAACTTTACTCTGGCTTCGATGGAGCCCCCGTACCTGAGCTGGTCACTTATAGTTACACCAAGCATATCAATGGAAGGCCTGTTCGGAAAATTGCTTCCGTTGAAGGAGACTAGATTATCATTTGGATCCCTTTTAGACGTAATCAGACAGGATTGGGTCTTTGAAACATTAAATTCGACGAGATTATTTTTACCCCAGGAGGAAATACTCTCGAGATAACCGTCCATTCTCTGCTTCAAAGCCCTCCGAGCCGTTGGAGTTTGTGTGCCCTTTGGGGGCTTGTCAAACAAAAAGCTATCATGAACTGTACTGTCATCCGCGTAACAATGAATCGGTGCACATGTCAAAAGGTCATTGATGTGCAACAAAAACAAAGTCGGAGACAGAACCGATCCCTGTGGGACGCCAGCATTTATGGAGTGCGAGGAAGAGGTGAAACCGTCAGCAACCGCCTGAATCGACCTATCCCTTAAAAAGTCAGCAATCCACGTACACAGGGATGCGGGAAGTCCGTAAGAATGCAATTTGTTGACAAGTCCTCGGTGCCAGACCCGGTCAAAGGCCTTGGATATGTCTAGTGCGACCGTTTGGGTCTCACCGTGACGTTCCAGGCACCGCCCCCAAACATGCGTCACATACGCGAGAAGATCACCGCACGAGCGGTTCCGCCGGAATCCGTATTGACGGTCGTTGATAATTTTGTTCTTCTCGAGGTATGTGAGCAGTTTGTCGTTGATCACACGTTCCATCACTTTGGACAGAACTGATGTGATCGCTATGGGGCGGTAGTTGGCCGGGTTGGAGCGGTCACCTTTCTTGGGAATAGGGTGAATTACCGCTTTTTTCCAACCAGAGGGCACAGTGCCACACTTCAGGGACATTTTGAAGAGCTTTGTCAAAACTGGAACTATTTCCGTAGCACACCTCTGCAATACCAGGGCAGGTATTCCATCAGGTCCACTAGCTTTGTTAACATCGAGCCCCCGTATGACGTGGAGTACATCCCGATGCCGGATCCTCAGCTTTTTCATATAGAAGCCGCAGTGAGGAACCGACGGCGGAACAGCACCCCCGTCGTCGAGGGTCGAGTTTTCCGCAAACATTTTCCCTAATAAGTTAGCCTTTTCGGTGGCGGTGTTTGCTAGTGAGCCGTCAGGTCTGGTAAGAGGTGGCAAACTGGGTTTGCAAAAATTTCGACCTATTGAGCCCGCAAGCGACCAGAATGCTCTGCTGCCATGCGGACAGGCAGCCAGCTTTTTGCTGATCTGCAGGTCGTGTTCGAATTTTGACCTATTGATGATTCTCTTGCATTCCTTTGCCGATTTGTTGTATGCTGATCTGCTTTCGGGAGTTCGAGATGTGTTGTGGGCTCGGTAAGCCGCGTTTTTTCGTCGGACTGCTTCGGAGCATTGTCGACTGAACCACGGCTTTGAGCCCACACCAGTTTCTTTAGTAGTCGATTGTATGAAGCCATCCATCGCCGATTTGATGACTTCACCAATCTCCTGGGCACATCTTGAAGGGTCCGAAGTCCGAAAACAAACAGCTGACCACGGAAAAGCATTGAAATGGGCCCGCATACCGAACCAATCTGCTGACCTATAGTGCCACACTTTTCTCCTCAGCCTCTCATTGGTTGGTCTGAGGCTAACGGGGATTGATGTCGTCACTAGGCAGTGGTCAGATGATCCCAGAGGCGCTGTGACGTCAATCTTATAACCGTGTGGCACAGTAGTTAAGAATAGGTCTAACAGATTGGAGCGGTGAGTCTGGACATCAGGAACCCTTGTAATTGTAGGCTCCTGAACCAATTGCTCTAATCCGTAGCAAATGGCAAAGGATTCCGCCTGTCGGCCAGCCGAGTCCGTTGGGCCTGAGAACTTCAACCATGGTTCGTTATGAACGTTGAAGTCCCCCAGAACAACAAACTCGGCCGAAGGGTAGCGGGGCAAGAGATCATCAATAGTATCGCTCAAATGTTTGAAGAGCTCGGAAGTGTCTGATTCGCTATGGTTCGGTGAGCGGTATAGACATGCGTAGAATCTTGCCGTACTGGCAAGATTGACGCGCACCCACATTACGTCGAATCTGGAGTTTTCCAGACTCAATAGTCGCACACAGTTGACGTCAGCTCGACTATAGAGGCAGACTCCTCCTTTCAGTCGGAATTTGCTTGCGAGGGTAAAGCCCGGGCAGTCCAGATAGGAGGAGTCTGGCGGCTCGGCTATCTGAGTTTCGGATAGGAAAAGAAGGTTGGGACGTTGGGACAAAAGATGGTGATGGACGGAATTTAAATTTGTGTGCAGGCCGCGAATGTTGGCAAAATTTACCAACAGTTTTGGCCCGCACCGGGGACGCCTGCTACTCGCCGCTGTAACGACGTTAAAATTGTTGTGTTGTATGTTCATGAATTATTATTATTATTATTTTTTTTTTTTTTTTTTTTTTTTTTTTTTTTTATAAGGTTAAATATTATAAGATATACATATTGAACAATACATATAATATAAGATAACTTTAAACATATTGTAACAATTATATTATAAGCAATAATTATTAGCCTGAAACACTCATCCACATTGAAAAATCTCCTGATAAAAGATACATGACGCCAACGGGACTTGAACCCAAAGTTAGTTTACCAAAAAAAAAAATAAACATATTAAATGTTTACAATAATATCTCCCTTTAGATTATATTATCTTACTCGGTTTGATTAATGTAAATTTATACATAGCTATACATATATGTTGAAATGTTTGTAAGTTTATACTTAGTATGTAAATACCGCTGACGGAATAATTTTAACTAAGAAGAGCAAAATTGAATAGATTAACTTAGCAAATGTAAACCACTTCGGGGGAGATATTACTGTAGAGCGTTGTACAAATGTTTCATTAGAAGTTTTCTTTATAATTATCATTACAGATCCGATTGTAAAAATGTCAATCTACTTAGTAAGAATAGATAATGCAAGATTGCTTATTTTAATAAGGATTATTGAATACTAACACCCTGAGGGTGGAAAACATTCATGGTGATTCTGTGCCTTTGTAGATCTACAAAAAGCATACGACCGAGTCGACAGGAAAAAGCTATGGAAGGTGTTGTCCAAGTATGGAGTGAATACGAATCTTATACAGGCAATTGCGTCTCTGTATGAGGGAAGCGGTGCATGTATCAGGGTGAACGGTAGTTTAAAGGGGTGGTTTGATATAACAAAAGGTGTTAAGCAAGGCTGCGGAATGTCACCGTGGTTATTCAATTTATACATGGGTAATTGTATGCAAGAGTTGAAAGAGGTGGGATTGGGCGCGAATTTGAGTAATCTGAAAGCATGTTGCCTGTTGTATGCCGATTGCTAATAATATGGAATATCTACAGTCTCTCGTGCCTAGGATGATCGAAGTATGTATGAAGAATGAGTTAATGATGAATGTAAATAATTCTAAAGTCAAGATGTTTGAAAGAGAGAGTAGGAAAACAGTGTTCAGTATTGTGGTGAATGATGAATACTTGGAGCAGGTGGATGAGTTTGTGTATTTGGGAAGTATGTTAACGAGAGATGGGAAGGCTGATAGAGATATTGAAAGAAGGATAAACGCAGGTAACTTCAATACAGTCCACAATGGAGTGTTGGTACCAACCCTTATGTATGGCAGTGAGGCATGGAACTGGCAGAGTACATACTGAAGTGCATATTGAATTATTTGGCGGGTTGGGAATAAGCCGACGTAGCTCATTGGTCCAGAGCACCTAACTGGTCATTAGAAGGTGCGGGTTCAATTCCCGTCGGCGGCATTTATTTTTACTCGGGAGATATTTTCAATTTGTATGGATATTTCAGGCGAGTAATTAATGCTTATAATATTTTTGTTGTTTGTTTTTGGGGTGTTATGCCGTGTTGCGCTAACTCCTTCTTTAGCCGACGTTTCGGACAGCGTTGCAGTGTCCATCATCAGGGCAGATCCGGTAGATCCGAAGATGTGTCTACTATGTATCTACCGGATCTGCCCTGATGATGGACACTGCAACGCTGTCCGAAACGTCGGCTAAAGAAGGAGTTAGCGCAACACGGCATAACACCCCAAAAACAAACAACAAAAATGCTTTTGGCCGTGAAAATCTAAAAACTTACCTGAATGCTTATAATAATTTGTTATCCTTTGTGCTATGCATAAAAAACTGGTCTTATAAACATTAGTTTATCATCAAAAGATAATAAAGGCGTGATAAATAGGATTTAAGATTTTCACGGCCAAAAGTATTTTTGTTAATTGTTTGTGGGGTGTTATGCCGTGTTGCGCTAACTTCTTCTTTAGCCAACGTTTCTAACAACGTCCATCAGATCAAAGCATCATCACATCTGCCCTGATGATGGACACTGTAACGTTGGCTAAAGAAGGAGTTAGCGCAACACGGCATAACACACCAAAAACAAATATCAAAAAAAGGTGTGATAGTTAATTAGTTAAATATTTATAAATAAGGTAGATGTCTTCTCTATCAATGGAGGTTAAGCAATAATGATAAATAAACCAAAAAGATACAAAACGGATGCCGCAAAGTATTATTACGCAATTATTTTTGGTAAGTACACCTCCATTTAAATACTTAACAGCTTCCGTGGGACGGGTAGAGTATGAGAAAATACTTTGGGCTGAATCAAATGTACGCGGAGGGCATTTATTATTTCGTGCAATTTCCAACAACCACGCGGAGTTATTGTCGGAAGGAATAGGTTTTTGCCTTCGGTTTAATGACCCTCTTACAACCAATATAATTGCGTCCCATGGGAAATTTCATAAGTATACTTCAATAATACGTATTTTCCGTTTGCATTCGTGCAAAATTTTTCAATCACAGGTGTGTGGACAATTTTAAATAATAATTATCAAAAACTAAATATTAACTTCTTCACTAAAAATAGTTGTAATAATCTTTTGTATAAATATGTTTAAGAGAACGGCTGCGCGGCCTTCTTAATACAAAACCTAAATTCGGATTTGAGGCCAAAATTATTGTAATAGTATTTTGTATAAATATGTTTAAGAGGAACGACTGCACGGCCTTCTTCATACAAAACTTAAATTCGGATTTGAGGCCAAAACAATTGTAATAGTATATTGTATAAATAAGTTTAAGAGGAACGGCTGCGCGGCCTTCTTCATACAAAACTTAAATTCGGATTTGAGGCCAAAATAATTGTAATTTTACTGGTACAAATATGTTTAAGAGGAACGGCTGAGCGGCCATCTTCACACAAAACTTAAATTCGGATTTGAGGCCAAAACAATTGTAATAGTATATTGTATAAATAAGTTTAAGAGGAACGGCTGCGCGGCCTTCTTCATACAAAAGTTAAATTCGGATTTGAGGCCAAAATAATTGTAATTTTATTGGTACAAATATGTTTAAGAGGAACGGCTGAGCGGCCATCTTCACACAAAACTTAAATTCGGATTTGAGGCCAAAACAATTGTAATAGTATATTGTATAAATAAGTTTAAGAGGAACGGCTGCGCGGCCTTCTTCATACAAAATTTAAATTCGGATTTGAGGCCAAAATACTTGACTAAACTGAATAATATCTTTTTAAACCGCGCCATCTGTGGAACTTAAAAGCAACGTGCGCTATTGTTCCTCTTTCTGCACAGACAGACAGAGCCACAGCAACGCGCGGCAGGGTACAGCTAGTTATTTGTAAAAAGTATCTCAAAACATATTATTTCATTCTTCATGATTTTTTACACTTTCCTTTTGACTCGGTTTAAATCGGAGGAAATCGCATCCTGAAAATAAATCTAATTTGAAAATTCTTCCAACAATGCCAAACAACCAATTTACAACCATGGAATTTCCACCAATTTCCGGGAATTTTTTGTTGTTCTGCTAATTTGAAGGGTCTTACTTGAAAAGCTGACAGAAATAAACCGAGCCATTGTCAACATTACGTATAGTACAAGCTTAAGCTCAGTTTCACTCTGCAGTGTAAACTTTATTCAATTTCTGCAAGAGTTGCACTTTCCAGTGTATCCTTGTATTTTTCTCAGTCATCCAAAATATTATGTTATATTTTTGGAGCATAACAGAAAACCCATTTTATATTTCAAGAACAGCTTCCCTTATGTTACCAGGCGCATTTTTCTATATTGCTTTCTTTTAATAAATTTCCCAAAAAAATAATAAAAAATGGAAATATAAAACTGAGAGAGAGGAATATGAGAAACAGCGAACAAAAACATAACTGTCCTATCTTGGTTGTAGAACATTTAATACACGCACAAATTACTATCTAAGGAAATGGGCCACTTATTTAAGACAAGACCACCCGCGTAATTACGATAATTTGTCACAGAAGATATATACATGATCATAAGAAGTTGTCACAGTGTAGCTTGCAATGATGAGATAAAATTAAATAAATACAGTGTTTTGTCCACAAAATTTATTTTTACTTCCGGAAGAAGCCTTTCTAAAAAAAGGTTAAAAGTAACCACCACAACGTTTCCCCGCAGGGTCAGGTAGAAAGGGCGGACTGCCACACAACTCTGTCTTGATATACACTCCTTGCTTCATTCAGAATTATTCATCGTCTTCTGTTTTTCTGACTCTTGACATGACAAAAATAAGATTAAATTCTATGTATTAAATACAAGAGTTTTATCAGATTTGTGGAACTGTAGAAAATTAACATTCAAAGAGATAAAAAATACAAAAGAGAACAACAGAATAAATCAAAAAAGGATAATATATTGTTGATACTACAGGCGTACTCCGAAATTAGTGTTATAATTATATCGTTACATATTTTATTTAACTACCATTCCATGAAAATTGTAACTTATTTATATATTTACTTTTGTAATAAGCATTTACTTTGTAGCTCGTCATAATTTACAATAAAAGATATAAATTTGTTTTAGACCACTTTAATTAAAGTGGTCTAAAAAAAGGGACATTATATTAGGCAATGAATATTCCAACATCGATCACGCTGATTGTCTATTATCATATAAAAGATGCATAAAACAAAAATTGTCGATTAATACCATACCATCATAATGATTATGTACTTCAGATTAAAAACTACTAGTACTCGATAGGTAGAAGCTGACATCAGTGCATTATATATCATATGTCGCACATTATTATTAAATACGCGATTCTCCCGGTAGATTTACGTAATTTATTACTTTTGTAACCTTTTCATATTAGGTATAATAGTATATATTTTATTCCTTTCATTTTCTAATAGTATATACCTTTCTAATATCTTTTATTTTATTTTTTACAAACTCTTATGCCTTTTAGACATTTTATAAGCACTTCATTCTTCCTTATACTACTTTATTGTATATTATTACATATAATTTCTTACTTTGACTTATTACTATACTACAGATTGCTACTTATATTATATTTATAACTCTTTGTTTTTTCATACTTTTAACCTTACTTACTATTTACTATTTACATTCCTTATGTTGCTGTACTATTCTCTGTAAATTAGTATGTGAATGGCACATGTTGTGCCGTATATGTGAAATAAATAAATAATCTAACATTTGACAAACGTGATTTTAAATATTTTATTTATTTAAAATAAACATATATTACAAACTTAATATTAATGATTGTGGCAAACATATTTTCTTATTACTTTTCAATAATTTTAAACATATATTTTAAATTTTATTTAACAGTTGGACGGCCTGGCAGGTACTTATAGATTTTGGGGTGATTGATTTTTTTTGTCTATCTATCTAATTTGTTTTGCATTTCCCGTGTCTGTGTATCTCGTGGTTATAATTTATTTTTAGTTTAAGTTCGTTAGATATCATCCATATGTTAATATTATGTATAAAAAATATGATACATAATTTAGCATATCTCTTATTCGTGTGTATAATATAATGTATCGCCTGAGTGGTGATATAATTGTATTGGTGGTGATAAAAGTAAAAGACAACATAATCCAAATATGATACAAACATTTGGTTCGTTGACTTTAACCCTTCAAACCTCCGAAGGACATTACTAGCCATAAACATCATATTCCATTAGAGCAAGGCTGCCCAACCCCAGGCCCGCGGGCCACAATGTGGCCCGCGAACGAATTATAAGTGGCCCGCGTGAACCATTTTCAAAAAACCCGCCAATTTGAAAAAGTGTCGCGCTCCCGCGGTAAAACAAACATTGCAGCTTGCGCGCGGTCACCAGTGTTGCCAACGAAGGCGATTTATCGCTATTTAGGCTACTCAGAACGAGAATCAGCGACGAAAAAATCCAACCTGTTGAACTTACTTTTTAAACAAAAATACACCGGCTTTTGATATAATATTTTTCGCGTCCGAAATGGAATCTTGTAGCCACCCCCCGTTTTTGGGTGCGCGGAATTTTTTTTCTCAGCGAAGTTCCGTAACAACCCCCCCCCCATGGAAATAGGAACCGTCAGGTATTCAGTGGCCCGCCAGTGATTCAAAATCGTCAATTTGGCCCAACTGTTAAAAAGGTTGGGCAGCCTTGCATTAGAGGCTCCGAAGGACAGATCTGACCGGGACGTCCATACATTATAAAAGTATTTTTTATCTTTTTTTCTATAATATTTAGATATGTGATTTGTTAGTCGTTGGAAATATAAATAATTGATATTCTTAGTTTCCCTCAAATATTTATGCATGATTAGATAGATAAAATCTAAAAAATTGGCGAAGGGGGATTTTTTCAATGACAGTTGAAAGTTTGAAAATTAATCACGTTTTTTATTGTATTAACGGCATAAAAAGTGAAGTGACAGTTTTCTTACTAATTCCCTACACAAAAATCTTTCAAAATTATAGATTTTTCTAGTCTAAATGTCCCGAAGTATTTTTCTTGACATTTCATGGTTGTTTTTTTTTTTTTTTTTTTTTTTTCTTTTTTCATAAAAATATATTTGGATACAGGTTTTTTACATGCTTTTCGACTACCACACTAGACACATGTCCGTATTATGGTAGTCGAAATTTGTGTATAATTATATAAATGTAATACATGATTCATTCAGTTGTAAAATAGGTATAGGTTAAATAGGTTTAACAGAAAATAAGAAAGCGATGAAAATAAAGATAAATTAAATAATTATTTTAAAAAGAAATTTAAAAAAGAATTGATATTGAAATTTATTTTTTTAGAATTATGAATGTTTATTTCAAATATAAACATTTTAAAGATAATTTTATCTTGTTAAATTGTATTTATTTTTACGACAACATCAAAAATAAGATATATGTGGCACATTTTATATTACTGTGGAGCATTTCGAATTTACACGAAATTTCACCGTGTCGTTAAGAATTTTAAAAACCTTAAGGGTTAAAGCAAAGTATTCTTCTTATTGGTTTACCTTTTACGAGTACAACATTTTTATGATTTCTTTTGACAAGATTCGAGTTCTACTTCGCACTGCCGCAGTTCTACTGTATTCTCATCAAAACACGTGAAAAACGATAAAAAACGAAAGAAAACAACAAAAGCACGAGGAAACAAAAAATCTCCTTCATTTCGAGCTCTTTTCGTCGAAAACATTCCTATTTCAACGGAAACACGTTTCCAATGGAAGCCACAACAAAAAGTAGACATACTTCCATACAAGCCTTGGCACGGGGTTTTATGTATGGACCCGTGTACAATATTAAGGCTTTTATGTAGTACGGGAACGCTGCAAGAACTAAGGAGGATATAAATCATGGAGGTGTATTTTTTTTATTTTTTTCACGTTCTTCCAGATATATTAATGATGAAATACTATGTAAATAAATTGAAGAGAACGTGGAAAACGAATTAGTTGGATTTGTTTTTAGATTACATTTCATGAGATTGATAGGTTTTTAAATGCGGCAGTCTTTTTCCGGCAAACTCTTATAAATAATTATTTGAGAGGCGATTTCGGGTACCGCCGCCCCGAAAATCATTTATTGGATAGCCAACATCTCAGTCATAGGGTCACCCCAAGTGGTTTGATGCGTTTGGTGATTTGGCAGGGGTGCTCGGGTTCATCGGGTGAGGTATGTTCAGGATGCGCCTGCCCGCCAGGGAGAGGCGGGTTTGGGGAAACCCTTTGACTTCTCCAACTGGTCAATCAAATAATATAATTTTTTTTTTAAAACATGTTTTTTCTTAAACACGTGAAATTGAACGAAAAGCATATAATTCATCAGAACGTGAGGTGTGGTGAATGATTGCACAAACGACTTATTCATTTGTTGATATCGGGTTAACTTATAGCATTAAGGCACAAAGGATCATAATTGTTATTAATCATTGAAGACAATTATGATAGCATCCAATAAAGATATGCGTTAAGAAAATGAAGATGATGTTGGTCGAAATATGATACAGTTAAACATGCCCGAAGATGATAGGGTCGAATTAGCTAAGTGGTAGAGCAAAAACCCGGCAAGGCAGAGGTCCTGGGTTCAATTCCTAGATGCAACCGAATCTGTTTATTTTGAGAAACGCTAATAATTATTATTGCTACAAAATACTTAATGGGTCATTCCGCCGTTTCGTTCAAATTTGCCTGTTTCCGCGGATTTTTTTTTTTTTTGCCTTTTTACTATATATTTTTATAGAAATGGGTTCCCGTACCTATCAGATGTATAAAAGTGAAAAGGGCACCTTTGTGCGACACTTGGATTCGAAGAAAATTGATGGAAGGTAATGAAGGTGTGGATGGTAATGAAAAACTGTTGGATGGTAATTTAAAAATTTGGATGGTAATGAAGTTTGGTAATGAAATATTAATAGATGGTAGTGAACATGTTTAAGGTTCTTAAAATGTCTGTGAATAATGAAATTTGAATAGAAATTGAATAATAAAATAGATTTCAAATCATGCTAAGTATCATTTGACGTGGTGAGCGGATTAGGAAAAAGAAGAAAAACCTATTATAGTGAAAAACTAAATGCTTTATTCAGACTTTTGAACATTGGAGACAAGAAATACATTTTTTCATACGTAATCAGTTCTGCTTACCTATGCTTTTGCAATATCTGTATGAATTGTTAAAAAATAATGGAAAAAAATATCAAAATACAAATTAAGAAAAGGCAGCTGGAACATCAAACCCAACACAACTAAAATTTTCCTATTATACTACTTACCCAGAAATTATAAGGAATAGTCAAATTATTTATAATTACGTTTTATAAGTAGGTTTGTACACAAGAAATACAAAATTTTCACATTCCTAAGCAAACATTGTAATATTTGAAAAATAGAAATAATAAAAATAATAATTAAAAATAAGAAAAAATCAGAAGTCAATTGAAATGCAGTTTAAAATAAAATCAGAGATACTTAAAACAAACACAACATATGTAACTAATAAGTACAAGATAAAGGTCTTACATCTAAATAGGAACATAATATTTAAGGAACTTGAGATCATTCTTGTGAAAGTTTTTGCTGGAAAACTATTTCAAATCAAAGTTCGGCAAATTTTTGAAAGTGAATTGTCCTCTTTCATTCTCATCTGGATCTTGCAAGCGCTGAAGAATTTGTGATTCCAAAATGAAATCGTCGTCACTAATTGTTGGCCAGACAAATTTTTTGGAATTCCCTTGAGCTTTTTTCAAAAAAATTACTTTGTACTCTAGTGTGTACTCATGTTTTCCAATAATTTTCCCAATGAAATGATGTGTCGTGTTAGTTATTTTATATTGAACCATTATCCAGTCATCTAAGTAGTATTTGAATGGCGCCTCCTTATCCTCTTTGTTGGTTTCCTCGTCAATGTCCATGTGTGGGAGTTCCACAGTTTTGGGGGACTGCTGTTTTGATTCATCGAAATCAGGATATTCTACTCTTAGGGATCGGATGAACTTCTCGAACTCACATTGATCGAAAGGATTGAATTCTTGCGTACTATTACTTACTTTTTTCTCTACTGTATCTTCGATTGGTCTATTTACGTTTTGTAGCTGCAACGCCTTCAATTTCTTTTGTTCGTTTCTTTTCTCGTTCCTGAGTTTGCTTATCTGGTCCTGTAACGTCTTAATGATTTTCAATGATCTATACCTCAATTTTCTAACATTCGTTAGACCACGCACATTTTTTTTAATGATTTGTTGTTCATTCTCGACTGCGAGAGGGTCAGGATCTAGAGTATTTTGCACATTATTGAGTACTTCCTTGACATTTTCATGAATTGGAGGCATATTTTTTACTGTAATCGTTTCTATTTTACGCTGCTCCTCTTTTTTCTTCCAATAATTTACAGAGTTCTTTCGCCATCTTCGTCTTTGCTCTCTCTGGGCTCTTTCACTCATATCTTCAATGCTGCAAATCTTTTTTTGCGCTTTTCGCATTAAGTATCTTTTTTTTTCTTTCGCTTTCTGAAGACTGTACAGTTCCGGATTGTTTTTAATCTCAGCATATTTTTGTTGCTTACGCAGCCTGTCCTTGGATAACTTTTCTTCTTTTTTCAGTTTTTTATTTAACTTTGCCATTGTGGATTATGGTGTTTAGCCTGTAACAAATAATAAAGAAAAATTATCATAAGTATCGGATCAAGTGAGAAGTTGAATAACAAATATGGATAATTTCAATTTCGTTACTTTTACAGGAGAGCCCAAAAATTGTTACACTACTTTTATATCTTTGTTTAATATTTTTTTCCCTAAATGATTTAAAATCTAACAGTAATGATATGGTTTTTTAATCAAGAAATTTGCGTTGGACTCTTAATAATGCCCTTTATATAGATTTTTGTTCAAATCTGGATTTGTTTAGAAACTTGAAATTTTGTAAAAATTCATCTGTTTTAATAGACAACTGAAGTAATGAAGATAAGTAATGAAAATAATTGTGACTGTAGGGGAATAGTTAAACCATTTGTTTAATATATTATTCGTTTACATTTGAATAATTATAATTATATCATTGAATAAAAAAATCGATTTTCAAATAAAAATTCGCAGGGTAAATTTTAACAGATTGTTTTTCCATATCAGTAAATAGATAAAACGAAAATATGTATTTCACCAAAACTGAAATTGTCCGACGCTAGAACGCAAGAAACTGCTTTTATTGATAATATTAACTTTTATGAACCCCCAAACATGGTCCCAGATGCACGTAAAAATAACCCTTACAAATTTATCACTACCCTCCACACCTCTAAATTACCATCCGGCAAAAAATTTTACGATACGGAAGGTAATGAGACGGAGGGTAATGAGGTTTTGACAATCTTTCCTTAATAACTCGCTTAATAATGACATTACAAATCTTTATGTTTCAATAAAAAATAGTCCGACTAATTATAGTTTATAGGTTCATGATTCGAATTTTTAAAACATGTACTTACTTTAAAAAATGCTGGAAGGTAATGATGCCTGGTCGGTGACAAAGTCGTTTTCGAGCACGGAGATCGCAGATATTTCTTTATTCAGCGACGCACGTCCTCCCCCGTCCAGATATAGCGGTACACTGATTAGTAACGGAGGCGCGGGGTGGGGTACAGCTGACGAACAGTGACAAACACGGTCACAATTTTAATTACCGCTTTGGCGGAAGACGACAGCGATTTTTTCTGGACAAAAACAAAATCTCAATTCTTTCTATGATACAGTAACTTTAAAAATAAATTAAACACCAATACATATGCAAAATTAGTTGTACATTCAGGTCGATTAATGAATGTAGTGATTTTACTAGTGTAAAATGTTCTTATTTATTGATCAATTTACCGGTCCCTCATTTACACGGGGAAGGTAATGAGATTTTAGCATGTTTTTTGTATACCATAAAGTTATTAAGTAACAAATGCCTAATCCGGTAAATACTACTTTTTCCTTTTTTAAATAACTACATTTTCCAATAAAACTTTCTTGAAAAACATTATTTTTCATATGACTTTTTTGCAAGAACATGCGATTTGAACGAAACGGCGGAATGACCCTAATACACATTTTTTTCCTTTTTTACAATTTTGGATTTACTGTACCATTATGTGTTTTAAATTTGTAATAATAAATAACAAAAATTCGTAACTAAAATTTACTTGATTTGAGTCTAAGAATATGCTCCAAAATTACTGGACTGTTATAAAGTTGTGGAGAATCACTTATCAACCTTATATTACAATTTTTAGAGGTGTAATCCCTAGTTGCAGAGATCTGAACGGCGTAAAAGATAACCACAGATCATTCCGATTCTAATAGCCGTTCTGACAAGTCATGTCATACGTTTGTCATTCTCCACATTAAAACCTTTCGAGTTTAATCTAAAATTGTAATCTGTTAAAATAAAATTATCCTTCTGAAATTTAATCTTATTTATTGGAGTCAAATATACATGGACGGTGACATTATTTGCAGCACAGGTAAGCGTTAAATACACGACATCCTAACCTCCATAAATATCGTAACCGTTACCATAAATGGTAACAACCGACGATTTCACGCGGTAGAATAGAAATTTAATGTATTCTTGAATATTTCTCTCTTCGATAAATGACAATCAGACGATCAGAACGACTATTGGACCGGAATCCTGAGGAATTACACGGTGAGTTCATTCTTACAATTATTTTCAAAATTTTTAATTTACACTTTGTTCTTGAATATTAAATGCTCCTCAGTAAATATAAAATTATGAAGTGATACTTCCCGTGATTGTTACGACAATTTCAGATATACGAGAATGCAAAACCCCATACTGTGATTTTTAAAGACATCCTGATTTTCATGATTTATTTTCTCCAACTAATGATAAAAATGTCTCTTATTCTTTTAAGAATTAAGCTTGCGTAAAAAATCTTTTTCAGTGAGAATTCCAAATCATCTCTACACGTGTGCATGCAGAGCAGCAATATAGAGTTCCAGCAACACGTTCCAACCACAGTGACGTACATCATTGCAGAAGATAGCAACCAAATCTCTTCATGCTAGCAGTACTTCATCCCCACGAGATTCTGCAAGCCACAGCAAGCAGCATAGAACGCCGTTGGAGACAAAACAACCGATACAATCGTAAAGTTTTAAAATTTTCACTAATTTTAATTTTTAATTTTGAGTACCTACATGACTTTGCAAAATGTGTTATTACAACAATATGTTACAACTAAATCCTGGCAAATTTTAAATGGGAACAATTAATCAGTAATTCTATAATTGGATAAACTACCCACATTTATAAAAATAAATTAAGCAAATTTTTAATCTTGAAAAATGTATACAAATATCAATCTGTAAATTAAAGGTTCGAATCTCGGATAATATTACCAAAATATTCCAACAATTTATGACTCTATATTAGTTTCGAAAAAATTACATAGATGATTCCTTTAAAAAAGTAAATTCCATTGATTTTTTAAAAAAAAAATATCCATCTGCATATTTGCCAAATTTCCACACATTTGCTAACTCGAACTAAATGCGAAATGACCACACCTGTCAGCCAAGACGGTAACCTCGATAAATTCTTCTCCGAACAAACCACCGGAACGAGTTCAACGTGTAATCAACAAACTAACAACATGGAATCTACCAACACAAATCAAGACCTTCACCATGTCTCAGTAAGGCTTCCACCTTGCTGGAAGGACAACATTTCATTATGGTTTGTGCAGACAGAGGCTCAATTTGCAAATTCACGAATAAAAGACGACTTTACAAAATACAATATCATCGTCGCAGCCCTAGATTCGCAAATTCTACAAAGCGTGAGTGACATTGTCACGAAGCCACCAATAGCTGAAAAATATGCAACTCTCAAAACAGCACTTATTGATCGTCTCCAAGATTCAGCGGAGAAGCGTCTGACACGTCTTCTCACAGGGATTCAGTTGGAAGATAGGAAACCCACAGAACTCCTACGTCATATGCTTGAATTGGCCGGACCCGCTTTAGCGGAAAGTGAAATAGTGCGAACATTATGGATGCAGCGCCTACCACAACACGCGCAGGCAATACTCTCAGCACTCTCGGAAAATAATATCTACCAACTGGCGTCAGCAGCAGATAAAATAATTGACATATACCAAACAACTGAATGCAGTGCGGTGGATCACAAGAATAGGCAGAGTTCATCAAGAGCGGAACCAACCGAAACATCCATATTGCTACAACTCCAGAAACAAGTTTCAGCTCTCACACACGAAGTATCCAAGTTAAAACTTACCCAGACGAATCGCTCTACAGATTTCCGCGGAAGAAGAACTCAAAGTCCTCGTAGGAACTTCTCATATCATAATGCAAAACAACATAACTACACAAGAAGAAGCAGGTCTAGGTCTAGTGATAGACCAGCTGAGAAGAACAATGATTTTTGCTATTACCACATGCGATTTGGGGAAAAGGCTCACAAGTGCTATCAACCGTGCTCTTTTACTAAAAAAACTTCGGGAAACGACAGCGGAACCTCGCAGTAGAGACATGTGAGATTCCGAACAACAAAACTTGTCGTCTCTTCGTGTATGACTTGCAAACACGACAGAAATTCCTTGTGGATACTGGTGCAGATGTGTCTGTCATACCGAGAAATCCATCTTATAACAAGAACAGTTTAACTTCTGACAATTATCCCACTACGCTGTATGGAGCGAATGGAAATCCTATTAAAACCTATGGTACAAGGACCGTCGAACTCAATTTTGGCCTACGACGGGCATTAAAATGGCGATTCATTGTTGCCGATGTTTCAAGACCGATACTAGGCGCAGATTTTCTACACAATTACAACTTAACGGTTAACCTCAAAAAAGCAATTATCGCAGACCAGTCTACAGGTTTACTAATCAAGGGAACAACTTACAAAGGACCAACTTCTGGAGTCTCTACCATTTCTACATCGCAAAAATATCGGGACATCCTGAACAAATATCCTAACTTAACAAGACCTAATATGAAAATTCCTGATAAACAAAAACATACAGTAACCCATTGTATAGAGACGAAGGGACCTCCTGTCACTGAGCGTGCTCGTAGGCTGGCACCAGCTCTACTAGAAGCAGCCAAAAAGGAATTCAAATTCTTGATGGAGCAGGGGATTTGCAGGCCATCAAAAAGTAATTGGGCCAGCCCCTTGCACATGGTCAAGAAGCCAAATGGTGAATGGCGTCCGTGCGGGGACTACCGCAGATTAAACGCAAAAACAATCGTAGACAAATATCCTATATCTCAACTGCAGGATTTTGCACACAAATTATCAGACGCTACTATATTCAGCACCATAGACATGACGCGTGCCTACCACCAAATACCAGTGGAACCAGCGGACATACCAAAGACAGCGATCATTACCCCATTTGGGTTATTTGAATTTACACGTATGCAATTTGGACTAACAAATGCAGCACAAAGCTTCCAGCGATTTATGCATGCTGTAACCAAAGACTTAGATTTTTGTTTCGTTTATTTGGACGACATATTAATCGCTTCCAAAAACGAAGAAGAACACAAAAAACATCTAGACTTACTGCTAAATCGTCTTGCCGAATATGATCTGGTAATTAATATAAACAAGTGCCAATTTGGTGTGCATACAGTTAACTTCTTGGGTCACACAATCACCCAAAAAGGAATGTCGCCAATTAAAGAAAAAGTAACAGCAGTCACAGAGTTTCCAACACCAAAAACAGCAAAAGACTTACGAAGATTTTTGGGAATGCTAAATTACTATCGCCGATTCCTTCCAAATTCTATCAACACACAGACTAAGCTATTCGACAGCATCAGCGGTTACAAAAAGAACGACAAAAGGATACTTACATGGAATCAAGAACTGACAGAAGCGTTTGAGGAAAGTAAACAGCAATTAGCAAATGCAGCTTTACTCGCGCATCCAATCCCATCAGCAAGAATTTCGATAATGGTTGACGCTAGCGACATAGCCATGGGAGCCTCACTACAACAGTTCAACGACAACTCTTGGGAACCTCTAGGATTTTTCTCGAAAAAATTTACACCTGCTCAGAAGAAGTACAGCACTTTTGATCGAGAACTTACCGCCATTTACGAAACTGTAAAATATTTCCGGAACCACATTGAAGGTAGAAATTTCACAATATATACGGACCATAAACCAATTACCTTCGCCTTTAATAAGAAGCGAGCCTCTAGCTCACCACGTCAAGAAAGGCAGCTTGATTATATAGCGCAATTTTCAACAGACATTAGACATGTTTCCGGAGAACATAACGTAGTAGCTGACGCACTATCTCGAATAGAGGAGATTAATAGTCCTACTTCTATTGACTTTAGGCAGATGGGAATAGCGCAGTGTCAAGACGACGAACTTAAGAAGGCAAAAGATGACACCGCCCTCGCCTTACGTCAAATGGTGATACCTGGCACCGAAACTTCAATATGGTGTGACATATCAACAGGCCACATCAGACCATTTGTACCGGCTTGCATGCGAAAACAAGTCATTGAAAGTGTACATAATATTTGCCACCCTGGCATCCTGGGAACAACAAAAACAATTAAACAAAGATTTGTATGGAATAACATGGCTAAAGACATAAAAAACTTTGTCAAGCAATGTGTAGCCTGTCAAAAAGCCAAGGTCTCCCGACATACTGTTGCACCATTAGCAACATATATATTACCTGAGGATCGATTCCGAAATATACATATCGATCTAGTTGGACCTCTCCCAATATGTAACGAGTACCAGTACATACTGACAATGGTCGACAGATTTACCCGATGGCCTGAGGCAATTCCTCTAAAAAATATGACAGCAGAAACGGTCGCCACGGCATTGACGACCCATTGGATTGCCCGTCATGGAACTCCTGACAGCATAGTAACCGACCAGGGGCGTCAATTTGAAAGTTGCCTCTTCAAAAAACTTACAGAGAAGTTTGGCATCAAGCACCAGAGAACAACTGCGTATCACCCACAAGCCAACGGTATGATTGAGAGATGGCACCGTACGTTAAAATCATCTCTTATGGCATGTGGAGACCAGAATTGGGTTGAAAATCTACCACTCATTTTACTTGGCCTTAGAGCAACAGTACGTGAGGATTTAAAGTGTTCACCAGCAGAACTAACTTACGGTAGAACTTTAAAATTACCGTGCGATTTCTTCGCAGCAACTCCACGCGAGGAACCGGATACGTATATAGGACGACTCCAGCGGAAGTTCGAGAACATCAAATCAACTCCTGCCAGCGTCCACGGTACAAGAAAATTTTTGTTCATAAGGACCTATCTACTTCTACACATGTGTTCCTTAGAACCGATGGGGGAAGAAAGCCACTTCAGAACCCCTACGAAGGCCCATTCAAAGTTGAAGAGCGTAATGAAAAAACATTCGTCATTACCGTTAAAGGACAACCGAAACGCGTCTCGATAGACCGACTAAAACCCGCCTTTATACCAGCAGAGGATAATGTACCTATTTCAACATCTGTCCAGGAACCACTCCCAGAAAACATTACAAGAACAAGAAAATGTACGCATTTACTCTGACTCGACCCCAGCACAGCAAAAGCACCTAATGGACTTACGGACAGAACTTGAAAAACGTAAAGCCAATGGAGAAACGGACATAACTATAAAGTATATAAATTCGTCACCTAAAATAGTCAACATCCATCCAAAAAACCGAGTATAACTAAACTGAAAATATACTACCAAAACATCCGTGGACTACGAACAAAACTAGACGATCTACACGCAGCTCTTCCGTCCCATCATCATGACGTATATGCACTTACGGAAACCTGGCTTGACTCTGCAATAAAATCATCTGAACTTGGACTTGCTAACTACAAAATTTTTCGTTGTGACAGAAATGCCAGATCAAGTTCAAAGTCAAGAGGTGGAGGTGTTTTAATAGCAATTAAACGAAAGTACTCATCTAGGAAGTTACCGACGAAAAACAACAACATTGAACATTTATTTGTGCAAATCTCTACTGGAATGGAAAAAATTATTATTGGAACCACCTACCTACCACCACTCTCCGATATTCAAACATACAGAAACCATTGTGAAGACGTTGAACATCTGTTGTCAAAATATCCAAACTCAAAACTTGTTATTCTTGGAGACTACAACCTTCCAAATCTAAAATGGGAATCCAACGACAGCGGCTACATCACAAACGAAAGCGAAAATGACAGGGCACGAGAAATCTTGGACACAGCAAATTTTTTAAACCTGTACCAGCACAATTTCATCTATAATAATAACGATCGCTTACTAGACTTGGTACTATCAAACATCCCTAAAATATCTGTAGAACTGTCTAATGATCCGCTCCTACCTGCCGACAATCACCATCCTCCCCTATACACGAAATTAAACATACCCCGTGATAACGATGCCAAACCTGAACAAAAAACTCTGAACTTTAAACGAGCAGACTTTGACTCAATTAACTGCCATCTCTCAAATATAGACTGGTCTTTTTTGTGTGATGAAAATATTGATAAATCTTTAGACATACTTTATTTTACATTTTCTAACACTATTAAATCCTATGTACCTTTTTACACGCCGAAAAAGTATACTTACCCAGTTTGGTTCTCATCGGAGCTAACTGCCTCTCTTCAGCAAAAAAAAAGACAACACAAAAAATTCAAACAAAGCAAATCCATAGCTGATTATATAAACTTTAGGGAAACTAGGAAAAAATGTAAAGATCTTTCTAAACATTGCTACAAAATGTACATAACTACCATCGAGAATAATGTTTTTAAATCCAAAAATCTCTGGAAATTTCTAAAAAAAATAAACAATGAAAACACGGATTACCCACCAATAATGCAAATGAATGGAATCAGTGCAAACAATACACAAGACATTGTAAACCTTTTTTCAGATTTCTTCAAAAACGTATACGATGACGAAACCCCCGATGATAAAATACCCGAATACAAATTTAGTAATACCACACACTTAACAAATTGCCATATCACACAAAAATCTTGCGAACAGAAATTACTTTCCTTAGACACTGAAAAATCTGCTGGCCCAGACAACATTCCACCAATATTCCTAAAAAAATGCTCCAATGCATTATCTAAACCGCTTACAGTACTATTCAACCGCCTCTTGTTCCTTGGATATTTTCCAAGCCGCTGGAAATCGAGCTTCATTACACCTATCCTCAAAAAAGGAGACGACACTGACATAACCAATTATCGCCCCATTTGTATACAGTCAGTACTTTCTAAGCTTTTTGAATCAATGGTCCTTGATGAAATCTATCCCAAATTAATAAAACTAATCGACCAAAAACAACACGGTTTTATCAAAGGTAGATCAACCGCAACTAACGTAACAATATTTCAAAACTTTATATTAGAATCTTTTGCAAAAAATAAACAAGTCGACTGCATATATACAGACTTTTCAAAAGCATTCGACAAAGTATCCCATAAACTACTAACCCGAAAACTATTTGCCCTAGGAGTAAGAGACAACATGCTAAAATGGTTCACTAGCTATTTAACTAATCGTAAACTATTTGTTAAAATAAAATCTTTGCTATCGAAAGCTTTCTGTGCGACCAGTGGCCTACCGCAAGGTAGTCACCTTGGTCCCGTTTTGTTTCTCATTTTCATTAACGATATAACAAATTGCTTCGACGATGTCGAGGTATTGCTCTTTGCTGATGACATCAAGCTATACAAAAAAATAACTGATGTAAATCATTGCCAAATACTACAATCAAATATTGATAAGTTTAAAGATTGGTGCGTACAAAATAATCTGTTTTTAAATGTAGACAAATGCAAAACCCTGACTTTCTGCAGAAATAAAAATCCTGTTTTATTTGAATATTCCATTAACAATACAGCTTTAGAAAGAGTCACGGAAATGAGAGATCTCGGAATTATTTTGGATGAAAAACTAAGTTTCGCCAATCATATCCACCAAATTGTAAACAAAGGCATGAAAACACTAGGCTTCGTATTAAGAACAACTAAAAACTTTAACTCCATACAAGCCATTAAACTGTTATACATATCTCTAGTTAGAAGCATAATTGAATACAACTCAGTAGTTTGGTCTCCCTCTTACAAAATTCACATTAATAACATTGAGCGAATACAAAAAAAAATTTCTGCGTTTTATAAATTTTAAATTAAATATCCCACTAGAAGACTTACAATATCATTTCTTATTAAACACTCTAAAAATACACACACTGGAAGACAGGCGTAAAATAAACGATTTAACTTTTTTATTCAAGATTCTAAACTCTAAATTCGACTGTTGCGAACTTCTGCAACTCATAAACTTACGAATACCTACAATAACAACACGACAAAATACACTATTCTACTGCAACACACATAAGCGAAATTACATTGCGAACTCCCCAATACAACGGTTTCACACTATGGGAAACCAATACTTAGGTGATGTGGATATATTTAACATTAACTTTGCGAATTTTGTGGATTATGTAAAAGACCTATTTCAATACTATTCCTAAATGGAAGTTATATTTTTGTAAACCAGTCAAATCGCTGTATTTTTTAATTTATGTTCTTGATATTTTTAATTTTGTTTCTCGCATATACTTATGTAATTTTATTTTTATTATTTCTTTCTTTTCTTTCTTATGTTTCAATACTGTCATTAAATTTGTACCACCCACATGTAAAAGCCCTCTGGGCGTTAAATAAATAAATAAATAAAAAATAAATAAATAAGATCTGGTCGCAAAGTTCATTTTCCTGATAGATACCAATCAGTACGCAAATGAATGGAACTATGGCAATATAAATTCATTTCCTTATTAACATTCATACAAACTCATATCAAGTATAAGTTGATTAGTACAAAACAAAATTTTATAGTAATCTATATAAAATACATAACCAAACTCATGGGAATTTCAAAGTATATATATTTTTAAATTTACCGAGCAAAAATACTAAAAGTCTACAAAAACTTGATGAAATTTTGAGCTTTAGTATTCAAACTATCATAATTCTTGTAACAAATGAAAATTTTTCATTCTTAAAATCATGTAAATAACATGTAACTAGTTTTAAGTAAACTTTAAAATCGTATATTACACGATACAACATCAATGTCTAAGATATTATCTTACAACCGGATAAGTAGCGAACACTTTAATATGTTTTACAATAAATGTACCAAACATAATATATCACGCATTAATAAAACATATGTCTTACCATTATATCTTACCATAACATATAACATGTACTTAGGATAACTTATATATAAAACGGACTTAATATTTAACATTTACCATGTAAACCATATACCAGTTATTAATGTATACCTATATAATAAACATATCCAAGTTCAAAACCATTCCGCTATACGCGTTGAAGTTTCATATATTAAAAAAAAAAAAAAAATTTTTAAGCATTTTTATGTAAATCTTGTTATGCAAAAATTTTACATGTACTTTTAACAACTTTTAACAAACCTATGTACTTAGTTTTACAGTACATTATGTATTCTAAAGGAATTGAACATGTTGTTGAAATTTTCTCATTTATATGATACAATAATATTTTATACCATTTCTTTTAATGAAATGTAATTGTTTATAACCTTGTAATATTTTAACCGCATCCTCTCAAGTGTGATGCAGGTTACCTGCACCACACCTGATAGAATGTGTTGTTGAAAAAACTGTTTTATCTAAATATTACTCCTCAAGTGTTTACAATGGTATTAGTAAATTTATCACAAGTTCAGGTATTCAAACCTAGTATATAAATAGACTACACTTGTAAACAGTTGACGAGCTATTATTATATGTTCATAAAAAGCAAATATTTTTTTAATATATACTATGTACTCCCTAAACTGAATTTTCAGGTTCATGCATTTATAAATTGTACTTTATATTATAAATAGTTTTAATAATGTACTTTATCATATTTCAGTAATAGAAAATTAACTTTATATGAATAATAATTGTACAGCTTCTAGTATAAACACACAAGATGTTCCTAGGCTACCTTTACATGACATTCATGCCATCATTCAGCCAATAGCTTGAGATAATTTTGCCCATTTTTAGCCAAGCTCCAAACCAAATGTTGTTGAAGCCACACTAGTTATAGATTTACTTTTTAAGCTCATGGAATATTTTTATACAACTAGTGATATAGGTGATATACAATAATGCACATAATCTTAAAATCATACTTTTTATTGCATTAAAAATTGTTCATGATGTGCATACAGTAATTTAATAAAGTCACAGACACATGTTTTTAAACAGTATTGTAGTCCTAGGTATAAAGAACCAATTTTAAATATTAAGATTTCTTTTTATGTCGTTATAACTTTATAACTGGAGGGGAGGCGTGTGGAGAATCACTTATCAACCTTATATTACAATTTTTAGAGGTGTAATCCCTAGTTGCAGAGATCTGAACGGCGTAAAAGATAACCACAGATCATTCCGATTCTAATAGCCGTTCTGACAAGTCATGTCATACGTTTGTCATTCTCCACATTAAAACCTTTCGAGTTTAATCTAAAATTGTAATCTGTTAAAATAAAATTATCCTTCTGAAATTTAATCTTATTTATTGGAGTCAAATATACATGGACGGTGACATTATTTGCAGCACAGGTAAGCGTTAAATACACGACATCCTAACCTCCATAAATATCGTAACCTTTCCATAAAGTATTATGTAATTTGTATTCATAAAGGCAAGTAGTCTCTCAAACGAATTCCCAATTTCTAAAATATATTTCGAAGCATGACACCACTCGAAACTTTACTACTCTTTTACAGAACCAGAACGAGTAATTTCGTCCCATTCCAAAACTCGCCACCACAAGGACAATAAATTATTTTCTTAACTCATTCGGGAACGAGTAAACTTACAATGATATTGCAAATATATTTACTTTTTCCCAAAAATTACAGATTTAGATTGTAGATACTTTGTAACTCGTGAAAGATATATATGTTCCAGCACAAAACTCAAAAAAAGCAGATCAAATCAAAGTCAGTAACATGTAAAGACGAATACCTCTAGCGGTCCAAACTAACAGAATCAGTAACATGTAAAGACGAATGCCTCTAGCGGTCCAAACTAACAAAGTCAGTAACACGTAAAGACCAATGCCTCTAGCGGTCCAAACTAAAAAAGTCAGTAACATATAAAGACCAATGCTTCTAGCGGTCCAAACTAACAAAGTCAGTAACACGTAAAGACCAATGCCTCTAGCGGTCCAAACTAAAAAAGTCAGTAACATATAAAGACCAATGCTTCTAGCGGTCCAAACTATCAAAAAAACTGTGTTAATTATTCACAGCGAAAAATAATTTAAATTGGTTACACGAAACAAACACTCCGCGGATGACCCAAAAAAATGACAATTTTCTATTCAAATAATGAATTAATTTTTTTTAAACCATGTGCAGCATCATATTTATTTATAAGATTAATAAAAACAGTACCTTACCATTATTATATTTTGTGAAAAACGGTTAAAATTTTTTATAAAACATTTTTCAACTACAAAATTAATGGTGAGCACCAATCTTTATTTTTCTAGACGAAAAATAATTATCATAAATAATTAAAATAAACCCCACGGAATTTTCTAGGCCTGCTAGGGCAAATTAGACCGTAGGTCAGTCCATTACGCCGGGCCGCGCCGAATATTGTTTTTACACGACTTCATCACTTATGTCGTTATGATTCCCACATTATTTTAGAGATTTTCAATGCACAGGGCCACGCGTCGCATATTTGTGCATGGCCTCTTCACTTACATCGTTAAGATTCCGACATTATTTTAGGGTATCGTCTCGTCTTAAGGATGCAGCAACAGCTCAGTGATTAGAGCAGTCGCCCGGTTAGCGTAACATTCCGCTATGTCTAATGCACATGAAAAGATACATATAATTGATAATTAGCACTGTTTCAATATTTAACCTTGGATTGTAACCAATACCCTGTTTAATTTTGCATCAAACAGATTTCCGTTTATCATTAATACATAATATCCTGGATGAACCACTCAACCAGCAAAGCAATCAGTAGGTACTGGCCAATCGCACCTACTCCAATAGAATAACCAATTGAACGCACTCAAGGCCGACGCAATTTAGAACCATACTGCATTTAGAGGTCGTGCGACTGACATTGGGATGTGCAAGTGCATGGTGCATCTGTATGCAGATGGGATGCACAATAATGCTAAGTGGGGAGTTGATTAAAAAGCGTTCCGCGCGTCCGCTGAGTGTAATGTAAATATGCAATTAGACGGATGACAACGCTGGTGTTGGTTGATTGAAGGTCCGACGAATTTAAAGGTAGACAAATTAATGTTTTTACTGTTGGGATTATATTTAATTTTCTAATGCTTTTTATTATATTTATCTTTCAATACTGCTCAACAAATGTCGTTAGAATGTGTATTTTTTTATTCATAGGTTTTCAGCTCTCCTGAACGTTTCGTGTTTTTGAGTTGCATCCCTATGCTTCTCGGGTACAGAATGATAATGTATGTAATTTTAAGGTGTCTCCATAGGTGCCAGTAGTAGTACCACACGAGAGTGACAACTTTGGACGTTTGGGTCTAATACCAGAAAGTTTAAGAAGATAGCCGATGTTAGTTTACAGGCGAGCATCTACAGTAAGCGATCCTCCCGCTTCAGCATAACTTAGACTTAAGAGCATCCTACAGAACGGACGTGAGTCTAGTTAGATATTCATTGTAAATACGTCACGTTAAAAAAAATCTCAGACGAAGTTAAGTATTATTAGAATCTCTCGATCATCTCAAGTGTATTTCAAATAAGAGAGGAAATTGACAGATTATTAGTGAAGATTATAGGATTAGTGATTAGTGACAGATTATAGGATTAGTGAAGCTGAAAGTATTTATAAAATACTAGTGGACCTCGCATTATATCTTGTACTAATGTTTTTCTCAGGCGCATACTTCGCGTAGACTTCTTCTGCCATTGTACACACTACTGGTACAAATAAGAATAAACTTTTAAATTTTCAGAGATATTAGTCGACTACTTTTCGAGTTTTGCGAGCACAAACATATTAAGTCCGCCCAACTTTTGAATTTGGGAACCACCTTTGGGCTGATGCCCCAAAATACTTAATAAACCTGCTTGAATCTGTGCAAAGGAGAGCGATCCGTCTGATTGACAATCCGTTGTTAACAGACCGATGGCCTTCTCTAATGCATAGACGCAATGTAGGCATGCTGTGTCTGTTCTACAGGTATTTCAATGGAGCCTGCTCCAAGGAGCTAGCAGCATTGATTCCTGATGCACCGGTGCACGTGCGCGAAACTCGACGGACACGAACTGAACACCCGTTCACGGTTGACGTTGGCTTCATGAGAACGGGCCGTTTTTACGACTCGTTTTTGTGTAAGTCGGCTCGTATGTGGAACGAGCTACCGGCATCTGTTTTTCCTCCCTCCTATAATCCGAGCCTCTTCAAGGCCCGCATTAAAAAATCCCTTCCTACAGCCCCTACCTTATTCCGCCTCACAACGCCGCCCAACCGGGTGGTGACGTAGTTCCCCTGTCTGTACACTTCACAGGCAGGGACACTCTTGTGAGGTGTCACATAAAAAAAATTAAAAAAAGCATGCTGAATATTTTCTATATTAAAATTCGTCTCGGGATCCATGCCTTTCAAAAAGAAATATCGTAATTTTTTTAACAATACTATTATATTTTTTGCTGACAAATTAAAGAGAAGACAATCGGATATTAATTAACCTTTCAAATGAACAAAGGAGAAAACTTGGGTATTAAAGGTTATTTAAAACTTAGATATTAAAAATACCATATTTTTTTATGTGAATACCGCGCAATAGTCGCAACTACTTCCAATTGTACGGAGCTAGTGGGACTGTGGCATCCACAAGTGGGTTATGGGTTAGACTGAAGGGAGTGGGGAGGGGAATGAGAATGGGAGAAGGCAGGTTGTGAAGTAACTGGCTATTTAGGTCTGACGATTTTTGTATGAAGCATTTTGTGCTGATTCTATAACGCAAAAAAAAGGTTTTTAACATTTTTTTGGTCTATAATTTATCTATCTATAATGTGCTGATAGTATTATAATGCAAAAACAGCTAAAGCAACGTTTCGTTTCAGAATGGTGGTACTTAACCAGGGCAATACTGAGATTACCTATCACTCTGGAACGAGGTGTGAACATACTATAACGTCCCTGACTGTTGACTAATCTAGAAATCTTGCTGTAAGATGATGATAATGTGTCCCGTGTAATTACTACCAACAACAAATGCAATCAACTTCTACGAGGAACTAGGAACTACCGACTATAGTGAGAGGAACTATACGCTATATGAGAACAATCGTTATTTTAATAATGTATAAAGTTGTAGCAACGAGGTGGAAGATGTGGTGTGGGAAGGAGATACTGTATTGTTGGGAGTGGTGGTTCGTGGTCTTTTCAACTGGGGGTTCAGAAATTTAAGGGAAGATATATTTAATCAAAATGTACCTTACTGTTGTTGTCGCTGTATATTGGAGAAAACTCAACACAATATTGCATAACTAGGGACCGAAACTTTCGTAAAGGTAACAAAGGAATATAGCGTCTTATCTTAAAAAGGGTTGAATTTTAAATACGAAAATATAAGTATAGATACTTTAAAATCTGTTCATTTTGCTAGTAGAGTTACAGATGCCACTAAGCAAACGGTAAGAGAAATGCAGGAAAAGGAAAATAAAAATGTATAAAAATTTACTACATACTACTATAGTATAATGTTAAATACCTAAAAATAACATTTAACTTGCATCCTTATTGTGCCTAAAGACCGGCCGGAGGTCACATGGCATCAATCATCAAGGTTCGCGGCGCACCAGGATAGTGTTAATTTGGCACAAGTTTGCGATAACACCGTTTTGTGATGTTTTTATTTTTTTTTAAAAGCATTTTGTGCTCATTCTATAACGCACAAATTGGGAATACCGAGTTGCTCTTCGACCATTTTTTTGGTCGCGTGGATTTTAATGGCATACTGTTTATAATGTGCCGATATTATTATAGCACAAGTTTTTCTTAAATATATAAATTTTCTCATATTTTTAATGGGAGTTTACAGCACAAACGCACTTTAGAGAAAACCGCCACTGGTTGTTGGGATGAGATAGAACAGGGCTGGGCAAGCGGCAGCCCGCGGCCCTACGCGTATTTTTTTACACATTAATGTAACCGGTTGAGCAACGTTGTAAGGTGGGTTGAAGAAAGGGTTGAAGAGCGGGATTTATTAATGCGGGTCTTGGAGAGGTTCGGATTATATGAAGGACGTAAAACAGAACCCAGTAGCTCGTTCCAAGCCAGCATCAACTGAGAACGGTGTTGAGTTTCGCGCACGTGCACAGTTCTAACTGTTAATCATAGCTTCCCAATAGTTTTGTCATATATTGATTACAGTTCATGATAAAACTACTTCAAAACACTGATTCGCATACAAAATTTAGGCCTCCTACATTTTACTTTTCAATTTGGAAGGCGGGTATGGATACCGCTGCCCTGTGACCATTTATTGGACAACCAACACCCCTGCCATAGGTCACCCCAAGTAATTCGCTACGTTTGGTGACTTAACAGGGGTTCCCGGGTTCATGAGGTGAGGTTTTTCTAGATCTTGGCGGCGGACGCGTTTGCCCACCTACTGCGTGGCTGGTCGAATGGGGAGAGACTGGTTGAAGGGAGACCTTTCGACCTCTCCAGCCGGACACTCTTGACCCATCGCCTTGCACCGCAGTGATGGATTCATACGTCCGTCACTCCTGGACGCTTTGACCCCGGATTCCTACCCTTCCCTCATACATTTTTATAAATCCCATAAAAAGACCCCACACACCATCCCCAAAGAATACATAGGCACTTAGGATTTTTTTTCTCAGGGCCTTTGTGTGGAACTAATGTTAACAAAAATAAAAATATGGAGTAAATATAAAAAGACACTAGGGTTTATGGCATCCTTAAAATTTAAATTAAATAACAGTGTCCCTTTAGTTAAAACGATTACCCAGCCCTGGTTTAGATGGAAGGTGTTGGATGTGGAACGGGATGGAGTAGAGTGAGGACGCTCAACCGTAATGAGTTTTGTTTATATTTAATTATGGTTATAAGTCGTGTGGGTGTTTGGTGACTGAGTTAACATCGAGCTCCCAACTAAAACAAGCAACGTTATGAAAATATGACAGCAAAGAAGGAAACAAGAGTTGACGTAAAGTGTGGAGAGTAGGCGTATTTTACAAAAAAACTCTACCATGTACATAAATAATACTTTAGTGACACTTGTGGTTACTTTAGAGCCCCGGGCAAACCTGGAAACTATGCATTTTACATGGGCTTAACGCAAATTTTACGTAGAGACAAAAAGAGTTCAGAAGAGATATGAGAAATAAAACAAGGCCTGATACATTTCATTATCCCCATCTGTCCCACAATAATACATATGGCCACAAGTGGTACAAGCAGATAAATGGGAAATCACATAACCACATGAGCGATGAGGTATTTACAGAATAAATACCGTGAGCGAGATTGCAGCATTCGGTTTGGGATTCGCACGGACTCGTTAAAAAAGTCATAATCTGTGTTTCCTCCCTCCTAAAACATGGTCTCTTCAAGACCCATGTTAGCTCCTTCCTCTCCTCAAAAAGAACCTCCACTATCGCTGTTTAGTATTGAAACAGTTTTGGATAATATCTACCATTTTTCCCATCACATACCTACTGTCATACCAACTATCCATTTCCTTCCTTAAAAACAGCCTTACCCACACTTGAAAGAAGAAAGTTTTTTGT
The DNA here is from genome assembly GCF_061612785.1 of Hesperophylax consimilis. Taxonomy (NCBI): domain Eukaryota; kingdom Metazoa; phylum Arthropoda; class Insecta; order Trichoptera; family Limnephilidae; genus Hesperophylax; species Hesperophylax consimilis. The sequence continues at coordinate 1,609,632 of NW_028301265.1, read as the reverse complement.
TGCATTGTAAATTGTCGCAAGTACAACATTCGAATTCGTGTCGTGTAGCAAGAAGGTGCAATCTTAGTGTCCTCGTTGTATTATTCACATGCTTTGTGCATGTAATCAAAATCATATTAAAGATTATCTCGTTTCGGAGGAAATTTCACCCCGTGAACAGTGCAAGTTCGTCGAGCGCCCTATTGCCGGGATTCTTGGGAATTCAAGGTAGGCTGTTCCTTCGTTTCACTTTCCCGTGATTTTTCAAAACCAATTGAATGAGCTTTACATTGACGTATTTTTATTGTGGATTTGATTTACGGTTCATTTACTTGTAATAGAACACGTTATAATCGCTCATGGCCTAGAGCGATGAGACCTAAATATTGGTAGCCATTGTTTGACTGGTAAAAGAACCCAAAAATATAAGTTTTCTGTTGTTTAATTATTTTAATTTTTTTAGTATACCTTTGGGATAAGAAACTAATGAAGCCGGGTCTATGGACTATGCTTCTTCGTATTTTAAAAGACAATAAACAGCGGATAACCGCGAAGAAACCTAAACAAGCTTTGTACTGGATTTACTAATAAACGAAAGCTCATATAAAAAAAAGAATACACAAAATCGATTCCAAAAGCCACGTTGATTCACAAATACACGGAAAAATGAGTATTGCTAATTTATTAGGAATCTTTTCAAATTATTGGCAATCCGGTTAAAAGCGGGATTGGAGGCCTTTAACGAATGAATTAACAGGTTTCCTGATAAACTTTTAGTTCTTCTTTCTTCTTTCGTATGGTGGGGGGTCAGAGGGGGACATCTAGATCTGCGAGCCATTTTAGGGCCTCAGGCGTCGCCATGTGGACCTCATCAATCCCGCCGGGGAATGAATGGAGCGGGCATTCGTTGACCACATATTCGGTAGTCTGCACCGCACCACATTCACACATCGCCGACTCTTTAAGGCCCCATCTGTGCATCATGTGGGCACAGCGGCTATGGGATTAATTGTTCCCCGATATTTTTTGACTCCCCTTGGCCGGGAGACCTATCGGTCTTCGGCCCCTTAAATAGCGGCTTAAACTTTTAGTAAATTTTACATATATTATCACGATATCGGAACACGTGTTCCCATTTTTCTACGTGCACTAGTTTCCGTACACCATATATGTAGGCTCCAGATTGCCTGTATAATACACAAAATCGATTCCAAAAGCCACGTTGATTCACAAATACACGGAAAAATGAGTATTGCTAATTTATTAGGAATCTTTTCAAATTATTGGCAATCCGGTTAAAAGCGGGATTGGAGGCCTTTAACGAATGAATTAACAGGTTTCCTGATAAACTTTTAGTAAATTTTACATATATTATCACGATATCGGAACACGTGTTCCCATTTTTCTACGTGCACTAGTTTCCGTACACCATATATATAGCTCCAGATTGCCTGTATACGCGCTAACCTCCTTCCCATCCTAACAAAACAATGCCACCTGGTGTACCGGTGGCAAAGGGATAGGAGCAATCCTGGCTGGAATGGTACATCCATATCGTTATCAAACATAGCAATGTACATACATAAAAAATGACGAAAATCATTGTCACTTCAAGTGAGTATGTACGTATCTGAAAATGGTTTTAGAAATACCAACCAAAATAGCTCATGATCCAAAATAAGTTTCGCAAAATTAGTCTCAACCCGTTAGCGTATTTTTAGAAGGTTTCGGGTCAGAGCCCTTGGCGTTTCACGTGAAAAGGTTACTACGAAATGATTAATGGTGGAGCTGTCATAACAAAGTTAAGACATCCTCGGAACATTAAAGATTTAGTGGTTAACGAGATATTTCGCGGGGAGGAATCTGAAAATGATCATAAATTAAAGTATGCCACTCAATGTGCTTTATTGACTGTAAAAATGAAGAAGAGAATAACTCACAACAATTACAGAATTGTACAGGATATAAAAAAGAAGGCTTACTTAAAACACAATACCACGTTTTATTAATATGTATTTTTGTATACATAATATATATACCTACTCTTGGGCGATTGTTTTATTATAAGAGTTAATTTTGTAAAATAACTTGCATTCTAAATTTCAAGCGACATTATGCCATTTTAGGAAAAGTTAACTGTATGATTTTTTTATAACTAATTAATATAAATCAAATTTAATAATGTTATTATTAAGTTCTGCAAACATTCTTAATTTATATTATTGTGACAGCTGTTTCGGCGTATACTTTGAAGTGAAAAATGTGGATGTCGTCTTTCTGTCAATTTATTTCAATTAAAAACAAACAAAAAATCTATCACACGTCGCCACTGGGCATACCCAAGCTGGTCATGTACTACGCTCTCCATCTCCTTCCAGCAACAGCGTACAGACGAGACAAAGCGAGTATCACGTGATCCGTTGCGACGCGTGACATAGTGGCGACGTATGATGGATTTGTTGTGGTTTTTAATTGAAAAAAAAAAATCATAGAAATTTAAAATGACATCTACATTTTTACTCCAAATCTGCTCAGCAATCGGTAGTTAGAAACTTTCCGGTAAGTTTCTCATACAACCTATATAATACGACAAACCAGAAATTAGATTTTCACAATCATTTGCAGTAACGACGCTTTGCAGGCAGAAGTAAAGATCACGTCAATAAAGACAAAACATTCTTTCAAGAAGTAAAAGAATTCTCTGGTAACCGGCGCTCATTAGCAGAGAATAAAAAGAAACCTTGACTCTAATACTGCATGTGAATTTTTTTAAAAGATTCGAGAGTTTTTCTTATATTCGTAATTCCATTCTATAATTTGATAGCTACTTGAGAAATGCGGCTTTTTTCCATTCCGTCTCGCGCACATGACGCACAGTAACAAACAAACGAATTTTGGGAGATTTTGTACATCCTAAAATATTACTAAACGCTTGGTTGACGGCCTCCGTGGTAGAGGGAGAAGGCTCTCGGTTAGCAATCTGGAGGTAGCAGGTTCACATCCCGGCATGCGCAAGTAAATTTCACTAGATTAATTTCTGTTATTTCACAATTCACTCAATTAAAATAATATATAGTATATTGATCGGATATTTGCGGAGTGGAAGATACTCTCAGTATCGCCCAGGTGCAAGACCACTATTCAGAATTGAAACGTTATTTCCAATGGCTTTAGCCATGTTTGGTGACCAGATCTGAAAAGAAAACATTCCTCTCCCCCATATCCCTCCCCTCCATATCACCTTTAGCCTCACAACATACCCAACAAACGTTATTTCCAATGGCTTTAGCCATGTTTGGTGACCAGATCTGAAAAGAAAACATTCCTCTCCCCCATATCCCTCCCCTCCATATCACCTTTAGCCTCACAACATACCCCAATTGGAGATGCCATAGTCTCACTGCATCTAGACGGTTGGAGGCAGTTGGGACTCTTGCGTGGAATTATATTATGAAAATGTCGTTGAGTGCTCATAAAAAATCTTCAAAGGGAATTAATTTTCTGAAACTTTTACCAAAATAAAACCCCAACCTTGTGGAAAATGGGTATTTCAACACTATTTTACGACTGGGAATGTGAGAATGAGATTATTATCAAAATAGTTTTTTTTTTGTCTAGCACCTGATAAGAGTTTTACAAAAGAATGCAATTTAAAAATTGTCATTTTTTGTAAAAAGCGTGGGTTATCACGTTTTGCAATTTCACTATGCATATGTATTTTTTGTCATTATAATTCTCTATCATTATTCCGATAGGTTTAGGAGAAATTTCTATTCTCATAGAAAAGAACGAGTACCTGGCGGGAGTTATTTTGAATACTTCCAAAAGCTTTTTCTATGTATGAAAATTCTTTACTTTCATGCTAATCTCTCTTCAATAGGGAATAGTATCACGGTTTCAAAGAAATATTTCCACCAAAGTGTGACTTTTGATGCTTACGAGTAAACCTTGGTCCTAAAAAAATAGTCCTGAATGAAATTATCAAATAGACATTATAATACCAGAAAGGAAGCATTCACGAATAGTAAAAACTTATCGCAAATATTTTCTGCCAAAATGATCCAAATTACGTAATAGAATAGAGAAGGCATCTATCGGCATATTCTGAAACAAATTGATTCGGTTGTCTGTTAGTTCTACGTGAAATCTTGTTCAATAAACTCATAATTACTATTAATTTAAGTGTTATTTTCAAAATTAGAACTGATTGTGAGAAGAATTGAGACAAATGATAAAGTAGGTACCTTCCTATAACATAATATTATTAACAGAAAAAAATTTTGTCACAAAATATAATATTTATAAAGGAAGATTTGATAATGCGAAACCCGTGTTAGTAAAATATTGCAATCATGTTTATTATAAAATCACTTGAGGGAAGAGATTCAACATTTTATATTTCTTTTTGAGACTTGTTAGACGTTTCGGAGCAAAAGATTCAACAGATAATTTTGGCAACGATTCTGATAAATTTCTCTTTGTACTTCGTCAATCGGAAGGGATCCTTCACAATTTGAACACCTGCCCAATTCAAGCCACTAACACCCCTCCGACCTCCCCACATTACCAATAATTGTGGTATGTAGTATTTGTTGCTCTGTAGCATATGTTAATTTTATTGTTAACCCTTTCATCCCCAGGGTTAATTCGAGCATTACGAAATTAACACGAACTTTGTGATTTTTTTACCGTAGCGGTAGCGATATAGAAAGGCTATGTTTTTGTTTTCTTATAGCTTGCAGTCTTTTCTGTGTCGTTTATTTTTTCCGTTCGGCTGAAATCTTTATTCCCGCCACCGAAACGATAACTATTTTGACATCTGCTGATTGTGAGTTTCATCGAATTTCCGCCATGATTGATTACTTAATTTAAGGTGAGATATCAATATTTTCTAATCGAATTACAAATATTTAAACGCATAAAGATGTGTTCTATAGTAATAAAATCAGTTCGATTCACTGTTCTCAGTTCATTCAAATTAACGCACATATTTTCTAATAGTGTGGCGAATTTTTAAAGATTATTTTCCTACATTATTTCTTTATTTCTGAATGAATTTTAGTTAAAATATTATTTGTTTCAAATCTTAGAGATTGTAAATGTGCATTTTGACATGACACAGTAATTTGTATTACTTTTGTGTTATGTTTATTTTACCTTACTATTTAAAAAGGTTCCATGATAAATCAACACATCGACAATTCAACATACCTTTAAAAAGTGATAAAAAGTCATTAGAAAGGATGAAAAAAAAATTAAACCTAACCTAACCTACTTAACCCAGTTAATAAAGTTTTTGTTTCATCACTTTCCATGACTTTATATAACTTTTTAAAGATGTGATGAATTGTCATTTTGATGATTTATCCGGTCACCATTTAAAAAATACCCTCTGACGTCCAATGTTAAGCCAAATTTACGTAGAAAAACTTTAAAAAATAACTTAACAAATTAAATACCAAAAAAATTCAAATTATTTTCTGAGGTCAAGCATTACATATTTTATATATGTGGAAACAATAATGCGGGTGTGAAAGGGTTAAGTTGGCGTTTTATTTTGTCTGGAGCTACCTTTCCTTGTGTATCCTTAGCACCTGCTCCTTTGAGACCCGTGCTGTCTCCACGTTGGTCCAACGTATTGCAATATCGAATATCAAGAAAATTTTAATTGATTTCAAAACTGCAGGTATAAACTGTCAACGTCAGAAGGAATGTGCACATTTCTTGAGAAAAGTCGACTAGCATTACACTATTAACGTACAGCATTGACTGTTTTATCTATATATATATTTTATTTTATATTAAAGAAACAAACAGTACATGATTTACAGAGATGGAATAAGATACTTCATGTTGTGTACCTATGATATGATTCCTTGTAATATCTGCTAAGTGGTATGTTTATTCCTTAATTACCAGGTGACGTGTGTAGTATGGTGACCGGATAAATCATCACAATGATAATTCATCACATCTTTACAAAGTTATATAAAGTCACGGAAAGTGATGAAACAAAAACTTTATTAACTGGGTTAAGTATGTTAGGTTAGGTTAAAAAAAATTACATCGTTTCTAATGACTTTATATCACTTTTTAAAGGTGTGTTGAATTGTCACTGTATTGAGTTATCATGGAACCGTGTAGTACAGGTGTGGCGAACCTAGGGCACGCGTGCCCGAGGTGGCACGTTTGATCATTTGGATGGCACACTAACAATTTCCAAATTCATTTTTTTTTTTAAATTTTTAAGTTTAAAAAATATTTTTTTTGATTTGACCAGTTGTTTCAAAAATATCTGAACAATCTTTCATATTCTTCTTTTCTTTTCAAATGTAAAAGTCATTCTGTTGATTTTTTTCAAACCAGAATTGGGTTGTTTCAACTCAAATTTAATTTACGTTACATTTGAAAATTTCATTCAATGTTCCCCGCCGAAACTGACCATTTTTTTTCAAGATGAAAATGATTTTGTCAATTTATTTACTGAACGTGTTGGACATTCCGCTCTGGGTTTTCATTGCATTATACACCAGCAAGTTTTATGCGCAAAGCACAGATTTAAGTCACTGGAAGATGTTATGATTTTTGTAAAAAAATTGATCAATTTGATATCTGCACGCGTATTAAACAAACGAAAAATTTTAGAATTGTTAAATGAGGTAAACTCAGTATATAAGGGCTTACTTATGTACAACAATGTGCGATGGTTAAGTCGTGGAAAAGTTCTTCAAAGATTCGTTGAGTGTTTGGAAGAAGTTAGGCTTTTTTTAATAAATGAGAATCTCATTGAAAAATATAATGAGTTACTAGACCTCGAATGGCTTTCAAAATTAATGTTTTTTACTGATTTGTGCTTACATTTAAATTAATTAAATATGAAATTGCAAGGCGTTAACAAAACAATTATTGTTATGTTTGATTTAATCAAAGCATTTCAAGCTAAATTACAATTTTTTGATCGTGACGTTGTATCTAACACCTTCAAATATTTCCCAAATACAAAAAAAACTTTTTGCAGGAGAAAAGCCAGATCAAATCAAATTAACACAAGAATTTTCTGTAGTTATTCAATCGATAATCAACGAGTTTTCTTCAAGATTCAAACAATTCAGGAGATTTGGAAAGATATCAAAATTTATTTTATATCCAGATACACTATCAGCAGATGACCTCAATTTGGAGATTTTCGAGTGGCTAAATCTGGATTTTTTTTTAATGGAAAGATTTTGAAATGCAATTTATCGAATTCCAATCGAGTTCGCTATGGAAACAAAAAATTGTTGATTTGAGAAATTATTTTGAAATAATTGAAAGCGATCGATTAACGAACATAAATAATAAAAATGCAGAAGAAGAAATAATGAGAACTTGGAAAGCCATTCCAGAAATTTTTAGCGATTTTAAAAAACTAGCGAGAGCAATATTATCAATTTTCTCTTCTACATATGCTTGTGAGTCGTTATTTTCAGAAATGAATTTCATAAAATGTGATTCAAGAACGAGAATGACTGATGAATCCAGTTGGTCGTGTGTGTTACTAAAAGTGACGAAATATGATCCAGATATTAAGAATTTGTCATCGAATGTACAACAGCAAAAATCTCATTGATAAATAACCAATATGTACATTTATTGATTATAACTTTATTTTTATGAAACTCTATTGTAATTTTTAAGCTTATGAATAAAATTTAAAAAAAAAACTTTTTTTATTTTATCTATTTGGTTAATTTTTTTACCGCTTGGGCACGCCACACAATCTAGAAATAATATTTGAGGATTTTTGGCACGCGGGCCCATAAAGGTTCGCCACACCTGGTGTAGTATATAGGTGTGTGTGTGACGTGTGTAATGTATGGAGAGTGTTTTTGTGTGTGTGTGTCTGTATGTATGCGCATTGAACAGTTTAAATTATTGACATGATGCCACGTTTGAATTTGGGCAGTGAATCCGAAAAAATGTCAATGTTAGAGTTAAGATAAATATTATTGCAGGACTAACTTGCAAAATGGTCATGCCGGTAGGAATAACTTCGGATATTGGTATATTATTAAACATCTACGAAGCTACGAGGTTAAACAGAAAACTTCGTTGCTGCTCGTGCTTTATATATTTATTTGTTTTGCATACTTCAATATTTAAACGATTCCCGATACTTCCTGTGACTCCACCACGATCGTTGTATATCTCCGTTTCAAATGTTTCTTGTGTCTTGTGGCACGCACATCTTATCTCATTCATATTCATACATCATCTCTTCCATACTCTTCTATCATTTCGACTCTTTATATGGCCCGACTCAAGTATTTGGTTCCTTGATCACGCCTATGTCTTCCTCAGGCGCCCCCGACATCGTCTACCATTAAAATTCGCGTCATATATTCCAACTAATTATTATAAGCAATAATTATTAGCCTGAATCGCAAATCGAAAAAATAAATGCCGCCGACGAGAATTGAGCCAATAAAATATGGAATGTATTGCATTGCACTACCCCTGCATACATTCTGGAATAAATTTTGCCACGTAAACAACAGGAAATATTTTTGCCACGTGAACAACAGGACATATTTTTGAAATCAAAACATGTAAACCAAATAGGCTAACCAAGGTTTCGCATCTCAAATACCACAATAATTACAGGCGGTCATCTCATTGACCTAATAAAATACACCAAACATACCCAAACAAGCCAAACAATCAACCAGATGCTAGAAAAAGTTTGTCCAAGTGATGATTCAAAACCTTATAAGGACATGAAGATGAAATTGGATGAATGGAATGACTTAAGTTGAGCAAACGAAAGTTGTAAGTGCGAAATGGACACACGTCCATATACGAGTATATCATAAGATGGGATTTTATCCTTGACTTCAGCCGCGCACAGATGTTGGCTACACAACATGGAATGCAACAAAGATTGCAACAAATTAACACAATGTGTACGCGGTCCCATGCTAACTCATCACAACTTTGTGTTAGCATTGAGAGAAAAAGTGAAAAGTCACTGTGAGCGATGAAAAAAACTGACACATAAACCTTACCTACGCCTAACGTAACCTATTTAACTTTTTTTTTTTTTTATATTTACTCCACACAGGAGGCCCTGAAGAAAATAATTTCCCTCGGGGCCTATGTCATCTTTGGGGATGCTGTGTGGAGGCTCTGAAGGAGACTCTGAACCTGGCTTTGTTTCATCACTTTTCATGACTATCACCGGTGTAGACACGAAATGCACACCGAACCAGCATGTTACTAGCGTTCGCAAGTGGAGCGCTGTGATCCGTCGATTGTCCGTTTATCGAAGAATATAAAGGATTTGCAAGGCTGTTACGAGGAAGCTATAAGCCAAAAATGTGCATATTCTTAGTAGGTATGCCTTATATCGTCACGAATATAGGTAATAGACATTACAATCGCTTGAAAAACGGCGTCTAGAAATGCTCGATTTCAAGCACAAAAGTGGTTGTTATTTATTTTGTAATCAATTTTATTTTATAAGAAAGTAAAAAAGTTAATCAAGAGAAACTGTCACAGATAATCTTAGCTATAAAATGTATTTTTTTAAGTTGTTTCTTTTATGCGTTCATATATTTATATTGAAAAAAAATAATTTAAAGGTAGTTTACATTTATTTGTGTGAGGTATGGTAATAAGTTGAGTATTTAAGCGATAGATGGCGCTGGTTATAAAGCTTACTCCAGAGTCCGTCAGATGTCGCTAGAGTGTAACAGATGCTTGTGAGGTTATAGTGACAGGGAACAAGCTTCTCGAACCAGAGAATTACCAACCCTCGGGTGATGAACAGTGTAGCTAAATCCGGACCTATTATTTGTAACGTAAATAAACCCAATTATAAGTAGAACCTTTTATTTTTTAACAAAGAGTTCCCAACCCTTAAATCTGCAAAGTAAGAACAGATATAACAATATGTTTTATGGATAATTAAATTTTGTATTTGTATTCTACTCAAGAGAAATGATAGGAAAACCTTCGATTTATCTAAAGCATATTTTTTGGCGAGTGGGCGGCGTGGATTTGATTTGTATACAAATCAAGAGTTTTATTCCGATATTGACGAAATTTTGCACACTCTACCTTTACATTAGAAAAACTCTGCGCAATGCCCTGAGGACTTCAGCTGGTAGATAATATAAATAAAATAAAGTAATTCCTACCGTGAGGGGCGTGTGGTGATGATGGTGGTGGTGGTGGCGACGCCGGCGCTCCGACGCGCTGGACGTGCTGCGCGCACGCTCCTCGTCAGAGTCCGCGCCCGACGCGCCCGATGCCTCAGCTGTGAACACCGAGTCGTGCGACACGCTCAGGCCGGATTGGTGCGCGGAGCCGGACCTGTACAACAATAATGACAGATCAGCAATTTCATACATCATCATCTGTACAAGTACTAAAATGGTAATCGCACAGAAAACTTATTTTTAATCAAAAAAACACTTTTCAACAAACATAAACTGTCATTAATAGACCAGTTAGACAAGTGTATAAAAAAACATAAAAACTCCGACGGTAAACACAAGCTTTGGACAAAGAACAGGCAATAAAAGCATTCAAAAATCTTTCTCGATGCAAAAAACGAGGGAAAAAACATTTCACATTCAAATTTATAAGATGGATTAAGGAACGAAAAAGCAATAATACAAGAAAATTATTCATTTTTAAAGTAATAAAACATATACCCACATCATTGTATACTCATACAACCATACCTCATAATATTTGCCGATTTTATTTTTCTTTCATTACCACCTGTATTTAATTTCTATTTTATTTTATTTCAGTGTAATATTTCCTAGGTTAAATCTTTTTTATCAAATACTAGTTGTACCTCGCCACGCGTTGCCGTGGCTCAGTCTGTCTGTTCAGATAGAGAAATAATAGCACGTGTTGCTTTTACGTCCAATAGATGGCGCTGTTTAAAAAAAATTGTCCAGCAGATGGTGCTGTTTTTTCATAAAGAAGCATGTTTTCTTACCTTTCACAGGTGACATCTAATATATAATAAGAAAATACGTATTTGAATTCAACATTGTGTAAAATTTTCAAAGCAATCGATTAAGAACTTTCAGTGATTTAAGATTTTGAACAGACGAAGATTTAAATTTTTATTTAGATGGATAGACAGATAGACCAATGGAACTCGCAATGCTTCGCTATTACTAATGTCGTCTGGCGTCTGCGTCTTCTTCCACCATTCACTACTGTATAAAACTACATTATATAGACTTTAATTCCACTCAGTATCTCATTCCAGTGCAGAGATATTGCGTCAAGTATTCCTCGGACGTCCCCGACCTCCTATACCAGGGCTTCTTGAGGCAATCTTTATAGCGTCTTCCACACGCACACTTCGGAGTCCCGCGCCACTTCAGGCCGCCGCGCAGAAAAGTCTCAAAGTGAACTGCGCTGTAAACCTATCGGTCTTTACTTTTCTGCGCCTGAAGTGGCGCGGGACTCGGTCGCTCTGAAGTGTGCGTGTGGGAGACGCTAATAGGTTGGCTGTCTGAGTTGACGCGACCGACTCAAGTGAGCGCCACGCACATTGTGATGATGAGGTTTCTCTGCAGTTGCAGTAATTAAGAATAAGTACAGATCAAAAATAGAGGCAGAGACGAGAGTGGCGATTTCGAAACTTCAACCTCGTTTTGAGAAACTATGCTCAGAAAAGCAAGCACATCCTTCTCATTAATACCAAAGAAAAAATTGCTTTTTTATCTTTTTTGTTTGCTTCCATTTTTGTTTTTATGTTGTGTTCTTTATTTTCTAATTAAAAAATTAGATACTATTTGGAGTTTTTCTGACAAATTGTTATTAGGTAACGTACCCATACTACGTGACCCGTTCAGGGGGGGGGGGCTTCAAAATACTACGCTTGGTACAAATGAGCGGCGTGGGGCTTAGATTTTTAGTCACCGGGGGGGGGGGGGGGGCGTCGCAAAAATATGGCAACTTCCCAAGGGCGTCACAGTTGAAAAAAGTTTGGGAAGCCCTGTCCTATACCATTCAAACCACTCTCTTAACACTCCTGGCACTAAAAACAACAAAATTTTCAGCGATATCGGTGGACTACTTTTCGAGTTTTGCGAAGCAGGCTGAATATTTATATAAGTATTACACTGTAAAATGGGAGCCTCAGCACGGTTAAGAGGAAGCTAAAAGCCAAAATGTGTATATTCTTGGTATACCTTATATTGTAGGTAATAGGCATTAAAATCACTTGACAAACGGAGTCTAGAAACGTTCGATTTCAAGCACAAAACTGTTTTTTTTTATTTATTTTGTAAATAGTTTTATAAGAAAGCAAAAAATTTTATCAAGTGAAACTGTCACAGATAATCTAAGCTATAATACTGTATTTTTAAAAAGTTGTTTCCTTTACGCGTTCATACATTTCTATTGAAAAAAAAAAATTGTAGTTTACATTTATATTTTTTATTGAGTAATTTATTTTTTATTTGTATTCTACTCAAGCGAAACGATAGGAAAACCTACAATTTATCTAAATCACATTTTTTAGTATTCATAATGTACACCAATTCGTTATAAAGATTAATCAAATTAGTGATTTAGCACTAAGCTTCGACTTAAGTACCCAGAGAAGTACACATTATCATATAATGTTTAAAATACTACTAATTTCTGCAGTGCACTCGATGATCTAGATTCGTTCAATATAAATATAGCCATTCTGGCGTCTAAAAGCTTAAATGTAATGACTCTGTAATTAATTTATGTATGTTTTATTAAGCCCTGAATAAGGTTCAGGTGGAATAGAAACTGGTTGGTTTATATATTATACTCAAATAAAGTGGTATTAAAATATTCTGAGTAATTTTATTCTAATTAAAAATTTAGCTTCCTTTAATAAAATTAGAGTCCTTGAGAGCGCCCTGAAGGAGTAACTCCTGTTACTTAGAACCTGTAGGCCACCTCGAATATTCTAAATATTATTTCTTTATAACATGAAATTGAATTATTTTAACAGGTAATTATTGTGAAAAGGACAAGGACTTTGTAAAGACAAAATTATTGTATTTCGTTTTATCGTCTTTAAATGCGCTTGGGGTAAAATTACGTGACAGTTGGTTAGTTTTTCAAAATGTCATTGAAGTTTTAATTTTTTTATTACATTCTCTTAAACTCTTTTGACCAGGTTAAGGTGCTCCCATAGCCGCTGTGCCCACATGATGCACAGATGGGGCCTTAAAGAGTCGGCGATGTGTGAATGTGGTGCGGTGCAGACCACCGAACGTATGGTCAACGGATGCCAGCTCCATTCATTCCCCGGCGGGATTGATGAGGTTCACATGGCGACGCCTGAGGCCCTAGAATGGCTCGCAGACCTAGATGTTCCCTTCTGACCCCCCACCATACGAAAGAAGAAGAAAACTCTTTTCAAACAATTTTTGAAATTGGCTACCAGCCGGCCCAAGAGAAGGCACAACTAATGTTTTTACGGATTGATTTTTTGATTTTTTTTACCCGACTTCTAGACAATATCTGTTCTGTGCCGGGTAGCAATATCATTACATATATTTTGTAAAACAAATTAGGGCTCAATAAAAAATACAAAATAATACCTAAAATAATCTAGATATAAAATATTACATACACGTATAAAAAAAATTTAACAAACTTTAGTGTGATAGTTCTTATTTAGATGGAGTACCCTATAAAAACTTATCAAATGTAAAGAGAAAAGTTTTATTTAAAAATAAAAATAAGTAGGAAAAATGCTAGCAATTGCATTTAAAACATTATAAACAGTAAAATAGTCTGTGTAGGTGGTAAAAATGAATAAATAAATGAAATAATAATACGCTCAATTGCTTAACATAAAGGCGGCGATACACATGCCTGTAAAATGGAACAGTAGCTTGCATGCATGTTAATGGCATGTACAAGTTACTGGCGCAATGAGAATACACATGCAAGTTAAACTTGCATGCAAGTTGCGTCCTTGCATGCCTGTATTTGCAAGACGTATACACATGCCAGTCACTAGACAGTACGTGTCTCAAATCACTCTGAGACTGAGTAGTCTCAAGTTTTTTGGCAATGGAAAACATTCAAAGTGAATTAAATATCATCGTATTGCAATTGGCAGTACAATGTGTGGCTAATTTAATGAGAGAAAAGCTACTGGCATGCCCGTACCTGTCGCGACGTTCACACATGCCGGTTTCATAGCCCCCCTCGTCCCCTCCCTCAACTTGCATGCCAGTAAATCAAATGTTGTGCAATCTACTTGCAAGGCAGGTACAGGCATGCAAGTTAGCATATACACATGATAGTAGCTGGCATGTGCAAGGAGCTTGCATGCAGGTGTGCCAGCTACAGGCATGTGTATTCCCGGCTTAAATGATGTACCTATAATAAATACATTTAAAACATCACAAATTTCTCGCAATACTAGAACAAGAAATTCACACCAACTACTAATACAAAAACCAACACATCCTTTGGACAAAAACACTACAGATTCCAGGCTATAAAACTATACAATGCACTTCCAACACAATATAAAACATCTAATCTCAAAAAACAAAAAACTCATATGGAACTGGCTACAATCATTTTAAATATTTAATTTTGTTATATTTCACTTTTTTTTTGTTAAAACTATGTAAAAATCGATATTATATTTTAATTTTTATTGTTTCTCTGTGTAACTAATCTACACTGTATTGTTTACTATTATATAACTTTACAATTGAAAAAGTCACAACACAGGTGAACTCCTAGCGGAGGACAATGTACTAAACCTTTGAAATACTAATTTATTTAAGAATAAATAAAAAAATAAAAAATAAATGCAAGAAGGAAAGAAAAAAATGCATCAAAGAAAAAAGAGAGAGAAAAAGAGTATTCAATACATGGGAGACACATTAGAAACCATTTTTGGTGTAAAAATTACATTTATTCAAAAATTATTGATCTTCATTATAAATAAAAACCGCTAAACTAAATGCCAATGTAGTTTGTCAGCAGGTTAATTGAAGTAAATATAGGTATAAAAAAGCCTGTTTCATTAACTGTAACTAATAATACGGAGAATATACACTCGGACCACCGTTGTGCACGTCTTTCCCAAACTAAAACAAACAGTACAAAAAAATCTGGCACCCTTCCAACAGCTCTCGGTCTTGACCCGAGTTCAGCTCTCAAACATCCCATCCACTCAACCAACCAGCGGCCGTGAGTGTTTGTTTGTTTACTGCGCGATCGCTGCAGTTCCAGCAGATGCTAAGTTTCCTGTCAACTTCGCCCAACAAATTGCAACCAGGCTAGGTTAGGTTTTAACTTGGCCAAACGAATTGCATTTGGGAACTAAGTTTTGTAACAAATAAGGAAAATTTGGCTTTCGTTCAACTTGTTTTCACTACACTACACTACAGTACATACCCACCTTGACCAGCGCGAAAAGTTTAATACTGGAAACTTGATGTTATAATCTAAGTTATCATTTGAACTTGAATCCCCTATACGATTATCGGGAGGGAAGATTCCGATTTTATGTCCGGGTTAAATCTTCCCCATAGGTAAAACTAAACCCTTCCACACACTTTTCCACAAATGATCAACTAGTCAATCAACATTATGCAAGTGAATTATATAAGCAAAATAAATACAAAACAATACAAGAACAACACGTCAACTCACCAGAGATCAAATTTTTTATTTTATTATTTTTTTTTTTTTTTTATTAATTATACCCGCTAAACTGCTCAAGCAGTTTGTCAGCAGGTCAGTTTAACATAATATATTATCAAAGCATACAAAAAGCGAGAAATCACAATATTTAAAATATATACAGAAGAATTTAAATAAGAACTTAAATAATCACAAAAACAGAGCCATACATAAAAAAGAAACAATAAAAAGAAACTTTTAACTTACTACAATACAAAATAATAAAATACAAAGACAGTCAGTTGTAACACAGGCAAATTACTCATATTCATATGTATATTTATATATATGCATAAGATTATAAACAATATCAGTATAAAAAAGCTTGATCTATTAACCATTTTTTAATTTTATTTTTTAATTCGGGGGTGCAATTTGATTGAATTTTTATGTCTATTGGAATCTTATTAAATATGGTAGGCACAAGATAAGAGAAAGTCCGTTGTCCGTATTTATTTATAATTTTCGGAATGGACATACCTTCATTTCTATTGAATCTTGTGTCATATGCATGATCTACTTTTTCTTTGTATATTGAATCTGACGTTATGTTTTGACATATAATTTTTAACCATAATATTCCTCGAACAGATAATACGTTAACTGACTCATATAATAATTTTATATCTCTTCTTTGTGCATAAATACGTTTGTTTACCAAAAGCTTAGTCATGGAGTTTTGAATTGATTGGATGTAACCTATATTTGTCTTGCAGGAGTTTCCCCATGAGGTTATTCCGTATCTGATTGTAGATTCCGCTAGTGACAAATAGATTATTTTTAACGTACTTATAGGCATAAAATATTTAATTTTGTAAATTCGCCCCGCAATAGCTCGTAGGCGTTTGCATATGTTGCTAACGTGTGTATCCCATTTCATATGCGCATCTACAGTTATCCCCAAATATACATAAGTTTGTACCAGTTCAATGGTTCCACATTTACAGGACTGTGAAGAATTGTGTATACACTCAGATGTATGCGACTTTATTATAGGCGTGATGGTGTATTTGGCATGTGGAGATCGTATATGCATCAATTTAGTCTTTTTGGAATTTATTATTAGGCCGGCATCATGTGACCATTTCTGTAAAGAAAAGAAATCATGCTGCATGAGTTTTATTGCAATAGATAAATCTTCATGCGAAATGACTAGCGCCGTATCATCAGCATAAACGTAATGCTTAACAAAGGTGAAAATTTTATTCATGAGTGAAACAAATATTATGTATAATGTTGGCCCGAGAATTGACCCCTGCGGGACTCCTGTTGACATATATTTAGCTTTGCTGTAAGTTTGAAAGAGTTTAACTTTAATTTGTCGATTGGTTAAATAGTTTTTGAGAAGTTTTAGTAATTTTCCCCTAATTCCTATCGCCTCCAATATCTGTAATAGTTTTTTCGGATCAATAGTATCAAACGCTTTAGAGTTGTCTATGAATAATAATAATAATATAATTATTAATTCGTTATCCTGCATGTATTTAAAATGACTGATTTTCGCATTTTTATAAATAAATTTTTAATGAGAGAGCTGGGTATAATGCCAGTAGCCGAAATAACAAATGGAATAAAATATATAAATAAATAATCAATTAAATATATAATTTCGAGAGAAACTAATATTTTTACTAAACGATTGTGTCGTATTTCGATTAAACCGACTGTCGGATTATTTCGATTCAATTTGTCAAACGATTATTACGGTACAAACATATTTAGAAAGTAATGATTATTACATAATGTTTCTAATTTTTTCTTATATAATTAATCAAAATGAAAATTTCCAATAAAGTCTTTAGTTTTTTTTCTCTAAAAGAAAATGAGAAACATTCCCGGATTACGACTAACTCGACAATCTCCTATTACCACCACAGTAAGCGGAAAATGTTGCTTGTGTTGCGATGTAAGACTGGAGCCGAGGAATTAGATACATGATGCCTGGGTGGGACCCAAACGCGATGCCAACTCAGCCACTGACCGATTTTTAAGTTGATTTGTAGGTAGGTACTTAAATACCTACATTCTTAATTACAAAACAAATATTTTATGTAACATTATTTACTAATTCCTAACTAACTAACTAACAGAGAGGTAGGCCGCCAAACAACTCGGTCTTGACACACACCCATTGCCTAATTCACATTCATACATACTCTTCTATTATTCTGACTCTTGATATCAAGTATCCGACCCGACTCAAGTATCTGAACCACTTGATCGTACCATGTCTTCCTCGGGCGTCCCCGACTTCTGCTACCACACATACGATTCAAAATAAAGACTTTTAAAAAACTTCCAATGAAACGCCACTATCGCAATGTTTTTTCAGTTAGGTAGGTACCACAATATTGAATAAATGCGAATAACTCCAAATAATCACGACAATTTCACATTCGAATAATAAACTTTATTGAACCGTCGTCAAAGTTAGACATCTAGTCAAAGTAAGGCTTGCTTGTATAATACAGTGAGTACCTACAACAGATTTTCTAGATACTGGAACGGAAAGCAGAAACAAATTTACAGACGAAATAACAGGACTTTGCTAACTAACCAACCATCACGCCGTTTCCAAGCAGGGGTAGGCAGAGAGGACGGACCGCCAAACAACTCAGTCTTGGCACACACTCCTTGCCTCATTCACATTCATACATACTCTTCTATTATTCTGACTCTTGACATGGCCCGACTCAAGTATCTGATTCACTTGGTCGTGCCATGTCTTCCTCGGGCGTCCGCGACTTCTGCTAACCATTTGCATCGTATATTCTCCTTACACTCCTTTCTTCGCTCATTCGCTCTATATGCCCAACCACCTAAGCATCCCTTTCTTGATCTTACTCATTACGCTTACATCAGCCTTGCACTCCTTGCGGATCTCCACATTCCTCACACGATCATACATGGTTTTACCACACAGGGATCTCATTTCAACAGCACTCAATCTACTTTCATCCTTTCTTTGCCAGTTCCATGCCTCACTTCCATACATCAGGGTAGGTACTAGCACTCCATTGTGCACTGCTAACTTCGCTTCTTTGGACAAGTTTTTGTTAGCGCCAACTGTGTTCAGTCCTCCATTAATGGAGTTACCTGCATTTACTCTTCTTTGCAATATCTCTGCCAGCCTTCCCATCTTATATTACTGTATACTTGCGGCAAGTGCAAGAATGGTAGACACCCTTAGTATCGCCCTGGTTTCAGACCACCATTAAAGATCGAAACCTTGCTTGAAATGGTTTTATCAGATCTGAATAGCAATGGCGTGCAATCTATAAGAATATAATAATGTAACAAACCAACACCTCTGCCATAAGTCACTCCAAGTGGTTCGCTACGTTTGGTGAATAAGCAGGAGTGCCCGGGTTCATGGGGGTGAGGTTTGTCCTACTCTCGGCGGCGGATGCGACTGTCAACCAACGCACGGCGGGCCGGATAGGGAGAAATTGGTTTAGGGACACCTTTTTTATATCTCCAGAATGACTCTATCTGAACATCGCCTTGCACCACATGGATTTATACGTCTGTTACCCCTGGGCACAAAAACCCCTAGATTCCTACCCACTCCTCTTACCTCTTTCCCTCCCAGAACTTCCTCCCCTTCCCTTCCTATAAAGACCCTCCACACAGCATCCCCAAAGATGACATAGGCCCTGCAGTGAATTATTCTCTTCTGGGCCTCCTGTGTGGCTTTATAATGTTGGAAATTTTTTTGAAAAAAACCTAACCTAATTATGAAAAGAAAGAGGCATCCACCATTACTTTTTTTTTTAATGCGATAGTTGTCTGATCAAAACGTTTTATCGTTGTTATGCGAATTTGTTAAGGAATTGTAAGACCACCATTCAAATATGAAACGTTGCTTGAAGTGAGTTTAGCCGTGTTTGGTCACAAATTCTGGATAGTCAAGTACTTCCCCACCTTCTTTTTCCTCGACACCTTCCTTCCCCACTACCTTCAGCCTCAGAACTAACCCCGATTGGGGATGATATAGTTTCACTAGCTCCAGAGGGTTGAGAGCAGTTGGGACGTTTGTGCGATATTCAAATAACAATAAAAACATCGATTTTACTGATTATCATATTCATTTCATCAGTTCATTCATAATTTCGATAATCCCGATTGAAACGAAAGCATATTTTCAAATAGATTTCTCCCATCACTTTTTGAACACCATAACGACCACATGACACAAATTCATTTAACCCGTCGCAAGCTACTCACTTCCTCCTGTGTCCGTCCTCCAGGCTCAGCAGGCGGGCGGTGTTGGGGGTGGGCGGCTCTCCTCGTCCTTCGCCCCCGCCCTCTCTTCCCGCCTCGGGGGGCTCGCCCGCCCCGCGACCCCGCCGCCGGAACATGCGACGCAGGCCGCGCAGAAAGCGGTGCTTCTTCGTGTCTGAAATTTAAAAAAACAAATATTGTGATTTAATTATTGACAACTCCCGGAAAACAAGGAAAACTAAAAAGGTGAACATTTTCACATACACTAAAACTAAGCCAATAATTAGCAAAGCATTCCTCTACTCAATTACCTCTCCCTGTCTAACAGTGTGGAATACCTGCATCAGTGACATTGCAACAATTTATGTACATGACGAGTCTGTTAAGAAAACCGGTGCAGTGAAACTTTCCTTCACTGCGTTTAATTCGTGTCTATTGCGGAAGCTTGTGCAGTTAATAACCAGCAGTGTCCCTAATATCGATCGAAAAGACTTAGGGTTAAAATTCCTTTCCAATTCTAACTGTTAACCACAACTACTCCAATAGTTGTGTTAAATAGTGATTACAGTCCACAATAAAACCACAAACCTGTTTGCATACAATATTTGCAAATCCACGTATATTCTTATGTTGTGCCCTTTCTGGTTCAAATGTTGCCTTACAGACTGCGTACAAAGCTCGAAACAATGAATCGTTTTTAAGTCCATGCATATCGTTTTAAATAGGATAATTTCGAATGTATCTGTGCACACCGAGAGAATCGAACACCCGACCGCAGTCCCCTCTTACCCCGCAAATGCCTGAAGACATAATTATTTTCAACTATCAACTGTACTCAAGAAATTGTAGAAGTAAACCACATTGATATAATATCTATCACGCTAGGTATAAAGATTATAAGTCAAAAAAGTAAAAAATAAAGATTTTTTTAATTTTTTTCAATCTCGGGAACAATACCTTAACATGGTTTCAGAATAAAAGATCTCAAAACATATATTTCAATTAAAAAAAGGCATTTGTTACCCAAACATCCAATAGACTCGTTAGTTTATAAATTTGAAATAACTCTCCTGAAAAGTTGTTTTTTTTCAACTTGTACGTGTTTTTTTTCTTGTTTATCGGGTTAACATTATATTTTATCTGTACAATAAAAAACATTTTTATTTTGCATAATTAAAAAGACGCCAGCGTTAAAAATATAAATAATTGTAAATTTTATATCCATCCAGAAAACTTATTTTGATAAAAATTTTAATTGTATTTGAAATAATTTTAATGGCCACTACAAAAACACACATATACAACCTTCTATAATATCTTATTTTATTCAAGGGTTTCTGAATTAGGGCGAATGATTTCGAGACCTACAGTGTTTTTCCTTCAGACCCTTTCAAAAATGTATAACCCTTTTAATATATGCATCAGCATGGTAATTGGGGTCTAGAATAATAAATTTAGGGTTTTAAAGAATGAGGTACGAAAGAAAATGGGTGGACGGCCGCGATCTTAAATCATAAAAATAATTTTCAAAAACCACAATTTAGTGATATTTCACTTCAAGTGCGCTTGACCTACCATAAATCCACTTATAATATCCAACATAAATATATGTATATTGTGTAATTTACACAAATGATAATTGGATAGGTTAAACGTTCAAGGGTATTTCCTTCACTTCAAATTTGTACACGGAGAAAAATGAGTATTGCTAGTTTATTAAGAATCTCTTCAAATTATTGGTAATTCGGTTAAAAACGGGATTGCAGGAATTACGAAAATCTGAATATTTTTTTAATATTGTATATTATCAAGGAATGATAATATTATCGTGTTCCGATATGCGAAAATATTTGGATTTCATGAACACGTGAAAGAATATTCGTTATTTAATAAAACTTCAACAGAAAATCTGTTGATTCATTCCTTAAGGCATGCAACCCCGTTTTTAACCGGATTACTTATTTCTGAAAATATTATTTTTTAAGTATTTATTGAACACTGGCCGTACCCCGCCACGCTATACTGTGGCTCTGTACAATAGCCCGTGTTGCTTTTACGTCCAATAGATAGTGCTGTTTTTCAAAAAAGGCACGTTTGTCCAATAGATGGCGCTATTTTTAAAAAAACAGCGTTTTTTACCAGTTACAGGTGACATCTATATAATATAGGTATATAAAACATTTCAACGTTGTGTCAAAATTTCGAAGCAATCGGTGAAGAACTTTTGGAGATTTAAGATTTTGAACATTAACATTTTTATTTATATAAAGGTGTATCGGCACGTACCCGACAAACTTTAACCAGCTATTCCTTAGCACATTTGGAGTAAAAAATGTTATGGGCACTTTGCTGTCCGGTAACATTTTTTTTTAATAAAAAATGTATTATTCATATTTTCACCACATGTCACCAATGTTTTATCCTTTGTCAAAGTTTGAAAACCAGTCTGGCAATATTTTGTTCGAGTTTCGTTGAATAATGTACGTACATACCTACGTTGGCGCGCTTTTACAATCACAAATCACAACGAAATGGCACGGCACCATTCGTCTCATTTTTAACTATTATTATTTAGTGTGTACGAAAGAGCGAGGACACTTTTTGACACACTTGCTAATAACAGCTGTTGAACACGAGAAACAATGCAAATGACAGTGACGGAGTGTGGATTTTTTACTTATTTTTTGTTTTTAATGGAAAAAAATGTTACCGGACAGCAAAGCGCCCATAACATTTTTTACTCCAAATGTGCTGTGGAATAGCTGGTTAAAGTTTGTCGGGTACTTGCCGATACACCCTGTATAGATGATTGAAAATTCAAAACAAAGGTTAATTATGTTTACTGCTCATACTTAAAGCTGGACACAGGGTAGAGCCATTTGGCCCACAAACGACCGAGCCGAAGAGACAAGCCAGTTTGATCTATGTCCAGTGACGCCATGCTGAAAAAATGATAATCGATATACCATAAACCTTTATCGACATATGAACTGAATTGAGAATGATTTAATTTCTGTAAAAAAAGACGGGTTTTAAAACATTTTTTTACTGGTAGAGATCTCCGTGAAATTCTGAATTCCTTGCGTAAAGAAAAATAATTATTCAATAAATTAAAAATAATTATTCAATTCTTTATTATAAAAGGGTCAAGTTTTTTACTACCTACGTAATAAAATAAATGATCAAGGATAAAAAAGCGAGTTGAAAGGAAAAAATATAAAAAAAGAATAATCAAATGGATAAATTATGAAATATTAATTATTATTTTTTTGGTAAACTAATGTTTAAGACAAGATTTTTTATGCATAGCACAAAGGGTAACAATTATTTTTCAAGAAAAAAAAAATTTAACAAGTAGTAATTGTTGAATGAAACACTAGTATATACTGAATTATTTCGCGGATAAGAGATAAGCCGCCATAGCTCAGTGGTCAGAGCTGTCGACCGGAAATCGAAAGGACACGGGTTCAGGTCCCGTTGGCGTCATGTATCTTTTATCAGGAGATTTTTCAACGTGGATGAGTGTTTCAGGCTATTAATTATTGCTTGAAAAATAATTATGAAATGTTTTTTAAACTTTTTATGTTACACCTCAAAAGAGCGCCCCTGTCTGCACAGTGTAAAGACAGGCGAACTATGTCGCCACCCGGTTGGGCAGCGTTGTGAGGCATGTTAAGGTAGGAGATGTAGGAAGGGATTTATTAATGCGGGTCTTGAAGACGTTCGGATTATATGAAGGAGGTAAAACAGATCCCAGTAGCTCGTTCGTTCGTAACGGTGTTCCGCTCGTGTCTGAAGAGTTTCGCGCAAGTGCATAGTTCTAACTGTTAACCATAGCTCTCCAATATTTTTGTCATATTTTGATTACAGTTTACAATAGAAAAAGGCTAGAAAAACAGTTGTTGGTGGCTGGTTCCATATACGAGCTGACTTACAAAATGAGTCGAAGAAACAACCCGTTCTCATGAAGACAACATCAACTGTGAACGGGTGTTGGCACCGGTGCACAGTAGATCAATTCTGCTAGCTTGTTCGAGCAGACTCCATTGAAATACCTATAATAGACCTGACGCTGCATGCATATATTGTGTCTGTGCATTACAAATGGAAATCGGTCTGTTAACAACGGATTGTCAATCAGATAAACCGCTCCCCTTTGCACAGTATCAAGTATGTTTATAAGGTATTTTGGGGCTCCAGCCCAGGGGTGGCTCCCAAATTAAATTGTTGGGCGTCCTTGAGATCTGTAAGGGTTAGCAGCTGGTCACTATTGAAGAATCTACTAGCTCCATAAATACAAGCCGTCCAGTTTCTTGGAAGCCAGATTTACTCGGGCTTCCGTGGAACCCCGATACTTGAGTCGATCTGAAATTCTAAAACCAAGCATTCCAATAACTCTAGTTAAAAATTTAAAGACTTACTAATAATTGGTCATTTTTGCATTGACACCGCCCATATAATATTAGCGATGACTCAGCCAAATAAATATTTATGCTTTTTTAGTTAAATTTGTAGAACTCCATTGAAAAAAATAAAAAATAAAAACGTACATTCCCGGGTTACTAGGGAATGGGACGTTTCTACGCCGCCGGTTCTTCGCCGCCAGTTCATCGCCACCGTTTCTACGCCGGGACGGTTCTGCACTGGCCGATTCTACGCCAGCCGATTCTACGCCGCATTCAAATTAAATTAACAATTACAATTCAACTTTATTGTTTAAACACATACCTATATACAGATCGAATCATCGAATTGATCAAATTATCGAATCATTTAAAAAGTAGCACTAACATTTATTTTAATTTAAAAGAATAATTTATGTTACGTTATGTTATGTCATGTTGTGTAATCAATTTTATCCTGTAATTTGTTGTATTTATTAATAAGAAAAATGTTGTAATGTATGGCCAAGATCACTCTTAATGGGTGAAAGCCAATATAAAGAATAAAAGAAAAAAAAAAAGAATTTCCGAATGGAAATTTTGTACATGCAAGTTACAATCGCCGGGATTATCTTAATGACCCATTGCCAAGCAGGTAAGCATGACAAAGCAGTCAAAATCAGAAGTTTTAATCCGGGTTATCTTAATGATGTTATGGTTAGGTTAGGTTAGGTTAGGTTAGGTTAAGTTAGGTTAGGTTTTAACAAAAAAGTTTAATTGTAATTGTTAATTTAATTTGAATGCGGCGTAGAATCGGCTGGCGTAGAAACGGCCAGTGCAGAACCGTCCCGGCGTAGAAACGGCGGCGATGAACTGGCGGCGAAGAATTGGCGGCGTAGAAACGTCCTAGACCCGGGTTACTACTAACCTGACAATATTTGAAAACTCCAACTTTACTACCAAAATTATAGACGAAAGATGTTGCTTGTGTAATGATGGAGGAATTAGCCAGCATAAGAAATGAACGCTCGACACGATTCATACGGAATCGTAAACTTGGCCACTAACCGGTCTTGTATTAATGTAACTATATTATATTTATTTATTTATTTTATTTATTGATTAACGCCCTTTTACGGGGCTTTTACATAAGAATAATAAGAAATATACATTATTTATTGTACATAACTGAATTGCTTCATTAACAACATTTTGTATTAGTTTAAAGATAAATTGAAGATGTCCACTGACTTGGTATAATAGTTTCCCTCCATTAGTATTCTGGGCAAAGATGAATACATATGGTTGTTAGTCCCAGAATTTCTGCACAGAAATAAATCCTGACTTTTAGTATTACGTTGTGGAATTCGGAAGCTTGTCAATTCTAGCAATACCGGACTATCAACTAAATCATTTAGAATTTTATATAGAAATACCAGGTCAGTGAAAATTCTTCAGTCTGACAATTTGAGCATATTCATATAATTTAACAGTGTTGTAGTTCAACCTAAATTTATGAAAACGTAAGAATTTGTTTTGTATTCTTTCAACAGCTTGTACATGTATATTATAATGTGGGTTCCAGACAGGAGAATTGTACTCAACTTGACTTTACATAGGCAAAATATAACAATTTAATACAATTTATATTGTTAAAATTTCTGGTTAGCCTAGTTATAAATCCCAATATTTTCAAGCCCTTATTAGAGATTTCTGTTATGTGGTTAACAAATGAAAGATTTGATTGAAAAGTGATGCCTTAGTCTTTGATTTGTGTTAATGTCTCAAGAGCATTGTCATAAATGTTGTAATCAAAACTCGGAACTTTGGAACTCGTTATGGGGTATCTTCAGACAGAGTTGAGTATTCTGTCATCGTATAATAGTTACTTGTATATTTATAGCACAAGGTCCAATAAAAAACCTTTATTACCATAAGAAAAATTAATTTAATAATTTGACTCATTATCTCCATTTTTTTAACAGAATTAACTGGGATTAGATTACTTCAAGTAGAATGAAAATAATAATCCAAATTGGGAAGCATTTTCATAAATATAAATTTATTTCCCAAATTTTTTTTTAAATTAGCATTCTCCATGTAGGCAGGCGTCTACGAAATGACTATTTCAGATTTTCACGAAGCAATATATTTATATGCATTAAGTCTACTAGAAAATGATTTTTTAATAAAATTATATGTATGTAATTAGATAATTATTTAATGTAAAATATTTATTTATTTATTGTTTGTTCACATTGTATCTTTTTTACGTTAGAATTTTTAACGTGAATGTTAATTTTTTTTTTGTTGAGGTTAATAATTTTACAAAATAATAAAAATAACACAAAGATTATGTATCGAGAGAACAATATTGTTACTGTTTTGTTATTGACCGGTCGGTGGCCGAGTTGACATCGCGTTTGGGTCCCACCCAGGCGTAGTGTGTTCAATTCCTCGGCTGGCTAAGTCCTCCATCACAACACAAGCAAAATTTTCAGCTTACTGTGGTGGTAGTAGGAGATTTTCAAATATTGTCAAGTTATGCGTAACCCGGGAATGTTTGTCTTTCTTTTTAAAAATAAAAAATAAAATTAATGTTTCTACGACGTGGGTGCCTACATGGTACCTATTTATCTAATTGCAGCCATTTCCTTACAGTACGAATATAATTTAATAAACATGCAGGGTGACCATGATATACAATGATATTTGATTGCAAAAAAAAAACATAATTATAAACTATTATTTTAAAAAGGACCAAAGAGAATTTAAAAAAAGAAAATAATGAAAAAATATACATGTTACGCCATTAATTTAGAAGGACAAAGATGAAAAAAATGGTGGCAATCCTCGGCTAGCACAAATAATTTAAAATTCTTTTTAAACGTACAAAAGGTATTAGACGACGTAACACGATTTGGAAGGCTATTAAATAGAAGTGGAGCCTGATCAAAATAATTTCTTGAATTGCCATAAAGTTCAGACCAGAGCCAATCCTTGTAGTAGGAATTAGCTGCGTTCTTTTCGGAATACTAATATTGTTAAAAAATCCGCAAAGCGTTGGTGTGATAAATAGTTGTTTTAAATTAATGATATTACATTCCTTATAAAGTAACTGTGTAGGATATCTGAATTCTTTGCTGTACATAACTTCGAGAATCAGTTTTTGGGCTATATTAAGTGGTTCTATAGGGTTTTTCCAATAAGAGGTGTTATTTTGAATATTAATTAAGGAATTAATTATTTTTTATGGCCGGAATTGGATGGTATTGATCTGGACAACGTTTACTTTCAAGAAGACGGCGCTACGTGCCACACAAGCAACGAAACCATTGATTTTTTACGGGAAAAGTTTCCGGAACGTGTTATCTCTCGAAGAGGTGATCACAATTGGCCACCGAGATCTTGTGATTTAACACCTTGCGACTTATTCCTTTGGGGCTACGTGAAAGAGAAGGTCTACGCCAACAGCCCAGCGTCGATTCAAGACCTCAAAGATGGAATTCGTGAGGCTATCGAGGACATAAGGCAGCCACTTTGCGATTTGGTTGTGGAAAATTTCATGAAAAGGATATGGTCCTGTAGGCGTGGTTGTGGTGGTCATTTGACTGATGTTATTTTCACTATTAACAGCACACCTTCCTCTTTTTAATGAAATAAACATTCGATCATTTATATTTAAAAAAAGACATTTTTCTTTGAATATCAAAATAACACCTCTTATTGGAAAACCCTGTATAATAGTCATCAGGCCTATTAAGTATACACTATTTATACGAAAGTAGAAACTGAATTACAGCAAAATTAACCGTTTTTAATTTGTCTTTGCCTTGTACATGTCTGAAATCTTTAAAAATATAGATAAGCCTCCTAATATTATTTACTAAAATTTCGACATGATAATTCAATCTCAAAAATATATCTTTTTTACGCCTAGGAATAAAACCCGCGCCTTCTGATGACCGGTCAGATGCTCTGAGACCACTGAGCTACGTCGGCTGGAAAATGTGTAAAAAGTATATTTCTATATAATAATTAAATGAATAAGATTATAACGTATGTTGCGTTTAACCATAAAGCAGTCCCACAAAAAAAAAGTTAATACTTCTCTTTGTGAAAACCGAAGATAATAGATTGTATTATGTTTGGTTAAATCGATTCTCAATTGGTATAAGATTAATGAAATAAATTGAAAATACGTCAAATGTCTACATTCATACAAGTATATAATAAGGGTAAAGCCTGGGCCTCGATTCTCGACGAAATGATTCCACTCGAACAACGAAAGGTTCGAACCACTCGTTCAAGTGGAATGACTTTTGACGTTTGGAGTATGTAAGTATGTATCTTCGACGATACTCAAGAATAAGTATGTCGACCAATGTATGTACTTTCGACGGCGATTGCAAGCGGCCTGGATAGGAGAATCGAGGTCCTTGTGAATTCTGGCATGAAATAACTGTGCCCAGAATATTAATTGAACCTGGAAAGCTCCAGATGACAAAATTCGGAATTCGCATTCAGATACAATGAAGGGTAGCTCTGGTAAACGAGCAAGTTTTTACGGCAATTTCTTGCGCCGTCAAGATTTCAATATTTTCTCATGCGTTGCCCTCTATTGCCGATGAGTCCGACAATATTGCTAAGCAAAATGTATTTCCTTCTCACTCCATAATGTATATTTTCCATAACTGCCATAATTTCAATATTTACTCATGCATCGCCCTTTATTGTCGACGAGTCCGACAATATTGCTGGGCCAAATCTATTTCCTTCTCGCTCCATAATATATATGTGCCATAACCGCTAGAATTTCTAACTCGATAAATTGGCGATTTAGCATTTTTGATCATACAGGTGAAGTTATTGCAGGAGAACGTTTATATACTCGTATATATATATATTTATATTTGTTTTTTTTTTAATTCCCTTGTCCATGTATACAATTTGTTTATACAATAATAAACCACACAACCAAATTAATAAAGTGTATTTTAAATTTATTCTTGAAATTTTCATAATTTTTTTAATGTTTGTAATTCTTTAAGGAGTTTGTTAAAACATTTAATGGCCGAGTATGTGTAATGGTATTGTGCTGTTGTGTATTGAGTTTAGGCATTATTATTTGTCCCGTGGTTCTCGGTCTGGTGCTCAGTTGCTCAATTATTAATTTATCTTTGTGCATTTGAAGAATTGCATATTTTTGATTGATTCTGTTTAATTTTACACGAGTCGAGTAATCGGACTGTTTTTGTAGAATTATTTTAATGAGTCTTCTTTGGACTACTTCCAGTGGGGCTAAATTAGTTTTACACGCTCCTCCCCAGCCTATTATTCTGTATTGGAGAATTGATTGGGCTAGCGCATAGTAAACCTTCTGTTGGCATTGGTTTTTGAAGGATATTTCTCAATTTAAGGAAAATGTAGTAAAGTTTACGTATTTTTTTAATAGTTTGTTCAATATGTTCTGTCCATTTAATGTGTTGATCTATTAGTGTGCGATATTCGCGTAGACTATCGACACATGGATTAGATTATAATGGTTATAATCTAGGCAGGTATGTGCCTATGTAAATTAACGCTCTGTTCGCTGAAATAAAAAGATAGGTATTCACAAATGTGACTTACGGAAGAGTTGGTTGTGATGTTCGATGATATGGTTCTTTTGGTAGCGCTTGTATGGTGGAGTAATTCACAGGCACTCTTATAAAATTGAGCTAATTATAACTCCGGCTAAAGTTCGAATTGACACATCGGTTCTTTTATACAGTGCTTTGGTCAACTGTGATTAGATGACGTTTTCGCTATGGCGCCGGCGCGGGCGGCTAGATTAAACTTAAAGCAACACTTCGCAGATTCAAACCAGTAAAATTTGAATCCTAGCCTCCTAATTGGTTGGAGCGAAAAAAGCGTTCAGCGTCACGAAACAATTAGTATGCCAAAATATTTTATGAATTTTTTTTTGTCAGTATAGAGCATTTTGGTGAGTTGCAATTATCAGAATAATTATATAAATTATGTAAATGTTCATGTACGGGCCTAAATAAGTAAATGACCGCAATCTTGACGGGCAAGACAATAATATATTGTTCGGCAATAGGCAATTATTTATCTTGCTCGTTTACAAGCATCTTAATATCTACTACTCCAATTTTCCACAACAATGGATTCATCCTATTTCGGAATTAGATAGGTATATAAATACGTCTATCAACAAATATTATTACATGATCCTTTTACACCCACTTATTCGATTAAGTATTTTTAATGAAAAGCTTTTAATAGCTAATGAATGTATAAGTTCTCGTGGGAAATTCATCGCTGCACAACTATTGTTGATTTTGACTTGTTTATTCCAGATCTCGGGGGGGGGGGTGTAATTCCACGAGTTCTACATAATACATAGAATATAAATTTAAAAATAAAATATTGTAAGATAGAAAAGAAAAAAAATAAAATATATACAAAATAATAATAATAAAGAAAATGAAAATAAACTTTTAGTTTTAGACATCAGAAATTGGCTCCATCGCTGGGCTTTGACATGTGATTTTGTTTTTATTTATTACAAAGAACATACAAAGCAAGATCAATAAAAATCAAAAAAGAAAATAGAAGAAAAATAAAAATAAAACCTCTAAAACAAAAACGAAATAAAATCTAAACTAGATACCATGCAAGATGGAAAAATATAACACCATGAAAATTACAATACATTGGTAAGATTGAAGAAGATGGTAGAATCATAGTCATGCAATTTGATTGGATGTCTGTGGGTAGAATATATATATTATAACTAAACCAATAATAGGATTTTAGTGAAGTGTCTTTATTAAAAACTGATTACAAATAAAAGTTACAATAGCTGATGGGGATGGGTCTGGCGGGAGAGGGAGAGGTATAGATACAACACAATAGATACAAGAGGGGAATAATATAGATTTAGTTGCTTTCGGAGGAATGTTTTAATTTCGTGACTATACAAACACCAATTCAAAACATTGAAATATTACAATAATAAGAACAAAAGCCACGAGACGCCCCACAATCATAGTTCCCGGATATCTGCTGAAACTCGATTTTCAACATGGTTTCATCATCCTCCGACTAGCAGTGATACCCAATCTTTTTTTAACTTGGAGACAAATTTTCCATATTCCAATTGTTCACAACCGCAAAGGGTACAGGAGTATAATGTTGCTTCGAAGACATTGTGGTATGACGAGCTTCTGGGAAAACTAATCCTAAATCACGTAATGTGAAACAAGAAATCATAATCTATATTAATAAAAATGTCAACGTTCGTTTGTTAAAAATCTTAAATTTCAGAAAGTTCTTCGCCGATTGCTTTAAAATTTGAACAAAACGTTGCATTCGAATACGCGTGTATTTTTATAGAGATGTCGCATGTGACAGGTAAAAACATGTTTTCTTTAAATAGCGAAATCTATTGGATGTAAAAGGAAAACGTGCTATTGTTTATCTATCTACTGATAGACTGAACCACAGCAATTCGTGGCGGGGTACAGTTAGTAAAGAATAAAGAGTTAATAATTGCATTTTTGAAAACAGTCCTGTGTGCCCTCCGGGCAAATGTTTACCGTTTTTTCAGTTTGTTAAATAATTAACGATTTATTTAGCAAAGATATCCTTATTAAATGATAAAATCAGGCCGCGGGTTGTGAACCACTGCTCTACAGAAATCACTCGTACGTAAAACTTCACCGTCGTCAGATTTAGATCCGTACCCTTCTCACACGACGTAACGTATAGGCAAACCGCTGATAGACCCATCGCAACTTCTCCATCTTTCTCGTAAACGACTCACATAACAGAAAGAGATGTCACAACGTACTCCGGGTGGTTAGATCATAATATATTATATCCCTAGACTCAGGTCCTTACCGTCCTTACACGCCAAGGACCCTACATAACGTATAATATAACATTCGATAAATCCATCGCAACTTCTCTTTCTACCTCATAAACAATGCATGTAACTGAAAGAAAGGTTAAAACGGAGTCCTTGGCTGCAGGACCATATAAAACTACCCAAAAAGTAAAAAAAAGAAGTAATAAATTAATACTTTCGTCAGCACCGTAAAATTAATACAATCAAATAAAAGCTCATTTGTGAAACCCAATTAACCTGGCATAGAACAATAAAACCTACAATAATAATAAATACATATACCCCCACACACCCAACAAACTTTAAACAAACTTTAAAAAAGTAATTTAGTTTTAGTGGTCATGTTCTTAAAATTATTCCCCTACAGTGCGCCTTACCCATGTACAACACGATGGATAAAAAAATCCAAAACTTAAAGCTATGTTTTGTAAAGAATGGCGTAATAAAATCATGGTTTTTAATTTTATACAATCAGTGAAGAAAAACTAATAATAATAATCCCATCGCCGACGTGCAAAGTAAGGTTATTTCATTTCACCCTGACCATAATCTTAAAACTATTAAAAATATATTTATGCTTTAAACTTTTGTACTCTTGTTAATTTATTATTTTGAACGGCCATTAAATATTTACAATTTTCTATAATAAAATAGATGCTCTGAGAAACTTGTGATCGATCCTTCAGCAACTATACAGATATAAGACACACTAAACTAGTGCTCTGCACTCTTAGGTCCTTCTTCCACAAAGTATAAGTGTCCGATATTCGACGATTCCAGTATCTTGGCAACTATCCCATATATTCGTATACAGGCACACTTTGCCTAAATTTTGTAAACTTGTCGGCGACGCCAGTATCCCGCGACCAGCCGGACAAGGTTATTCCCACCCAATTTTAAACATGGTGTCACTTGTATCAGATATAACATTTATAATACTGTCACACCTGTACCTACACTTTTTATTATCTTTCTATTGTCTCCATGGTTTAAAGTGTATACAACTTAGTAATTTTTGTTTTGATTTAGTTTTGCATGTAAATATTCTAATATCTGAATACGTCTGTCTCGACACAGGTGTACCCTAGTGAGACAGATGTCGAAAAACACATATAAAAAACGTTATATTGATAAATAATAAAAAAAATATATATATAGATATTTTTAACATTGAATGTGCTTTAGGTAATTGGTAGGAACAAAACTATCAACAAATAATATCAGAAAATAAAAATGACAATACTGCAACTATTTGGTTGCGAGTTAAGTTTTGAAAGCATTCTAGATTTGACGTTTCGAGAATTGGACAATAGTCAGTGGCAACGTGTGTCTCATGAATTGACTAGCGTCGTTTGCGATGTGAGTGCGCAACATGAGTATCGGATACTTGCGTATACCTGTGTAAGAAGGGCTTTACATGGTTGACAAAAAAAAACGACTCCCGACTAGGTCGTGAGGCAACTGCCTTGAACTTTCACCGATAAAATATTAAACATTCTATACCTAGATACACTAAAGCACGCAAACTCAAGGAGACGCTTTCTGTCAGGTAGATAACCCTTTCAGCCCCAGTGTTAATTCAAATTAACACGAACTTAGCGATTTAAAAAAGCTATTTTTTTGTTTTCTTATAGCTTGTAATCTTTTCTGTGATGTCTATTTTTTCCGCTCGATTGAAATTCTTATTCCCCCTACAACAACGACAAATATTTTGACATCTGCTGATTGTGAGTTTCATTGAATTTCTGCCGTCATTGATTACTTCATTTAAGGTGAGAAATCAATATTTTTTACTCGAATTACAAATATTTTAACGCATAAAGATGTGTTCTATAATAATAACATCGGTTCAATTCAATGTACACAGTCATTTGCTAGAATATTGTAAATGAATTTCAATGTTCATTCAAATTAACACGGGCAGTGACGGACATATTTTCGACTAGCATGGCGAATTTTTATAGATGTTATTTGTTTTTGTAAATATTATTTGTTTGTACCTTCGAGATTATCACTACATTGTAAATGTGCATTTTTGACATTAAATAGTTATTTGTTTTACTTTTGTGTTATGTTTATTTTACCCTACTATTTAAAAAATACCCTCTGACGTCCAATATTAATCCAAATTAACATAAAATAATTATAAAAAAAAAAGTAAATACCAAAAATTTTTAAATAATTTTCTTAGGTATTATCAAGCATTACATATTTTATATATGTGGAAACAATGATGCGGGTGTGAAAGGGATAATAATATAATACATTAATAATATGAATAAGAGTAAGAAATTACCATTTTTGTCGGAGTCGGCGGCCTCAAGGGCCAGGGACGCCCCGTCCGCTCCGCCGTTCACCATCGAGCAAGAGCTAGCGGAGGCTCCAGAATGGTTGCTGCTCTGCAAACAAACAAAAAATATACATTAAAATCAGGAAGATACAAGATTGTGAGGATTTCAAATAAAATAAGATGTATTCCGTCGACAGGTCAAGTTACCGGAGACAATGCGAAGGGTGACGGCATTGAACGACCAGTTCATTTTTGGTCGAAAACTCGTCTGTTATGCCATCTCGTTCATTCTGGCGGAAAAGATGTACATGTGTGCATTTGTTTTTGATGATTTTTTTTTATTTCATGACCTCAAAATAATTGACCATAACTTTAAAAATTGAATGATGTAAATAATGAAAAGTAACTCTGATTGTTATATGCCGTCACCCTTCACGCGTTTCCCATGTATTCGCTGGGGTACCCCATGCATTTATCTACTGACATTTTAATGGTCCTGACGTTGGTAACTGTATTTATGTGAAATTCGACATGAATAAGAAATATGTGAGTTGTTAGCAGGAGAATATTTATGTTACTTAGTGAGATATCAACACGACGCAAAATTATAATTTACACGAGCATGTCCAAAATTATAACTTGCACGAGCATGTCCGAAATTATAACTTGCACGAAAATGTCCAAAATTATAAATTGCACGAGCATGTCCAAAATTATTACTTGCACGAGAATGTCCATTTTCGACGATTTTTTATTATAAAATGACGACAATAATTTCGTCACGCTGATGTAATGGTGCTAAAAATATTGACTGATGTGATTTGACTGGGAATACCTTAGACGTAACTAACAATGACTAACTTGGTGCGAAATGAGCCTTAAGTTTACTTCAGAATAGATTAATGAAGCTTAGAACATTCTCCCTATTTTTCTCCGTGCGGGAGACTGGTTGGGTTAGGTTAGGTTAGGAGACCTTTTGACCTCTCCAGTCGGACTCACTCTTAACGCAGTGGGAGGGATGGATTCATACTTCCGTCACTCTTGGACACATCGACCCCCATCCTGCGAACCCTTCATACCTTTTTCCTTCCTAGAATTTTCTCTCATTCCTTTCCACAAAAAGACCCTCTACACAGTATCCCCAAAGATAACAAGAGGGATTTTTTCCTCAGGGCCTCCTGTGTGGAGCTTGTGAAAAAAAAACATTTCATTTTTAAAAAAATAATATTATTTTCGAATTCTAAAATTAACATACCAAAATTTAAGGTTACACTTAAAAATTCGCTAATTTGTTAGCATTTTGTATGCTCGTTATCAACTATGTGACATACACAGGAGAGTAAAAGAGACAAACAATAGCAAGGTGATAAGAGTAAGGGAGGGGAAATCTTATCAGCCAACCTATTGGCTTGTAAAAGTAGGTGTGTGAATATAATAACGTATACTTTGAGTACACATTGAGAAATCGAAATACAGAATTCCAAATAAGGACGTTTGAATGAACAAAAATACATTTATTTACATGTTATCATAGCTATCGGTATCTTTCATCGATAAATATTACTATACTATCAACTTGTCAACTGTGACAAGTAATGAGTAAACAGACTTATCGGTAATGGCTTAGGGAGGACTGACAACTGTATAAATAATTAATGTGATTGACAAACGTACAAGGAGTTCTTATCGCGATGCACATAGAATTAGTTGCGAAATTGAAGAGATAAAAACGGTGGTATTGGTATGAGAGTTCAATGGATTGCCGCAACGCTTTCATTAAAAATTATATAGAGTTTTTATTATTTAGCTTGTCATGTTATATTATGCTGTACGGCCGCGCTCTCCGACCAAAACAGACCAAATTCAATGCTGTTGACTGAGCATTCGCGAAATTATACATTACCTCCGCGACCGGAGACCGAGATGTAGGCAGCCACTACGCGCGCATTTAATAGCCATAATATGATTTTTCTATATGGTATCCCCAGCGTCCTATTTACCGGCTGAGTGGAATAATCGCCATCTTCATTCACTCTTGGAGACTGGTTCGGTACGGCGGCTTGCGTACATAGCTCGCCTACATTCCTTCTGATATTAATGTCGTGTTTGTAATATTTCGAATAAGTGTAATAAACGATAGATTCTGTGAAATACAATCTTCTTATTTTTAATCGACACGACACCCCTATAGTATGCAAAACGGCGAGGTAAGCGTCGACCTTTGCATCCTATAAATGGTGACCCCGGTCATTGTTCCTATAGAGACCAGAGACGGACACAGGAGTCCGCGACCGGTACTTGACATTTCGCTTTGTATGGGGGCAGTTCGTGCGTGAGACCGGAGGCCGGAGACCGAAGACAGCAAGACGGTCTCCGCCCCGGACCAGTAGTGGTATCGCGTTGCGCTTGAGAAGCACGTGTGTTTGTGGTAAAAAATGACTGCTTTTTCTGACGAAGACTGAGAAGCTGATTGAACTGATCAGACAGCACCCTTCAGTATACAATGCTTTACTTGTCAAGATAAACAATTAAAATTAAAAATATTTTATGTTAAAATATTATATTACAAGAAGGTACTTTATCGCTTATCTGAATTCTTGACATTATCAGTTCCAATTTTGAAAATGATACTTAAATTCAAAATAAATCTGGTTACATGCCAAAGAGACCGAGACGCTTGTCGCGGTCTCCTGTCTCCGTCTGTGGTCTCGGCCTCCGGTCGCGGTCGCGGCGCGCCTTTATTCGTGAATTCGTAATCTATGTAACAGATAGATTAGATACAGGTGCAGTTCCGAGAGAGTCAATTTATTGCGGATTGCAACCTGCAGTCTAAAGAAAGATAACCTCCGATAGGAGAAGGTACCAGAGGAATAATATATATTTTTTTAAAAGCGGAGACGGTTTATACGTAGTTCCCGTGAACATTGTGCTATCTCCCATTTTACCTCAATCCTTTAACAACAACCCAGTCCCTTTAATAAAGTTCACCAGGGTTGTCATTGGGTATATGGCTATGTCTTCTGGTTCTACTGTATGTTTCCCCAAGTGAATTGGAGTCTCTTCATCCTCTTCACATTTCCTGCATCTATTGGTGTTTTCCACTCCCAATATCTGCATGTGTCTTCTGAGATGGCAGTGTCCTGTTAGTAGTCCTACCAGTTCCCTCAGCGAGTTTCTGTCCATATCGAGTAGTTTCTTAGTTCGTGTAGGGCAGTGTTTCCCACGGTGGGGCATAACGTCTCAGAGGTAGGGCACCACGCTTTACAGATGAGACACGTTAAGCATTCAAAATATAAAGGGAAATACTCATCGGTCATACAAAAAAATGCCGGGCCAAATAAAGGGCTCCATCGATCGCATATTATCGTATGCGCACTGACGACCGTAACGACGAATCACACGTGTATCATCTGCAAACTTTATTTACTGATTTTAAAGAACGATTTGCTGATTTAAAGGAAATAAATTTTCGAACTTGGTTGACACAACCAATGCTAGTAGATATTTCAAATGAACAACTGTATCAAAAGGAACTTTCAGAAATGCAAAGTGATGATTCGATTAAAAATATTATTTAATATAAAAGGAATAATGGCATGGATTTGCGAAGAAACTAACACAAAATATCCTAATATTACTTTGCATGCCAGAAAATTATTATTACCCTTTCCCTCATCTTTCTTTCATTTGATGGAAGGTGGTTTTAGCGCCATAAGCGATTTACTCATTCAAAAACGAAATTGATTAATTATAACTAATAGAGGGGACCTAAGACTGAAATTAACTAAGTTAGATCCGGATATAAAATTTCTTTGTAGCCAGCGTAACTGAATTTAATAATGAATTATTCGTCAAGATTTGTGTGTTTGTAGGTACTAAATTTCAATTGTCACTTGTGTTTTATTATTGTTTTAATTTTTATTTTATTCTACTTAATTACATTTTCAATTTGTGTTTTGTAATAATTTCAGTTATAATTATATGTATTAGAATAGGTTTTATTTAATTTCATTAGGGGTTCATATTATGTTTACAAACATATTACAAAATTATTTGAAAATTTACCTGCTGTTTAATTAAAAAAAGATATCGGTGGGGCATCTGACTTTTGAAAAGACTACGGTGGGGCATGGCATAAGGAAGGCTGGGAAACACTGGTCTCGGGTCTGGTCCTTTTAGAGTACTTTGGATTGTCTCATTCCAGGTGCCCTCTCCCATTCTTTGCGGTGCTGGGATTTGACCCACCTATCAATATTTAATTTGAGGAATAATTTGAAGTTTAGTTTGAACGTATATTCTGTACTTTAAAGTTGTAAGTCCGGAAGTCTACCAATTTCATCCTGTTTACGTACTAACTCTAAAAACAAAGGTGTACTCCGATATACCTATTATTTCTAAAATAGCCTAGTCTAACACATCGACAGTCCAGTAATACTTAAGAGCAATTTAAAACTCTAATCAATCCTTCTGCAACAATTTTGCAAATGTGACGCGAATGGAATTGAATCTTCAAGGTAGTCATATAAAATATAAACATATATTTACCAATCTGCCAGATATTATTAAATTGATAAATGGGGCGTATATTATGTATCAATATTTAAGTTCTTCCGAAGCCTTAAAAATATGGTTTCCGTTTAATCTCGTCTTACAAAATTGCGTTGGTGCCTTCGGGAAATATTGCGAAATCAGGAAATTGAGAATCAGGTAAAGGAAGAATTTCAGATGGAAAATCAACTAAAATATTAGAATTTTCGCCGCTAAACGCTTTTCAAAATAAAAATACCGCGAAATTGCAAAGAAAATCAATTTTATATCAAATCTCTCATAATTCTCGTATTTCGTGGATTATCCGATGAATAAATGACTAGAATAGCTAACTAGTAGAGACGTGCAATGGGTGCATTGTTCTATAACCAAAGGTAGGCTGTTTCAAGTTCGGACATAAATTCTGAATTGAATATATTTTTCGCGAAATGCCCATTTTATTATGACGCTGATGGTAGTGGCCAAGTGAATAAATGAGCTACAAATTCCTTACAAAATTGGTTCCATGGCAACACAGGACAGTGGCAATTCAACACACTTTAGAAAATTGATAGATATAAAGTCATTAAAAGTGATAAAAAAGCCCATAAACCTAACCTATTAATATTATATCTATTTAACCTCTGTGGAACAATAAAGTTTGATGTTTGACTCTTTCAGTGTAGAGCGAGACAGATATATTATAGTAATATAAAAGCCCATGTATTAGTTTCATCACGCTCTCACATCTCAGCTCGCAACTAGGAAGCACGAAAGTAATCTAATCTAAGTATGAATAATTCCACAACATTATGATAATAGCGGGTCAGCCAATTTAACATTATTATAATAACCTTGTTTTTATCTGTTTTCATGACTTTATATCACTTTCCAAGAGTGTGTTGAATTGCCACTGTCCTGAGTTGCCCGGATACCGTCTGACAAGGATATTTTTAGTAATTATTATCAACAAAAAAACTACAGGAATTTAAAGTAAATTAATTGGCTTTCAACCAATGCATAGTCATGACTCATGACCATTACTCTAAGCCAGTTAGAAATTCCCAAATTTACTTATCTACCTGAAAGGTAATCAGATAAACACATATTTGTGGGAAGCCAAAGCGGATCGTGTGGTATCCGAAATGCGAGGCTACAGTCGTCATAATACTATGGAATTACAGGCATTACAGGTACAACAAATAATCATATGTGCACGTGTAGTAAATGGATTATGTTTGCAAATTTTGGGCATCAGTAGACTTGACTGAATTTTGACGTGGTGAATCGTGGCCAAAAGAAAACGATGTAACTTGTTAGTGTTGGATCAGTATTCTGTTTAATTTTTGTTCTATTTTCTTAAACTATATTTACCATAACGGCGAAAAGTGCCATTTACATATATGAAAGATATTGACAGAAATTGTACAATATGGAAAGAAAGTAAAAATTAAAAGATTATATAAGTTAACAGGAAGAAAAGAATAGACGAATTAGTAAAAACTTGTTAAAAGAAATAAAGAAGAAACAAAAACATATAACCTATTTTGCAGTGATCCCAGGCGAAGCTTAATGCCAAATCACTATTTTGATTCATCTTAATAACGAATTGGTGTACATTATGACTACAAAAAAAATATGCTTTAGATAACTTGAAGGTTTTCCTATCGCTTCGCTTGAGTAGAATACAAATAAATATATAAATTACTCAATAAAACATACAAATGCAAACTAATAAAAAATATTTTTTTTCAATAGAAATGTATGAACGCGTAAAGGAAACAACTTTTTAAAAATACAGTATTATAGCTAAGATTATCTGTGACAGTTTCACGTGATTAACTTGTTTACTTTCTTATAAAATTATTTACAAAATAAATAAAAACCAATTATTTGTTTGAAATCGAACGATTCTAGACTCCGTTTGTCAAGAGATTTTAATGCCTATTACCAAGAATATACACAATTTTGGTTTGCAGCTCCCTCTTAAGTTTTCCCCCGGGGGTCCCCGACATATTCTACCATTCAAAGTACTCTCTTAATAGTCCTGGCACTAATAAGAACAAAGCTTGAAATTTTCGGCGACATCGGTCGACTATCTAAAGTACTAGTCTAAAATTAATACACCAACAATTATTGTCAGACTCTTTCAAACCCTTCGTACATACCTTAACCCTTGAGTACATTCATCACATTAGTTCAGTTTGCAATGTTTTCTGTGTATTTCGTGTACGAAAATTCCAAACGAAATCAATGGTCTCAAGATCCGTATAGCTAAATGTCTAGAGGCAGTAACTCGTTCGATGTTTTTAAACAAGATGAAGGTGAATCCATCTAAAACCGAGTTTCTCTGGGCGGTCACAAACAAACGTCAACATTTCATAGAAGATTCACCTATTTCTATTTCCGGCATCGATATCATCCCAAAAAGAACAGTCAAACTTCTCGGTGTCGATTTAGATTCGGACTTTTTATTCAAAAGTCAAATAAATAAGTCTGTAAGCAGGTTTTTTTCACCAAGTCTGCCCGAAGAAACCTTCCTACAGAAGCAACAAAACTACTGTTACGTAGTCTCACGTCTCAATTACTGCAACGGCATTTATGCCAGCCTTCCAAAATATCAAATTGACAAACTTCAATCAGTGTTTAAATAATGCAGCAGCATGTCTCATAACCGGGGTTTCTAAATATTCACACATTTTAGAACACCTTCGTAACCTTCACTGGCTCAAGAGCCCTGAAAGAATCCAGTACAAATTGTGCTGGATGTTGTTTAGATCCACCAATGAAATGGCCCCACCCTACATCTTTGAACTATGCGTCCCGGAAAACACTGGTCTGAGGCAGTCAACTCTTAGATCAGCAACATCATCAGCGGTAGGCAGTCTGGTGGAAGCTAAGCGCAAGCCAAATACTAAGTTTGGTGATCGTGATTTCGGAGCATCTGGGCCAAAGGCTTGGAATAAACTCCCTCTAAAACTAAGATCCATAACAAGTCCAACAGAATTCAGGTCTAAACTAAAATCTTACCTTTTTATGCTGTCATAACCCTTAAATTAAATATACCATTCCCGAGAGAAAGGCCAAATATATAAAATTTTCAAATTTTGTCCTAAATCCTGTATCTAAATTTCGCTAATAAACAATTAATTAATTGTTATTATTAAGTGACCTACCAGGTAAGTATGGTACTGTATATTATCTTCATATATAGTTAGTAATAAATAGAGTAGAAATGTACTATATATTTGTAAAACGCCCTCGAGGTGATTTTGCACAAAAACGTCGCCATACAAATCATCTTAATATTATTATTATTGTACTGAACATCTCAAAATAAACTATAATAGATGTATGAGTGTAATATTATGTCTCAATACTGCGCATCGCGTATCGCGTTTTGAATAACAATTTATTTTTAATCGAAATAATTGTAATTGTTCGTGAAGTAATTAGGAGTCAGTCCAAGCCGTCACGATGAGCGCACGTGACATGGCTGACACGGTGTTGAAACGACACCGTGTCAGTTATTGGGTACAGATGGAATATTAACTATTTAGTAAAGGGTTAACCGAATAACCTCAATATTGAAAATTTCCCCAAAAATTATAAAATATCCATAACAAAATAGAAATTGCATTGGAAAACCCGGTGATCCCCCGTGGGAACCGAAATTTTTACCCTTTGGCTTGTCGACAGTTAAAACTATATCATATAAAACAAGTACCTGCTCAGTCACCCTATAAAATGATCAATATATCGCGAAATACAGGGCTGGCGCGCTGCACTTGTGATTTTTGGAAAGGTTGACCTGAAGACCGAGGGGGTCGCGATGGGTGGGGGATATTCTCGGTAGAAGACAGTTGGGAGATGTAGTGGTCGGTGAAGCAGTCCACTCTTTAGGCAGAGGCCTACTTTTCACACGCGCGCTCGATCGTCGATGTGCAGCGGGATTTCCGTTTAAGGCAATGCACTACGTTGTGTAATATTTTAAATTGAGCCGCTATCAATAACAACCCTTACGTAGATGGCGATAAGGTTTAAATTCCCGTTTCACACCATCCGCCTGTTTTGATTTATGCAAGAAAAAAACATGGCTAAAAAGTGCTTTTTATTTTATTTTGTGGATATTCAGGCATAAATATTAAATTTTTTTTCAATCATTTTATAAATAACTTAATTTGCCACATTATACAATAAAATCATAACCGAAAATGGGTTCGTAAGTAGGAGATTTTGAACTTTAAAGCAGTTTTCATAGGCCTTATATATTATTTTTTTCTGGGATAGTAAAAAGACTTATCTAAAAAATACTCGATTATTTCAAAGGACAAGATGTATTCTACTCGCAGTATTTAATTAAAGCATCTGAAACATTTCTATGCGACCAAATTTTCAAACCAAAAACACATGATTTTGCATTACTACGTATGGCATCGCCTTAAGGTCCGCAGTTCGCGAATATGCGGCGCCGGAGTGAAGAAAATCCCACTCTCTTTCACTCGAACAAGGTTTTTAAGATGTCCAGGTTCCTGGAAAATCAAGATTTTTTGTGATGGCTTTCGAAGCTATGGAACTAGAGAATGTGTGGTTCCAACAAGATGGCCCACAGCCCACACATCGAGGGTTTCAATGGACTTTTTGAGAGAGACCTTTCCTGGGCGGCTCATCACCTTAAGGGGGGACCTCTACTGACCTGCGCGCTCTCCTGTTGATATTAAAGCTACTCTGTTTTTTCCTGTGGGGTTACCTGAAGTCCTTTGTTTACAACAATCGACCCCAGAACGTGGACATCCTACAAGACAATATTGAGACTCAAATTGCCAATAAAACCCGTCGCCTTGCTTGAAGTGTGGATCATGGAGGACGACATTTACCTAATATCCTTTTCAAAACCGTTCAGTATAAACTTTTCCATATTGTGCAAGACCTAAAACTTTGAGGTTTTAAAACGTATATCGTATTTTATTTCATTTTTATAAAACACAAATGTATAAAGCGCAGTGAACAAGAAAGTAAGAAATGGACTTACAAAATGGTTTGGATATGTGGATCGTTTGAACGGAGAAAGGAGTGAAACGAGAATATTATTTGTCGCAAAAGTCTGCGACGAAGGTCGTCTAATAATAATCATCATTGTACGAACACTCATCAAACGAAAATTTTCGACGATAAAATTATCATAAGACACTTCTTCTAATAAAAACGAAAAATTAAACAGAAATCACACAGAAAAATAAAAAGGTAACGGTCACAACTAGGAATTGAACCCAGAATCTCTGTCTTACCGGGACAAAATAGTGGTTAAAGGCGTTGTTCTGTAAGACAGAGATCCTGGGTTCGATTCCCAGTTGACACCGTTATCTTTTTACTTTTCTGTGTCTTGTTCTGTTTCATGTTTCGTTTCGATTTACTAGTATTATCTTCGTCTTCAATGATTTATTACATTGATGGG
This sequence comes from Hesperophylax consimilis, assembly GCF_061612785.1. Classification (NCBI taxonomy): domain Eukaryota; kingdom Metazoa; phylum Arthropoda; class Insecta; order Trichoptera; family Limnephilidae; genus Hesperophylax; species Hesperophylax consimilis. Next base: position 1,565,149 of record NW_028301265.1, on the reverse strand, counting down.
TATAACCTTCAAAAGTTATGAAAGGGATGTTGTTCCAATATATATGTATATATATATATATATATACATATATATTTTTTATTTTATTTTATTTTATTATCAATTAATGTCACGTACAGAGTTGAATTTATAGAAGGAGTTAGCATTACAAAGCTATTATAAAACCTACGTCACGTTATGACTTATTATCAAAACACTGATGATAGGATTATTAAAACATAAGCACGTAGTGACAAGTCTTGCAATGACTAGCAATCGACTACCATAATACGGACATGTGTCTAGTGTGGTAGTCGAAAAGCATGTAAAAGACTGTATTCGAATATATTTTATGAATAAAGAGAAAAAAAAAGATAAATCTATTCATTTCGGATATGGACACTTGGACAGTAGTGGAATCAAATACTATATTTAAAAAGTATTATAGTGGCGCCAGAGCGAGGTCGTACGTACGTTATCGACGAAAAATCTTTTAAAAGAAATATATATATATATATATATACAAGATACAAAATACTAGAACGATGACGATCCCTCTCTGAAACTACTGTAGTTAATACACACAGCTTTATCGAAATACCGGTAACACGCGACAACACGACAGGCGCTGGTTTAGCGTTTTGACAAAAATATAAGCATAAACTACTAAATAATGTATTATTTTCTCTCCAGAAATTTATGAACGTCTGGTAAGAAGCATCTTTTAAAAATACAATTTTAAGATTATCTATGACTTGTGATTATCATGTAGTTTCCCTCAATTGACTTTTATCTTTCTTATATTTTTTTTAACAAAATAATACTTTTTCGCTAAAACCGGTCGATTCTAGACGAATTGCGGGAAAGTAACGAAGTAACTTCGTTCCTTTCCTATAATTCGTGGCTCGGTTAGCGAAGATTTTCTCATGTGTATACGCAGCATTACCTATATTCGCGGTGATATAAGACACACCAAGAATATACACTTTTTGGCTTGTGTATTCCTCTTATGAGATCGCACCGCGGTATTTTGGGGGACCACAGCGACCCCGTTCCAGTAATGCCATATTTGGTCTTCAGGTACATAAATGTTAAATGAATCAATTTGGATTGATCAATTCATGGATCTGAGATTGCATTCGTCAGGCTGCCGGAAGTTTCAGTATAGACTTCGTAGACATTGCTTTTTAGGGCAGAATAGTAAAACTTATAGTACACACATAATGTAGTTATTACGTATTTTGTTTCTGATGTTGCATTTCCAATTGGGGTATGTTATTAGGCTGAAGGGAGTGAGAAAGGGAAGGAGATGGGATAGATGAAGGTTGGGAAGTATCCGGCTATTTAGATTTGTTCACCAAGGACGGCGAAAGTTATTTCATGCATTGTTATGATTCTGCATGTTGGTCTTTAACCAGGGAAATTATAATTACAATTTTCGAGGCTGATATGGGTACCGCCGCCCCGGTAACCATTTATTGGATAACCAACACTTCTGCCATAGGTCAGCTCAAGTGGTTCGCTACGTTTGGTGACTCATCAGGGGTGCCCTGGTTCATGGAGTGAGGATTGTCTTGGTTTTGGCGTACCTTCTGTGAAATTGTGACCTGGTTGTTAAAGACCTTTTTACCTCACCAGCAGGAGTGTCTCGACTCCTTGCACCGTAGTGGGAGGGATGGATTCACACATCTGTCACTCCTGGACACACTTACTCCAGATTCCTACCCACCCACATTTCATTTTCCTTCACAGATCTTCCTCTCCTTCCTTTCCTTAAAAAATACCCTCCACACAGCATTCCCAAAGATGACATAGGTCCTTAGGGAAATTATTTTCCTCTCTTCTCGTTCTTCATTTCTCAAAAAACGTATAAGATTTGGGAACAATTTTAACAATTTAAAAAAATATATAAACTACACGATGTGAATTATTACGGAGGCAGCGTTATTTAATACGACAGGTCAATTACCGCCGTGATTTATCAGTCAATCAATCATCATGATGTGCGTACCCAAGGGAAGAAGTAAAGAGGGTAATATCAAGTATTGGCGAAGACGTAGAGGAAGTTGAAACTGTGTATTGTTTGAGTGCAAAACCAACAAACCAATTAGATTATGATCATAAAACTATAAGAGATCCATCCAAAACATGAATCATCTTAACTAACTAACTATATAAAACTATAAAAATAATCCTGAAAGAACCCATAAGAACTCCATCAAAAGAATTTTTTTTTAAATTTAACGTGTTCAGCATTATAAAACTGTACTCAAAAAATGCACTACTCAATTTTAAAGAAAAATATGAGTAGGTACCTTGCTGAACAACACACCTACACTACAAGGATGAAATCCTCAAATCTACTAAACATTCCAAAATTAAAACATCTTTCGGCCAGAAAAACCACTATTTCCATGCTATAAAATTATATAATGCCCTTCCTATTGAAATTAAAAAACACCATGGATATAGAAAAGTTTAAAAAAGACATCAAATTATGCCTAACTAAACATGAAGATGAGGAAATCATTAAATTTATGAAGTAACCCCAACGCAACCTACAGACAACAAACATAAATACTTTGTGCTTAATTTATTTTATATTTTGTGGGAACCAACAAATTAGAAGATGAAGAAATCATGATCAACATACATACAACAACCAACAGGAACAGGACTGAGAACAAACTACATCACTTTATATTCTTATTTTACTTAATATTGTATCTTTTTTACTTTACTTTATATTGCCGATTGTCTTTAAATAAAAAAAAATTAAAATCACACCGTTTCCGGGCAGGTGTAGGCAGAGATGACGAACCGCCAAACAAATCTGTCTTGGCACACTCCTCTCATTCATACATCGTCTCATACATACTCTTCTATTATTCTGACTATTGACATGGCCCGACTCCAGTATATGATTTACCATTGTGTCATGTCTTCCTCGGGTGTCCTCGACTTCTTCTAGCATTCATATTTGCGTCATATATTCCTTTCTTTGATCATTCGCTCTACATGCCCAAATAATCTGAGCGTCTTTTTCTTAATCTTACTCAATACGCTTACATCGACCTTGTATTCTTTGCGGATCTCCTTATTTCTCACACGATCATACATGGTTTTTCATTGAAATATTTACTATAATTTCTAACATTACTCGTGTGTCGAGTAGGTACTCTTAATTTGACTAGACTCGGAAGTTCGTAATAGTCGAGCTCTGAATTAGCAATAATGAAAATGACGCATAGGTTGCTTATCCTACGACAATCCTCAAAAATAATAATATTTGGATGATTTGTTTAGCGCCGTTTTTGTGAAAAATCACCTCAAGGCCGCTGTGTGTGTATTCTTGAATATAATGAATAAAAGTGAAAATGCAGAACAGTACTATTAGCAATAAATGCAGAACAGTACTATTAGTTTTGCAATTATGTATTGAACTTTTACAAAAAGATTACATTGAACTTTTAAAATGGTCTCACGACTCTGGCCTAATCATAAATGCAAAAAAAACTAAATTGATACACATTAGATCACCCAATGCCAAGGTAAATACTATTATACCCGAAATTAAAACACACAATTCAGATTGCCTACATGTTGGTATCCCTGCGTTGTGTACATGTGAAAATATTGAACTGGTTAAAAAATATGTTTATTTAGGTGTTATTATTGATTGTTTTTTCAAATGGGATTTACAGATAAATAAAGTCTGTGAACGACTGAGATCTATTATTAGTAGATTATATAAATTAAAATTTTATGTTCCAATATGCACACTTCGAATAATTTATTTATCACTAGCTGAATCTATCATAAGGTATGGAATTACAGCTTGGGGATTTTCCTCTAAAACAAATATAAATCATGTTCAAGCAGTTCAAAATTCTCTTGTTAAATTATTAGCTCATAAAAGTTTATATGAACAAAGGCATAATGTTCCACACCTTTATCAAAATCTGAAAATCCTCTCGGTAAGAGCAATTATGTGGTATAAAATAATTTTTCAGCACATAAATAGCCCTATGTACATAAATAGACTGGAACACACTTACAATACTCGATTTACATTAAATGAAGGACTAATCGTACCAAAGCATGTAAACAAATATGGAAAAAGAACGCTAGACTACATGATACCAAATTGTTTAAATATGTTACCTGCAGAAATCAAAAAATGTACAAATATAAAAAGAAATTTTTTGTTGAAAAATTGGCTAGCTGAAAGAAATAGTTTGTACTAGACTCTAATACAAACTATTTCTAACTGCATACGCTTTAATTGTTTTTTGTTTTTATTTTTATTGTATTACACCTCTCATGATATGAATGTATACATTTGATATAATCTGTTTAAGTTAAAAGCACCCAATGACAAACTACTTTAAAGTAGTTTGTTGGGACTTTTTGATTTTTGTATATTATTTTGATATTAAATAAAAAAATAAAAAAAAAAAAAAAAATGTATAAAGAATAACATCATCATAAATGATAAAACATCCTCACGTTCTTTCACCGTGGGGGCTTAACCAAAGCAATCTTCTAACACACCACCATACAAATACACAAACAACAATTCCCCATTCTCGGTAGACGGATGATTCTCAAGCTCTAAAGTAGGCTTTACAACTAACTTGATTAACTTGTCACAAACAGTACAAATACAAACAGAGCTCATTGCTCACGTGTAGGCTTAACCCTGATTTAATCAGTGGCACCTCATGACTTTTGGGTGTAATAGATTGCTAATATTACAAAAAATGGATTTTTTATTTTTTTCGGAATTTTATTTTATCTGAAGATTTTCAGGAAATACCAAACTGAAATTTCATGAAAATCTTTTTCAACAACATACATAATGCCATTTTTTGTATTATTATTAGCACTCTAGTACACCCAAAAGTCACGAGCCGCCACTGCATTTAATGCGTAGGAATTGAACGAATTCTTAAGGTATTCAGATGTTATAAGTGATTTGTTATACGTTTATGGCACCGAAGTATAGCGATAAACTTCTACAACATAAAGTCGTTTAACCACTTTAATTTCATTAAATACTCTACCGGTTTCGGAAGAACCCTTCCTTCATCAGGAGAATATTAAAACTAACTTATAAGATATACAATACAGATATAGACATATTTTTAGTGTTGGGGTGGGAGGTGAGCAAAGGGGAAGAGGCAAATAAGGGATTTCTGGGAAGTATAGAGCGGCTTACTGGAAAAACGTCTAGAATAGGACCATCTTACCAGAAATCCCTAATTAAGCCTTTCCCTTTGGCCACCTTCCACCTAACTAACCTAACATCTAAATATTTGTATCTGTCAGTATTGTATTTTAAGTAAGTTTTAATATTCCGAAACCCGTGGAGTGTTTAAGATTAACGTGGTCTAAAAAAAATGTATGTGTAAATATAGTAAATTATGGCGAGACATCAAGTTAATGCTTTTTACAAATATTTATAGTGAACAAAGTTTGTTCGATTTTCCTTTAATTTATTGTTTTATGGCTGCAAAATTAATAAGTGTTTTCAGATTCAGTAAGACAGTGGCTCACTCTAAGGTTGGGAATGTTGTGAGATCTTACTCAGCTTCAATTCGGCACGGGAGGGATTATGTGGAGATAAAATAATCAGGAAATTTGAGAGTACTTTTCAATTCTACACAGCTACCAGGACGACACTGAAAGCATTGCCCTGAAATTAAGTGCAAATCTGTACTAATATAATCAAGTGTTTTTCAACTTTCTCTAGTCCTCAGAAGACGAGAGGATGACTAAAACGCAACCGCGAAGTTACAGTCGCCGTTCGTACATGGATCCTTGAAGATTCAGAATTTTGTGAATGTGGATAAACTAGACAACTAGAAATGTGCCATCTCCATTAGTTTCCCGGAGACACATCTGTGCTAAATCAACTGACTCCAGATACCGTCGACACGTTAAATGGCCTCAGCATCACATTATGTCCTTCAACAACTCTGCTCCACCATACCAAGAAAGATAGGAATCAAAACGTATTCCAATTTTCTAATCTCTCTTTTGGCTTAAGATCTCGACCCCCATTGAAAATATTGCAACGCAAGTAGTAATAAAGTAATTGAGTAGTAATATAATATCAATAATAATAAATTGTCATAAATAATGTCAATTTAATAAATGTCATGATAAAACTCATAAATCATTGGAGATAATAATAACAACTCTCAAACGAAGTGTGAAACAGAAAAAGATTCTGTTGCATCTAGGAATTAAATCCAGTACCTGAGCCTTGCCGGGGCTTTGCTGTGACCACTGATATATAATAAGCTAGTCCGACCCTATTCCCTTCGGTCATCATACTTCGAATAAGAACTACCAACATTTTGATTTTCTTAAAGCATTGTTTTGGCTGCTGTTTTTATACATTATTGCAAGATTCTACCCGAATTTAATTGCTATCTAGATAGAGTCTTAGCTAAATATATCAATTATTATTTTTAATATGCGACTTCTATTGACTTTCTTGCAAGTCTAAGATAACAAGACGTTGCGAAAACCAGAAACTAAAACGAAGTTGGTTAATTTACAGTTTGTATATTGAGAGAGATGCCTCTCAAAAGGTAGGTAATGTTCGCGAAACCTAGTTATAAATTTGTTGTTATTAAATTTTCTAAACGATATACTCAATTCGATATCACCAGCAATTTGGTAAAATTTTCAATAAATACCATTTATAATGATTAGCAGATGACTAAAAGAAAATATAATAAAATCAGCGTTTTCTTTCGGATCTTTACTAAGTAAAGGTAATAATATTTCATCAAGAAACGACATCTAAAACAAACAAAAATAAGTTAAGAGAAAAACGCGCGAGCCGTGCCACAAATTACGGGAATGGAACTAAGCAGCGTTTCGCGCCACTTGCGATTGTTTCGTACCTTTCACGTAAGTCATGTTTCAGCACGGCAGTTGGGCTCGCGTACTTATACGCACCTTTGGAAAATTACTCCTACCACCGTATCTCTCGGTTTTTTCCCCTCTATTAAGGAGTATAATAAAAGGTAATAAATAACAATAAAGACATAAACGGTAATGTCACGCAATAACGATTTGTATTGTACGCAATATTGAAGGATACAATATTTAGATATATAAAATTTACATAATTGTATTCACAGCGAGTATAATACATCATCGGTTCTTCTTTGTGATCCAGAGAGGCTTTTCCAGTTCTGCTTAAGGATAAGGAATTGTGCTTTGCCACAAAATTAACGACTTTTTCGAGGTCATTCGAGAGACCTGGAATCGAAGACCTTGACCTTAATTAGAACCAGAACCGCCTCAAGATAACGAAAAATTCATTTATTTTAAGGTTAAGGCAATTCCTTAACCTTAAGTAGAACCAGAATCGACCCAAGACAACGAAAAATTCATTAATTTTAAGTTTAAGGCAATTCCTTAACCTTAAGTAGAACCAGAATCGACCCAAGATAACGAAAAATTCGTTCATTTTAAGGTTGAGACAATTCCTTGACCTTAAGTAGAACTAGAATCGACCCAAGATAACGAAAAATTCGTTCATTTTAAGGTTGAGACAATTCCTTGACCTTAAGTAGAACCAGAATCGACCCAAGATAACGAAAAATTCATTAATTTTAAGGTTAAGGCAATTCCTTAACCTTAGGTAGAACCAGAATCGACCCAAGATAACGAAAAATTCGTTCATTTTAAGGTTGAGACAATTCCTTAACCTTAAGTAGAACCGGAATCGCCCTCTGACTATAACATATGTCATGGTAAAATTTTCGTTGAAATGCAGATTGTAATAAATTTTAGACACCTTTACCTTTGATCAATTTGAAAATAATATTAATAACTCTTAACGAAAATAGAACAAGACACAAGAAAAAATAACTTTTGTAACTGGGAATCGAACTCAGATCCTCTAGTCTTACCGAGACCAACACTACCAATTGCGCTACTGAGACCTAACTAAATTTGATCATGTATCGATCTTACATTTTAATTCAAAAATTACCAAAATACATAGGTCTACGGAGAAAACTTACCGATATAAAATAATGTTAATTTATTAAAAATCTGGTCAAATAATTTGTTTTCCTGTTAAAATGGGACTGCAGGCCTATAACGAATGAATTGAACGAGTTCCTAACAAAGTATCAGTCGAAAGCGAATGTTTTATTAGGACGGCGGAACTGATATTGTAGCATTCTGTCACGTGTTCTCGATATATTCTAAATGACTAATATTTTATCAGGAAAAATTTTATCAGCTTGCCAACACAAGCTGTCACTTTTTAACAGGGTCATTTTTCTTCGTGTATATACGGTTTATAAACTTAAATAAATTAATTCTAAAATTGCTTTGAAATTTTGACTGGACGTTGCAATCCAGTACGCGTGTTTTATATGCTTATATTATATAGATGTCACCTATGACAGGTAAAAACATATATATTTTTTTAAGGTGCCATCTGTTGAAACATGCTTACAACACGCCCTATTGTTTCTTTATCTGTACAGACGGTTTGAGCCACAGAAACACGTGGCGGGGTACAGCCAGTTAGAAATAAATAAAAAAATAAGTAAAAAATACAAATGACAGATTTGGGTTGCAACACAAATTTGTGGTACATAAATCGTGGATATCGCGTTTGGGTTTCACCCAGGCATAGTGTGTTCAATTCCTCAGCTGGCCAAGTCCTCCATCACAACACAAGCAACATTTTCCGCTTACTGTGGTGGTAGTAGGAGATTTTCAAATATTGTCAGGTTATTCGTAACCCGGGAATGTTGTCTTTCTATTTAAAAAAATAAATAAAATAAAAACATGCAAAATGTAATTGTAATTTTAAAACAAATACAATAAATAGCACACATCCGTACTAGATATTTACTATTCCTTTTGATTACAACAATATTTTTTTTCAGTTTTGTCGGGTGTTTTTGGCCTGAAATCCATATTTAAGTTTTGTATGAGAAGGCCGCCCAGCTGTTCCCCCTCCCCCGTAAGAGGGAATCAAAGAGAAGGTAGATATTCCATGGAACATAAATTAACTGTGAAACATTTATAAGTGATCGTTGAAAAATAGGTAGAACAAACGTTTTATGCATCGGTTCTATGTTGGATTCAATACAGTTTTATATCGGTGTTTTACTGTGGGTGGTTATGCCTTAGTAAATGTTAGACGAGCAACATATTCATTACGATAAAGGAATTTGAGCGTGGGAACGTGGGTGCATGATTAGAAATAGCCAATGCAGCGCCGATGTGTGTAGGGTTGCCAGATAGTCCAGATAAAAAACCGAACATTTTTTTATCAAAGGGGGGACCCTTTTGATTTTTTGGTACAATTTGTCGAAAATCAAAGGGTATTTAATAATTATAAACCCTTTTGATTTTGGCCAAAACAAACAGAGAAAATTACCGAAAATTTCTCAGGGTGAACACAATGAAACACTTAGTAAACATTAAAACTTATATTTATTATTGCTACTAGTAAGCATAAAATCACCTTTTAACATATTTGCCACTAGATGATATTGCTTTAAATAATCATTTATTGCCTGAAATTGTATCTTTAAATTCAGTGCAACTGACATTTAAATAGAAGAAAACACATAATTTGATTTTTATGGTATTCACACATAGTAGATTTCTTTTGTCAGTCCATACATTAGCCATTACACTAAAAACTCTTTCTATGAAGGCATTGGAGACGGGAACACTGCACACATATTGTACCATTTTCAACACATTTGAGTCTTGTTACCACCCGCCAGAATCGCTCACGGCTTTGGCTCTGTAAATTATCTCGTCAGTGAGGTAAATATGTCGCGTATTTTCAAAAAACCGGACATTCTATTGTCCGGTTTTCCAAAATTGTCTAGACCGGACAGCCGTTCAAAAACCGTAGTGTCCGGTCCAAAACCGGACATCTGGCAACCCTAGATGTGTGCTTAGCGTTCATTTTATCATTATGATTTTAGTGAATATTGTTATTTATTTTGTCCGAAAATTGAGAATTACGTTGGAGGAAAGAGACTGCCATTTCAGCAACTGAAATTTTTTAGTTTGCATTGTTTTCTACTGCTCGATGAGATCATTCACGAGTTTCTTAAGCTGGACACACACGGCAGAGCCAACGAGCCAAAAATCACCGTGTGTGAAACTAAGGAGACATGACGTTACTCGGCAGCATCCGCTTGATATTCGGCAAGTACAAAATCTACCGAGCCGTTCAGTATGAATTCAGACATCGAATCGGGCAGTATGGCTCAAGGAGGAAATTTTTCTCAGTTGATGAGTATGTTGACCGTCAGTCTATGTATTGTATGTCATTGTATTGTAATCCCATTGTAAAGATGTTATTTTTCTGTATATATTTATCTGTGGCTTCGTGTTTAAGGTGTGCTTTTGTTGTATAATTAATATTGTGAACATGACCTGCTGACAAACTGCTTTGGTGGTTTAGCGGGTTTTTGAATTGAATAATAAAATAAAATAAAAGTGGCTCTACACTCTTCCAGCGGACGTGATTTAGAAAAATATTTACCTATATTATTTCTAACTACTTAATTTTAAATAAACGTTTGTTAAATATTCTTTAAAAAAACTATTTTATTTACGCACGTTATTTTGAATGTTCAATTTTAAATAAACCTGAATATTAAAAAAAAGATTTTTATTCTTTATTTATTCATTCTATTTAACGTTTTTAAAGTTTTATTTATTCAATTTAACTAATATTATTTTAAATAAATCTTTGTTGAATATTTGTGAAAATAAACCTATTTTATGTACACACATATGATATAGCTCCCAAGTTAGAGTTGTTCACTCATGGTGACGTAGATAGTGACACCATTACTAAAATATTCTGGGGAAAATTATCTCTCTGAAGTTCTCTAGCCACCATATACAGGTGAATCGGCACTAACCCGACAAACTTCAACCAGCTATTCCTTAGCACATTTGGAGTAAAAAATGTTATGGGCGCTTTGCTGTCCGGTAACATTTTTTTCCCATTAAAAACAAAAAATAAATAAAAAAATCCACACTCCGTCACTGTCATTTGCATTGTTTCTCGTGTTCAACAGCTGTTATTAGCAAGTATTTCAAAAAGTGTCCTCGCTCTTTCGTACACACTAAATAATAATAGCTAAAAATGAGACGAGTTGTGCCGTGCCATTTCGTTGTGATTGTAAAAGCGCGCCAACGTAGGTACGTACGTACATTATTCAACAAAACTAGAACAAAATATTGCCAGATGGGTTTTCAAACTTTGACAAAGGATAAAACATTGGTGAAATGTGGTGAAAATATGAATAGTAAATTTTTTATAAAAAAAATGTTACCGGACAGCAAAGTGCCCATAACATATTTTACTCCAAATGTGCTAAGGAATAGCTGGTAAAAGTGTGTCGGGTACGTGCCGATACACCCTGTATATATAACTAGTCCCTATAAAAATTGGACAACCTACCGATTTTCATGATTTTTTCCTTGGTTCGGTCATGTGTCAGACCACATAATTAGCACTGTGTCCACATGGATTCATAAAAATGACCCTAGGCCAAATGACTGCCGTGTGTTTCAAGCTTTACTCCGCATGGTTATTATAGTATAATGCCATTCATAAATAATCCTAATACAATTAGTCTGTGATAAACCATCAACTTATAATGGCGAAAATCCAAAGAAAGGTAACAATGCACAAATGGAAAATAATTTAACTCCAGGGAGTAAAAATATATTAAACGAAATATTAACAAGAAACTAAGAACTAATATCACAAAAATCATTTAAAGCCTAGAAGTTCTATAACTTATCTAATTCCGACAAGAAAGTTTAATACTATTTAGAAATTTAAAATCACAGTTGTAACACGTAGATACTTACACAGATAATAGGAATATGTCGTGTTTCGTGTAAGCTAAAATAATCTCAAATTTACTTCTCAAACAACGCCAGTTTCCTTTGAGAACCTTGTCTTTGGTTCCGCGATTAAAGCTCCGTAGAAAACAAAGAAAAATTTACATCACAAAGGAAGGGAAACATGCTCACGTGTGCTTTTGCTTTTACCACTTTTAGCGAACTAATACAATTCCTTAGCTTTAGTATAGGGATCGTAAACCGATGAATTACGAACCACTTTAAATAAATTCTTTATATTAGTAAAACAAAAAATTAAAATATTGCGTCACTTCACAAGATTAAATTAAAAAGATGTTTGTTTTTTTCTCAAGAGTCCAAACTGCAACCAACCGTCTGGAGCCAGTGAGACTATGACGTCTCCAGTTGAGTTATGTTATCTGGCTGAAGGTAGTAGGAAAGGGAAGGAGATGGGAAAGAGGAAGGTGGGGAAGTACCTGGCTATTAGGATCTAGGCACCAAACACGGCTAGAGCCATGTCAAGCAACGTTTCTTTTCTAAATGCTGGTCTTACACCAGGGCTATACTGACAGTATCTTCCACTCTGGAACGTGGCGCAAATATACTATATATATCTACCAATAATTACTTCGTAAACTCTCCAATTCAAAGGCTTCATACACTTGGAAACAAATATAGTTCAATCGATGTCTATCATTTCCAATCGGTTTCCAAATTTAAAACCAAAATATTAGAACTTTTAAATTAAAACAATAAACATCTAGCTATTGCACTTCTTATTGAATTATTTTCTCAAGATTGACAAAACAGGCTTATACCTACAAATTATCATGTTTAGATTTTCTTTGTGCTTGGTTTTATATGTCTAAAGGTGAATGTTATATTATTGCTTTACTATTCTATATCTATAATCTTCACAATATTTTTTTATACAAACTATGTAAAATGGCTGACCGATCGCCCTCGATTTAGCAGGCCACTACAACCAGTCAAACGCAGTATATTTGTTAACAATACGACCAATAATTATTTCGTTAGCTTTCTAACTCAAATGCCTCATACACTATGTGTCGTATTGTATCATGTTACTGCTGCCACTACCTAGCATTTACATATAAACTTTACATTATTTATTAACTAATTTAAGTCTGTATAACTTAGGAGTAGGAATATTCCAATTTTTGTACTATTTACTTGCTGTTATAATATGTCAAATGGATATGGTTATATGTATTTTTACTATTACTTTTTTATTTTTACTATTAATCTTCAGAATATTACTTTTTTATGAACTTTGTATGTAAAAGCCCAATGGGCATATAAATAAATAAAAAATAAATAAATAAATATATATTATTTTTAATGAGTGATTTGTGAAATAACACAATTAACTTGCGCACGCCAGGATATGAACCCGCGACTTCCGGATTGCTAGTCAAGAGCCTTACACCTCGACCATGGACACCGTTGTGTAGATATTTTGTTTAATATAAATATGCAATAGTTTTTACTTCGTTCGAATAAAGTTAAAACAACTAAAAAAAAAAATGTAAAATTTGATAACTTTGAAGAATTAGAAATCAGGTATTCCTTAAATAATAATGTCAGCATGATCACAAACATTCAAATTAAATTTATAAACAGCTTCGTTATAAATTTAATAATTAACTTATTTCTTACCTTGGCCTATTGCCCACCAATAATTACTGTCCACAAGTCTAAAAAGTTTGCAGACCTCTGTGCCAGTCTCGGCAGACACGCAGCCCCAAATTATTTAAGCGCACATTAGGCAGGAATTAGATCAATAATAGGTACCTACCTGTTCTTCAATCATTATTCACAGTCCTCATTTCAAGCCGCGTTAATACGGGAATTGTTATTGATCAAGATCGTCATAGTAGACCTATCCTAATCACAAAGAAGGTCAGCATTTTATTGGAAAATGTAGAAAAGTTCACAAATTATTTGGAGAATGTTGGGAAAATATTTGGGAATATTTAGTGGAGAATGTTGGGAATATTTAGTGGAGAATGTTGGAAAAAATATTTGGGAATATTTAGTGGAGAATGTTGGGAAAATATTTGGGAATATTTAGTGGAGAATGTTGGAAATATTTAGTGGAGAATGTTGGAAAAAATATTTGGGAATATTTAGTGGAGAATGTTGGGAAAATATTTGGGAATATTTAGTGGAGAATGTTGGAAATATTTAGTGGAGAATGTTGGAAAAAATATTTGGGAATATTTAGTGGAGAATGTTGGGAAAATATTTGGGAATATTTAGTGGAGAATGTTGGAAATATTTAGTGGAGAATGTTGGAAAAAATATTTGGGAATATTTAGTGGAGAATGTTGGGAAAATATTTGGGAATATTTAGTAGAGAATGTTGGGAAAATATTTGGGAATATTAAGTGGAGAATGTTGGGAATATTTAGTGGAGAATGTTGGGAAAATATTTTGAATGTTTAATGGAGAATGTTGTGAAAATATTTGGGAATATTTAGTGGTTAGTGATGAACGAAATGCGGGAGGGAACGGGGCAGAGTCTTGTATTTCAATTAATTTTTCAGTAGCTTGAAAGAGTAGAAATAAGTATCAATTCAATAAGGCCTCGGTTAATCTATGAAAGACACTTGTCTGTATCTAAAATACATATAAAACGTTAATGAGATGGTATTTAAGAATAAATTATTATTGATAAATTGGGAACTAGCACAAATGTTAAAGTTGATTTATCTACCTTATTGGCTTTTACAAACATGTGAAATTTATTGAAATACTAGCTGACATGTACCCGGCTTTGCCAGGAAACTTTCTCTACATTCTATAAATATAATATGCATGTATTACATGCGTAAACCTTTCGGAAGAAATTCTCTAAATGATAGTGAAAACCCTATCAAAATCCATTGTGTTTAGAAGAACTAAGCGCACAGACGTTAGAGATTATTAAATTAAAATTTGTTAAAGAAATTATAAATTAGAACACATACAAAAGCAAAATAAAAGCTAACATTAATATATATAAATATGTTATGCCTTCTTGTAAATAAATTCCGTGCAGTTGAACACAATATTTCTGAGAAAGTATTGACTAATAACTCCATGCAATCTAGGTACAAGCAAGTATATAAATGATGAGTATTTCCAGTCGGTATATGAAAGCAAATTACGTAAGTAAATTTTATATACAATTCATCTGTTTTTGTTTTTTTTATCATATTTTTGTACTGTATGTATCTCTATATGGAATATGTGGGACTGCACTAACCTCCCCTCGTACCGGAATAAACACTATTATCGTTATTATTATAAATCAGGGTTGCCTATAATAACACTAACAATTTAAAATATTAAATTAAATAATAATAAATTATAATAATGCAGTATTATTTATGGCTCTCGGCTCCAACTCATCTAATATTTTGACGGAATGAGTTTAGTGGTAATTATGGAGTAACCAGGTCGCTTCCCCACCTTCCTCTTTCCCATCTCGTCCCCCTCCTCATAACCGTGAGCCCAATCAGGGATGCCATAGTTCCAATGGCTCCAGACGTTTGGGAGCCTTGGGAGGTATTCAAATAATATGTAAACATTAATTTATGTACTCAATACGCCTGTCTCGACACAGGTTTATCCTAGTGAGACAGACATCGAAAAAAACTGTAAAAAAAACTTTATATTGTTAGTAAAAAAAATAAAAAAATAAAAAAATAAAAAATACATAAAAAACCGAAAATCATAAAAGTGGCCCGAACACTCTTATTTAAACTTCTACGCACTGTGTTTCACGTATCATCATTTCTTAGAAGTTTTGTTTGGAGAGCACGAAATAATGACACTTCAAGGAAAGTAACAGAAACGCTTATAGCGGCAAAAAAAACTACGCGAAAAATGCGAACAATTTTATACAAAAATATGTTTTCATGTATTGTTTCGCTTTTAACTCTTTGTACTCCGTTGTCGCCGCCACGGCGACATAGGAAACATTCTAATTACTCCGATGCAGCGGCGACATAAACAATGGGTATAAATTTTATTGTTTTTCAAATAAAAGCTCCTTTTATATATAATATATAGGTATACACATGATTCTATTTAGTTGTATACAGTACCCACTTACGATTGGTTGTGCTTTTCGCTCTGTTTTTCATACATAACAATAACTACGCATTCATTTTTTATGAATTTTTTTTACTGGGCAATAAATATTCTCTCTCCATCAGAGATCAGGCTCAATAGAAAACTCCATATCAAGAAAAGGTCCCAAGAGGGTCTGTGTGGTCTGCACGAAAAGAACAGTATAAGGTGGCAGACGGGAAACCAGTGAGTACTGTGACACGTGTCGTAACAAGCCACGTAGGTATGCAATTGGGCGACTGCTTTCTAAAATACTACACGTTAAAAAATTATAAAGATTAGAATATGCAAATTTTTCTTTTATTAACAATCTTTTATTAACAATCTTTCATGATAATAAATATAAATATTTCTTGGCATAACTATATCATTTTATTTACTGCCTTACTAAAAAACACATATTTCTAATTTTCTAAAAATATCGTAATTTTCCTCATAATTTTACATTACACTATGGAGTAGCTGGTATACCAAATAAAAAAAGCTTTGTAGTACATAGGGTTAAGTTTCCCAGAAAAGAAAAGCTTTTGCGTGTCGGCATATTTCACAAATGCTCGTACTTCTTAAATTATGTAAGCGTAGGTACTTGGGAAAATATTTCTGGTGTGGAATATTTTGAATAAATGGCTTACGGATTGAAAAACACATGAAGATCTGTGGAAAATCTGAAAGTGTCACAATCACATCCACAAATTTAGAAACCTTTCACCTTATTAATCCGCGACATTATAAATAACTAAATGTGAACAACTAAGAATTTGCAAGCTTTACATAAAAGTTTTTTCATAAAAATTTCATAAAAATTCTCCAGTCGTAAAGAGTCGTAAATTATCCAGTCTTTAAAAAGAAATCTCAACTCTACTTTTGCCACTAATCTATCTATATAAATAAAAATGTAAATGTTCGTTTGTTCAAAATCTTAAATCTCCTAAAGGTCTTCACTGATTGCTTTCAAATTTTGACACAATGTTGCATTCGAATACGCCTGGGTTTTTATATAGATGTCACCCGTGACAGGTAAAAAAAGCTATTTTTGTTTCTCTATCTGTACAGAAAGACTTAACCACAGCAATGCGTAGCGAGGTACAGCTAGTCTTCTAATAAATGTAATATCGATAGTAATAGAGGAAGATAGCAAATATAAAAATAGCAA
Organism: Hesperophylax consimilis; assembly: GCF_061612785.1. Taxonomy (NCBI): domain Eukaryota; kingdom Metazoa; phylum Arthropoda; class Insecta; order Trichoptera; family Limnephilidae; genus Hesperophylax; species Hesperophylax consimilis. The sequence continues at coordinate 1,547,979 of NW_028301265.1, read as the reverse complement.
TGTCCAGTGTTTTTACTACAGTGTCCTCTGTGTGCAAAGTGTGTTTATCTGAAGCGACCTGCCAGGTAAGCATGTTTTACTATGTCTTTTTGTACATATTAAGTATGTTTTTCTGAATCTGTTTATAAAGAATAAAATTAGATAGAGCCTACAGGGAGAAAACATACTGATATAAAATACTGCTAATTTAATAAAAATATGGTCAAATTACTCGGGTTCTTGTTAAAAACGGGACTGCAGGCCTGTAACGAATGAATTCCTAACAACGTATCAGTTCAAAGCAAATGTTTTATGAGGACAGCGGAATACGTCTTCATACAAATACTGATACTGTCGCATTCCTTGGATATTCGTGATATTTATTAACACACGAATTTCGATATATTCTGATATTTTATCAGGAAATTGGCATGCCATCACTATTTTAACAGGATCATTTCTCTTCGAATAGGAACTCGTAATAAATTGTACAACGACCTTTAGGTGTTTTTTTACATAAACGGCGCTATATAAATTATCCAATTATTATTATTATGATTATCGAAGGCCAAATATTACAATAATTAAATGAAATGATTTCTCCTTCAATAATTAAATAATGTTGTGACACTCATTTAAAAATAATAAGAAATTACATAATAAATTACTATTAGCAATCAATCAATTTTATTTTTACTCGATATTTTCAATTTGTATTGATATTGCAGGCGACTAATTATTGCTTATAATAATTTATTATCCTTTGTGCTATGCATAAAAACCTTGTCTTATAAACATTAGTTTATCATTAAAAATAGAAATTACATAATTTGTTTTAACCGTTATATATGATAAATATTAACATGTTTCAGAACCGCTGGTTTTTGGTTTACTTCATCATGATAAAAAAACAAGTCATATACAACCCAAGCGACGAGTTAAATTAAACGTGCAAAAATCACACAACGTAAATTATGAAGAAAAAATACAATATGAAGTATAAATTAGTGTTAGATATTCCCTGCTAGGCGATAAAAATATGGTAAAAACTCGTAAATGAATACTTTCATGAACCTGATGTTGTAAGCGTTGGCCTTTAGTAATAAACACATCAGGGAAATGGTACGGAAAACTCTGCTTCTGAGGTGAATGGCTTTGTTTGGAAGTTTAATCAAAAAGCTCGGAACGTAACATCGTTAAAAAGAATGGAAATATGTAATCGGTAATTTTACCAGCAACGTATTTGGTAGTAAACAGGAAATAAGAACTAAAGGTGGACGAAACTTTTTTGTAATATTTTTTTATTTATTACAGACGAATCACATTTAACAATTGTTTCAAAATGAGTCACATTCACAACAGATTAAGCCATTAAGATATCACATTGAAAAATTGTTATAAATATGACCTATAATCGCAACAAATTTAGAAGGCAAGGAAGGCAAAGCATATTTAATAAATGTATGTATCAAAAATATTCACAACAAATTTAGCAAGGAAGACAAATCACATTTAACAATTGCTTCAAATATGGCCTACATTCAAAAGCGATTTAACAAAAAGACAAATCACACCTAATAATTGTTTTATATATGACCTCCATTCAAAACAGATTTAACAAGAAGACAAATCGCACGTAATAATTGCTTCAAATATGACCTACATTCAAAACAAATCACATTTAACAATTGCTTCAAATATGGCCTACATTCAAACCAGATTTAACAAGAAGACAAATCGCACTTAATAATTGCTTCAAATATGACCTACATTCACAAAATTAACCAGAAAGACGAATCACAATAAAAAATGATTATTGCTTCAAATAAGACCCGCATTCACAAAAAAATAGCAAGAAGACAAATCACATTTAACAATATTGTTTCAAATATGACCTACATTTACAAAAGATAACTGTCAATTATATTGTCCATTAATCCAGGCAGGTTTCCGAACAGATAAATTAGCTGGCAATTAGCACGCAGGTGGCTCTCACCGTGCGTGTTAACGTGTCGACCAATCCGAACACGTAACGCTAATAAAACCTCGTCTAGTATCTGTGTCTCCTGAGTTCAGCGTTAAACAAGATGCATCGAAAATAATTATTATATTGTGATGTACATAGATCCATAAATGTATGGCGAAATACATTGCATTTAAGCCCCCGCATCCCTAATTTCTCGTTAACTCTTTTAAGATTTTAAGTTCCAAAAAAATATCTATGCATGTTTTATGCCGAAACGTTAATTATATGAAATTCCCTCGACAGAAAAGAATTGCAAAGTAAGCTCCGAAAAATGAAAAGAACACATTTTGTTCTGTTATTTAAGCGGCAGCTACAAGCCAAAAATGTGTATACTCTTGGTATACCTTATACCGTAGGTAATAGGCATTAAAATCGCTTGAATAACGGAGTCTAGAAACGTTCGATTTCAAGCAAAAAACTGGTTTTTATTTTTTTTGTAAATACGAGTAAATTTCGTAATTTTATATTTTTATACTATATGTATTTTATATTTTTATGTATTTTTTAAAGTTGTTTTCTTTATGCGTTCATACATTTCTATTGAAAAAATATTTTTTAAGTAGTTTGCATTTATATTTTTTGTTGAGTAATTTATTTTTTTATTTGTATTCTACTCAAGTGAAGCGATAGGAAAACCTTCAATTTATCTAAAGCATATTTTTTGGCATCCATAATGTACACCAATTTGTTGCCTACAAAAAAGACTATTACCAAAATTTCATAACATAACACGATTTTAACTTAATTTCATTGTATTTCTGTTTATTTAACTTAATGTTAAATCTATATTTTCTCTAAATGTACTGTGCATATTTTTTTATATTATAAAATAGAGGCCTCAGCACGGGTAAGCCACCCAGTGAGGCCAACATTACTGGATAGCTATGAAATGTAAAATAGTATACCAAAATAAAATATTTCATACATTTAAAAAAAAAAATTGGGTTAATAAGTAGGATCCGAATGAGTCCAAGTCGGAGTTGAATGACACTTGAAAGATCGACAAGTTTGAACTCCCTTTCAACAGAGTTGACTTGAAAAAGAATCCCTCGTTTCCAGGTATTTTAGCGTAATGCGTAAATTAATTTTTGCTGGGACAGCCGCGCGCATAACTGTGTCCTGTTTTTTGGATTTTTTTAAATTAATAATGACGATTTTTTATGAACACGAGTTCCGACATCCCCATAACACATTCGTGTTTTACTGATGGTTTGTCAGGAAACCTGTCAATTCATTTAACCAGATTTTTAATAAATTCGCAATATTTTACGTCAGTAAGTTTTCTCCGTCAGTAAGTTTTCTCCGTGTAATCTTATATGTAAAATATTATTTTAGGGATAACTTCAAGTGTCGTGTCATGGTACATTAATATGATTACAAAAAGATAACTGTTAAAAGGTTAAATAACCCTGCACTAAAACACGTGTCAGCAACGTGGATACCCCAATTGAATCATTATTGTTCCTCATCGATGCGATAGGAAACACGTGTCTGTTTGACAAGTGCCACGTGATGGACAGTAGAATAGTATATGGTAATAATAAATATAATAAAATGGTTTTTGAAATGAGCCGCGAATTATGGGAAAGGAAAGAAGCAACTAGCGCGACACACCGCATGCGGTTGCTTTGTTCCTTTCACGTAATCGCGTCTTGGCTTGTGGAAATTTTATCCAGTTTATATGCACCTTAAGAGGCGCATTCGATAAACCTTGGCAGCTGTAAGTAGATTTGCGGTTACAAGCATGGTCGGACTAAATAAAAATTTTGATGTTCGTCAACATTCGAAATCGTGAAGTTTTGAATTTTGATATTGATTTTGAGATTTGATCAATAAGGAACTCGAGCGAAAAATATTACGCTTAAAAAAACATATTTTCATATCGATCAACTAACACTGCGGTTTACAAATTATTTTAAAATAATTGAACTTTTTGAAATTATTGTTAAATTTTTAAAATGGGATTTGTTGATTTCGTAAAAATCCGAGTGGGATTGACCTTACAGTTAACCGACAAAACCGAGGTACGTATGACGTCACGTGTACCCGGTCAGATTTCGATCGTTTTGGAGGGCTAATGCATAAATGCAAACATTGAAACTACTGGTATTTAGGTTAGAAGGAATTGAATGTTTTGATTTTTTTTTTAAATGACTAGAATTTCTTATTGATTGTTAAGTTCAATAGGTTAGCATAACTTATTGAAGCTTATAAACAACATAAACTTATAATATCATTTTAATCATTAAAGAAAATAATATTAACTAATGTTAAATGAAACATAAAATAGAAAATACTTATTAAATAAAAAGGTAACGGTCGCAAATGGCAATCAAAACCAGAGGGAATTACTTGAGGATAATATTGGTTATTCTTAGATTGAAATAAGAAATCAATAAAAATGACATAAAATGCTTAGGTTTCTGTAGCTAAATTGGTAGAGTACTGTACCGGACAAGCAAAGGATCTGGGTTCGATTCCCAGTGGCAACCGTTACCTTATTTTGTGAGACTTTTCTTTGTCTTACCAGAAAGTTGCGTTTTCTACGTCGAATGACGTTGTAGCCAGTTGGAACCGAATCGGAATGTGCAGTTTTAGATAGTTTGTAATAAAATAAATAAAAATTACTAAAATTTTAGTAGGTAAGAAGGTATTCTTCAATATATTAGTATTACAAAGGTATAGTATATTGTCCTCCACGCTAGGAGTTCACCTGTGTTGTGGAAGTTATATAATAGTAAACAATACAGTGGAGTTAGTTACAAAGAGAAACAATAAAAATTAAAATATAAAATCGATTTTTCCACAGTTTTAACAAAAACAACTGTGAAATATAACGAAATTAAATATTAAAAGGTTTGTAGCCAGTTCCATATGAGTTTTTTGTATTCTGTAAGATTAGATGTTTTATATTGTGTTGGAAGTGAATTGTATAGTTTTATAGCCTGGAATCTGTAGTGTTTTTGTCCAAAGGATGTGTTGGTTTTTGTATTAGTAGTTGGTGTGCATTTCTTGTTCTAGAATGGCGAGAAATTTGAAAAGAATTTAAAAACTTTAATTCTCGCTCATTTTTAACGGTATTCACACATTGGAAGAATATAGGGTAGATGAAGGTTGGGATACACACGTAATGGTCTTTATTGAAAGATAATACGTATGTCGACTGGATGCTCAAAAGGGTTATGCACCCATAATCGATAACGTCCTCTATGATCTTGCCGAGTCCTGTAATGCGAAAATGAGATATCCCAAGTTTAAAACGTAAATATATAGTTTGTTTCGGGACATTTCGGCAAGTGCCGATTCCCTTTTGCGTTTCCCTCGCACTCGCAGGCATGACTGAGTGCGAACGGGACGCGGCGTTTAATCCGAGCATCATTACGGAGGCAACGATGCGGCTTTGGTGATAGAAATGAAGAGTTTAGAAAATCATGAAATTAGTCTCTCGTTGTCAGTGATGGTGACAGCACACGTTTCGGGAACACCGAACGAGCTCAGTATTTTCACATTTTTCTTTAAACCTCGATAGCTAACGTTCGTCAAAATGACGAACATCAAATGCAAATTTACCTGTGTCTTTTGAATATTTCTAACAAGAGCATAATAGCCGCCAAGTTTCAACTTTGTTTATTCATTATTTTATTTCTGAGTTACCTAGTCTGCTAGTCATTTTGTCGAATGATTAGTTCCATGGTTTGCGTGGTCTTAATGGTTTGGTCCAACTTACGCCAAAATATAAGTAATTCCATTGTCATCGTTGATTTATAATAACTTTTCTCTAAATGATGTCAAAAATGTCAAGTTTTTCCCAATTATAGTTCTGTCATCTCAAAAAAGTAGTGAAATTTTAGAGATATGATTAAGTACTTAGAATTTGAGCAAAGATATGTTTTTGACATTGTTTAAATTATAACCTCATCATTCTATACAGGGTGCATCGGCACTAACCCGACAAACTTCAACCAGCTATTCCTTAGCACATTTGGAGTAAAAAATGTTATGGGCACTTTGCTGTCCGGTAGCATTTTTTTTTTCAATTAGAAACAAAAAAATTTCCACACTACATCACTGTCATTGGCTTTGCTTTTCGTGTTCAACAGCAATAACAAGTATGTGTACAATAAGCAAGTATGTCGAAAAGCGTCTTCGCTCTTTCGCACACACTAAATATAATAGTTAAAAATGAGACGAGTGGTTCCGTGCCATTTCGTTGTGATTGTAAAAGCGCGCCAATATAGGTACACACGTACATTATTCAACGGAACTCGAATAAGATATTGCCAGATGGGTTTTCAAACTTTGACAAAGGATAAAACAGTGGTGACATGTGGTGAAAATATGAATAGTAAATTTTTTATTAAAAAAACACGTTACCGGACAGCAAAGTGCACATAAGATTTTTTACTCCAAATATGCTAAGGAATAGCTGGTTAAAGTTTGTCGGGTACGTGCCGATACACCCTGTATTTTACTATTTAATTTTAAAAAAGTTAATAAAAAAACGGCACTTAAAATGGTTAGCTTATTGAGGTACAATAACAAGTATCTAGGGTCTAAATAGGGTTCTATATATAGGGTTAAAATACATTCACGACTTAGCTGGTCCAGTTTCTTCACCACCTAGGATTCTTGCTGCAGATTCTCCATCTTCTTCGTGTCACCTGTTCCTGTACTTCATTTTACTTAACTTAACATCACTTGCTTTTTGTAATACCTGCATCAACTGTAAAGCGCCCCTGAAGTGATGTCTCACAAAAGCGGCGCTATACAAATCAGCCAAGAAATAAATAAATAATACATATTACTCAACACAGACTATATTCATCCTCTTTTTTCTCCTTTTCCTCCCACCATCCCAACCCCATAGGCTAATGTAACTCTTTCTTGTTTATCACAATATATTAAGATACAGTGAAAACCACTTATTGGTTTAATTAATATCCATATTTCATTACACATTGAAAATACTAAAACTGTTGGTTTTCCAAAATTAGATAAAAATAAAACGGAGTTGTGTGACGGTCTATCCTCTCTGTCTACTACTCCGGAAAGGGAGTGATAGTTGATTGGTTAGTCAGATACAAAAAATCATGAGTAAATTGAAACTTTATATAAGAAGTATTGACGTACCATATTTTCTTATCATTTTCCATCCCTGCGAGCGGTATAGTACGTACGTAGTGGCATTGTACGGAGGAGAGAGTAGAGTATCGATTGACCGGAGAGCAAGGTCACGCGGGGATGAATCGCGTGGTAATGGGGCGGGACATATGGAACGGACTATACGCTATACTTGACTTTATACTAGTCCAACAGCGACAACCTTGAACTGACTGACCTGGAAAGATTTTTAAACCATGAACCTGAGGTGGTGGGTATGGTTTTATAGTAAAATAAGCCAGGCTGACCGCCGACAGAATAGTTATAGAATTAAATACAAGAATATAATAAAATTTTGCGAACTGCGTAAAAAATAAACGTGTTTTAAATAAATTTTAATTTGGGTGTTGAGACGTTGTTGTTGTTTAAAGATTAATATGATGAACATATAATGAAATTATTATAATATACGTTAAGTGACACAAAACATGAATACAATACAATACATTTAAGAGGGAGCTAAATTTGTGGACGCGGCCTTTTGCAAGTTCGTCGAAGCGCTGCAATTAAGCGAGAGTCAAAATAATATTAGATACGCGTTATTCAAGTCGAAATTTTTCAGGTACTGAATCTAGTTGGCTAATACCTAGGTTCGAGTGCCGTTTCTACGCTAGTTTATTGTAAATACGTACAATTTGTAATGCTAGAATTATGAAAAACTCACATTTGAAACCATGTTCTCACTTTAAACTGTTTTTAAATCCCCCTTACACACACTTACTTGTATTAGATTGAATATCATTCAATCTAATAAATACATTGACATCATAATCGATATTCCTCTTTGCTCGGTGAATCATTGAAGTTCACACTGATAAAGTTAGGTGTTATGTGGCGGGGGTTTCTCACAAACTCTCTTATTAAACAAAACTCCGGCTTTAAAAACACACTTGGACTTTTAATGTAATATATACAATGGACTCTGATAATAATTATAATATTAGGATGATTTATATAGCGCCGTTTTTGTGCAAAATCACCTCAAGGGCGCTGTACAAATATATAATACACTTCTACAATAATCTACTGTATATGGGATATACAGTACCATACTTACCTGGTAGGTCACTTGAGATTAACACTTAATCAACATTAACTTTATTGTTTACTAGCGAAATTTAGATACAGGATTTAGGACACAATTGGAAAATTGGATATAATTGGACATTCTTTCGGGAATGGTATATTTAATTTAAGGGTATGACAGCATAAAAATGTAAGTTTTTAGTTAAGACCTGAATTCTGTTGGACTTGTTATGGATCTTAGTGCCGGAGGGAGTTTATTCCAAGCCTTCGGCCCAGATGCTCCAAAAGCGCGATCACCAAACTTAGTATTTGGCTTGCGCTTAGGTTCCATCAGTCTGCCTACAGCTGATCTTACCACCTTCTTTAACTAACGTTTCAGATGGCATTACAGTGTAATCTAAGGCTAGGTTTACACTTGTAAGTAAAATTTACGACTTTCGTAAATTTTTGATAAGTTACTCACAGGAGCGATTACATATGCATCCAACTTATCGTAAATAATGCTCACGGAAGTTGTTTGGAAGTTTAACTTACGAACTTCTCACAGAGACCGCTACACCAGTAATTCTATTTTTGGTAAGATGGCTTCCTGACAACAACGCGTTGCCGCCGACTTTGACAGCTGTCAGTTAGTAATATTTGAAAACAGGGATTTGTTTATTTACGGTTAGATCATGGATCCCCATATAATACCCATTTCCGCACACAACGGATTGCCGCTGCGATAATATGCACAATTTTGTCAAACAAAAACGTAAGGGCCCGCAGAGTATTGGACTAGGAGTTGGCTTCAAAGAAAAAGTACTGATGGGGATTTCGTTCGTTTAACGGCAGAATTAAGAATTGAGGATCAACGAAAATTACTTAATTTTATCCAAATTAGAGCAACTGACTTCTAATACATATTGGAAATGGTTGGAACGCTAATTAAAAAGAATGATACTCGTTTTCGGAATGCTATTTCACCAGCTGAAAAATTAATGAGATTCCTGAGGCGTATGTGTGTAACACCATGTACGATCGTGTGAGAAATGCGGAGATCCGCAAAGAGTACAAGGCTGATGTAAGCGTAATGAGTAAGATCAAGAAAGGGACGCTTAGATGGTTTGGGCATGTAGAGCGAATGAGCAAAGAAAGGAGTGTAAGGAGAATATACGATGCAAATGTGAATGGTAGCAGAAGTCGGGGACGCCCGAGGAAGACATGGCACGACCAAGTGAATCAGATACTTGAATCGGGCCATGTCAACAGTCATAATAATAGAAGAGTATGTATTAGACGATGTATGAATGTGAATGAGGCAATAAGTGTGTGCCAAGACCGAGTTGTTTGGCTGTCCGTCCTCTCAGCCTACCCCTGCGGAGAAACGGCATGATGGTTAGTTAGTTAGTTAGAAAAATTAATGGTGACTCTTCGATTTTTGGCGTCAGGTAATGTTTTCTACGTATTCTTGTATTGCATTTTTGTATGCATTCATTCGAGATATTAATTTGTTGTGAAGTTTGATAGTTGACCCATCAGTTCGTGAAGTCGAATACTAGAATCATTATCGCAGGCATTTTTTAAACATGACATTGTGTTAATGATAAATAATGTTATGTTAGTCTCCATAGATTATTGCAGTGTATTATTTCATAAAGCTGTTCATGGCGACAAATAAACAAGTCCCGAGGAGCAACGGCAGAAAGACCTGTCAGTGTTGTAGATTTCTGTTTTACCATCCAGACAGTGACGTCAAAACTTACTGTAAGCGTCTCAACTTATCAATCTGTTTTGATAAGCTGTGAGAGAGCCGTAAATTCCCGCGTGAGCGATTAGACCTGTCAAAAACTTACGCAAAAAAAAACTTCCGTAACTTGGTAAAAATTACGGTAAGTGACTTATGGTGTCGTTTACATTGGTAAATTTGTCGTAAGTCGCTTACGTGAGCAACTTACAGGAAAAAACTTCCAAGTGTAAAGGCAGCCTAAGGCTAGCGCCACACTTGACGGAAATTCCGTCGCGGATCTTCCGCTGGAGTCAATCCGTTACCATACGTTGCAGCCACACTGAATATTCAGTGGCGGATTATCAGTCGACTGCAAACGCTTATACAGCGTGGTCGTAATGGATCCGATAGAAGTGATAGCTATTTATGAGGCATTAGAAGAAGAAAGAAAAAGAAAGCGTAAATATTGGGTTCATCCCTTAAATACTCTTCGACTAGAAATTGGGCAATTTCATACCTTGTATATGCAACTAAGAAATTATCCAGATAAAGTATTCGAATATTATCGAATGTCCATACAATCATTTGATGTATTGCTGAATTTAACCAAGGACTATATTACCAAGCAAAATACAAAACTTAGAACGGCTATATCTCTCCCAAAGGCAAACTCTATTTTGCACTTCGATAATAAATCTTTCAGTGTCGAACATCCTGTGCGTTCGTCGCCGCCGCGTGTTATCCGCCGAATGTGGCGCGATGCATACAAATACTTGGAATGCGACTTTGCCGATCTTCCGCCGACGGAAGATCGGTGCGCGGAGGACGGAACAGACGCGAGTGTCGGCGGTCCGCCACGGAGCGACCGATCGTCCGCGACGGAACGACCGATCTTCCGCGTAGTGTGCCCGCTATTTGTAATTTATATGCAATTACATGTATTGGCGTTCCGTCGCGGAAGTTACGCGACGGAATTTCCGTCAAGTGTGGCGCTAGCCTAAGAGTTGACTGCCTCAGACCAGTGTTTTCCGAGACGCATAGTTCAGAGATGTAGGGTGGGGCCATTTCATTGGTGGATTTAAACACCATCCAGCACAATTTGTACTGGATTCTTTCAGGGCGCTTGTGAGCCGTGCTGCTGTTTGAAGTTTGTCAATTTGATATTTTGGAAGGCTGGCATAAATGCCGTTGCAGTAATCGAGACGTGAGACTACGTCAGAGTTGATAAGTAGTTTTGTTGCTTCTGTAGGAAGGTTTCTTCGGACAGTCTTGAGTAGTCTTAAAGATATCTTCCGGATAGTATAGTATCTATGGATGAGCTCATACCCTAATATCAAGGATATTACAGTAGGCAATTTACGTAAATTTCGTCGAGACGAAAGTATGCATTTACGTAAATGTCAAATTTGAAACCTATCAATTCATTCTTAAACGGCCTGCAATCCCGTTTTTAATCGGATTACGAATAATATGAAGAAATAGAAATATTTTTTATCAGCGATATTTCTCCGTGTACTATATAAGTATACATAAATTTTTTAAATCATAAAAACGTAATCCAATCATTATAAATATTGATGAAATACTGAAAATGTCAAATACACTTTTCAATGACCCACACAAGTAATTTTTTATTGGTTTGACTTTCAAGCAAGTAACCTTTTCAGACCGATCTGTCATAAACTGACGGACGCATAACACATTTCGAAACCATTTATTTCTTAATGTGACCATACGTAACAATACATTATTAAGCAAGTAAATATCAGCACAGAAAATCAAAACATACCGTCATATTAAATTGGTCACAAATAATAATGGAACTATTTGTAATATAACAACTTGGAATCCATTTAACCCCTCCAGCATTTGAGGGTCATATATGACCGGGCGTCCATATTTTATAAAAGTATTAACCCCTCTAGCGTTTGAGGGTCATATATGACCGTGCGTCCATATTTTATAAAAGTATTAACCCCTCCAGCGTTTGAGGGTCATATATGACCGGGCGTCCATATTTTATAAAAGTATTAACCCCTCTAGCGTTTGAGGATCATATGTGACCGGGCGTCCATATTTTATAAAAGTATTAACCCCTCCAGCGTTTGAGGGTCATATATGACCGGGCGTCCATATTTTATAAAAGTATTAACCCCACTAGCGTTTAAGGGTCATATATGACCGGGCGACCATATTTTATAAAAGTATTAACCCCTCTAGCGTTTGAGGATCATATGTGACCGGGCGTCCATATTTTATAAAAGTATTAACCCCTCCAGCGTTTGAGGGTCATATATGACCGGGCGTCCATATTTTATAAAAGTATTAACCCCTCCAGCGTTTGAGGGTCATATATGACCGGGCGTCCATATTTTATAAAAGTATTAACCCCTCTAGCGTTTGAGGGTCATATATGACCGTGCGTCCATATTTTATAAAAGTATTAACCCCTCCAGCGTTTGAGGGTCATATATGACCGGGCGTCCATATTTTATAAAAGTATTAACCCCTCTAGCGTTTGAGGATCATATGTGACCGGGCGTCCATATTTTATAAAAGTATTAACCCCTCTAGTGTTTGAGGGTCATATATGACCGGGCGTCCATATTTTATAAAAGTATTAACCCCCCAGCGTTTGAGGGTCATATATGAACGGGCGTCCATATTTTATAAAAGTATTAACCCCTCTAGCGTTTGAGGATCATATGTGACCGGGCGTCCATATTTTATAAAAGTATTAACCCCTCTAGCGTTTGAGGGTCATATATGACCGTGCGTCCATATTTTATAAAAGTATTAACCCCTCCAGCGTTTGAGGGTCATATATGACCGGGCGACCATATTTTATAAAAGTATTAACCCCTCTAGCGTTTGAGGGTCATATATGACCGGGCGTCCATATTTTATAAAAGTATTAACCCCTCCAGCGTTTGAGGGTCATATATGACCGGGCGTCCATATTTTATAAAAGTATTAGCCCCTCTAGCGTTTGAGGATCATATGTGACCGGGCGTCCATATTTTATAAAAGTATTAACCCCTCCAGCGTTTGAGGGTCAAATATGACCGGGCGTCAATATTTTATAAAAGTATTAACCCCTTTATCGTTTGAGGGTCAAATATGACCGGGTGTCCATATTTTATAAAAGTATTTTTATATTTGTTTCTATCACGCGGAAATACTTTTTTGACGTTAGAAAGAGAAATAATAATTCTTTCCAGTTTGCATCAACCTATATTGGAAACAACAGACTATGAAAATTTAGTAGTATGGATAATATAAAGTATTTTTTTCTCAAATAATTATAAATACACTAGCTTACGTTTACCCGGCGTTACTGGATGTTATTCTTAGGAGATAGACATATATCATCGTGGACTTTTCTGTAGTTCAGATATAGGTACAATTCCGTACTACATTATTTTGATATATCTCATAAGGTTCAGCCAGCGTTAGCAATGTAGCGCCCGAAAATATATATTTACGTCTTGATTATAAAACATCGACTTTTCTCTACTTTCTATAAATTATACATGTATAGTCAACCCTACCAAATTCCGTTGCGTAGTTTAGAAGAACTAAGCGCACAAACAGACAGACGCGGATAGCTACTTTTTTTTATACTATTTGGTGAAAATATTTAATAATACACGACTCGTTTGAACTAGAGAAAAAAATCTCTCGATAAATGCTTTAGTTGCATTTAAAGATACACTGTGATTTTTTTTCATAGCTAACATACAAAACAACAGAACAAAACGTGTTTTTAATGATTTTCGGAGCTTATTTTGCGATTTTTTTCTATCGAGGGATTTTCATATAATATAACAAATGTACAGATATTATCTTCAAAGATTTTTTTTTAAACTTACAAACATATGTTATAAATTGGTAGGAATTCGGAATGCGGGGGCTTAATTCAAATACTAGTTTTTGTAGTTAGACCCCAGTTACACTAAGCCCCCGAGTTGCTCTCGTCAAATTCTCATTTCCATATTTAAATTGAATTGCCTTGCATAAAAAGTAAATTCATTTAATTCCCACTGTCTTGACTTTCATTTGAATCCCCATTGAGATATTAATTTAATTTAAATTAATTTTTCAGGCGCTGAAGCGAATGCACGCTTTATGTGTGTTTCCACTTTAAGTAATCCTGTTGTAAATAAATTGAAATACTTTGCCCGCAAAGCTAGTTAACGTTTTGTACAGTTTCTGTGTAAAATTAACGAGTCTGTAACGCTTTACAATTAATATTAAATGTTGACTTTGTAGAAACTGTATAAATAACTAACCATCTAGACCAGGGATGGGGAAACTGGGCCCACGAGCACTTTTGGTGCAAAATAAAACAAAAAATTGCATTCAAAACGCGAAAAAGGTTTTCCTTCACGGTGCGTCAGATACATTTTTAAGTTGGTAAAAAAAATAGATAAATAAACAGAAAAAAATCACCTTCGTATATAAATATAAATAATATATAAAAAATAAGTTCCGTTATTGTTATTCGTAGGTTTTCTACAATTTAGAATTTCGTCTATCTGTAAATTTGTTTGTACGTTCCGTTTTCGTTTCAGAGGCCGTTTTTTTTTACACTAACCCCACACAAGAGGCCCTGAAGAATATAATTTCCCTCATGGTCAATGTCATCTTTGGGGATGCTTTGTGGAGAATCTTTTAAAGGGAAGGAAAAGGGTATGAGGGGTGGGTAGGAATCTGTGGGTCAGTATATACAGGAATAAAGTACGAATTAATCCCTTCCACTGCGATGCAAGGCGATAGGTTGAGAGAGTCCGACTAAAAGAGTCAAAAAGTGTCACCCTCAGCACACACGCAATTGGTGGGCAGATGCATCCGCCGTCAAGACCTGGACAAACCTCACCCCATGAATCCGGGCACCCTTGCTAAGTCACCGAACGTAGCGAACCACTTGGGGCGACCTATGGCAGAGGTGTCGGTTATCCTTATTATTATGTTATATATTATTATGTTATATATTATTATGGTACCCATATACGTCTCTGAGTCAAGACGCATTAATAAATCCCTTCCTGCAGCCCTACATTAACCAGCCTCACAAAGCTGCCCAACAGGGTGGCGACATAGCTCCCCTGCCTTTACAATGTACAGACGAGGACGCTCTTGAGTAGTGTCACTTAAGGCGATGCCATACGTAGTAATGCAAAATCAAGTGTTTTTGGTTTGAAAATTTGGACGCCCAAAAATCTTTCAGATGCTTTAATTAAATACTGCGAGTAGAAGACATCTTGGCCTTTGAAATAATCGAGTATTTTTTAGATAAGTCTTTTTATAAGCCCAAAAAAAATAATGTAAAGGCCTATGAAAACTGCTTTAAATTTCAAAATCTCCTACTTACGAACCCATTTTCGGTTATGATTTTATTGTATAATGTGGCAAATTAAGTTATTTATAAAATGATCGAAAAAAAATTAAATATTTATGCCTGAACATCCTCAAAATAAAATAAAAGGCACTTTTTGCCCATGTTTTTTTCTTGCATAAATCAAAACAGGTGGAAGGTGTTAAGCGGGAATTTAAACCTTATCGCCATCAACGTAAGGGTTGTTATTGATAGCGGTTCAATTTAAAATATTACACGACGTAGTGCATCGCCTTAAAAAGGTTTTTTTAAAAACCAACGAGAGAGCCTCATTAGAGAGAAAAACAAAGCAAATTAAATGTCAAATAGAATAGTAATAAGAATGTACATTTTAAATATTAGAGAAGATTGCATTCCAAATTGCCATCTGAATAATCAATCGGCCTGTTTAACATTTCATGATTGTAAAGCTTCTTACCTAGCGAATGCCTAAGGCCGGGATGTTCTCCTCGAGGTACTACCGCCATTCTGCAACCGAGAACGCCATCTCAAACCTGGAATTAAATATTAAACCGTTAATTAGCCTTCCAGATGACAATGTGGATTATTAAGACTTTCAACTAATTCTGAAATGATATACATAGGTAATGAAATGAAATTATGCTAGAATAATATACTCGTAAGTTATTTTGAGTGCCCAAAGTACGGATAGAATGATAGAAGTGTATTATGGGCGTTTGTGTGTTCCCGAAAGAGGGTCGATTTGGTCACCTGTCTTTAATTACATTAATATCATTAAAAAAGTCCAACGCAAATTTTTGAGGTGTATTAATTTTAGACATGGAAAACTTTTAGATTCAGAAGAAAAAAGAAGAAAGAAAGAAAGAACAAATTAGAATCAGTTAGATAGCCCTGATATATTAATGTTGATTCACTTTTATGTTCCTACCATTAAATGAAGGTACCCTCTTACATAATACTATTATCACTATTATACTACGGTTTTAGACAACAATTCTGTTATAAATAGATTACACACCATTGATAACTCTTATACTGTGTTAGCTGATGTTTTTTAAATGCCTGTATTGAAGTATAAAGCTGTGCTTTTAAAAAATTTAAACAGTGCATATTTTAAGGAGGTCACTGCATAATAGGTTTTTTGTTAATTTCTTCCATTAGTTTGCGCTAAAGTATTTTTTAAAAATCTTTATTACTTATTTAAAATATATTTTTTTAATCTTTATTACTTATTAAATCTTATAATTTTTAACCTTGCCTGTCTCACTAGGAAATCTTGTGCTGAGAGCATGCGCAGTTAACAACATTGCATCGGTTACGACCTTTGCATGATGCAAATTATAACGTATTGAGTGGGTAGGTACCTGCATCAGTAACGTATTTTTTCCTATTGAAATGCATTTGAATAGGTCCCTAACACAGTAAAGTTTATGAACAGTGAACACTTGACCATATGGCCAGCTGTTCCAACATGACCTGTTCTTTACGTGATTACTTCAACGAATTCATTATAATCATAACCACAGCAAATGATTCAGAGCACAGTTGAACAATTTGTGGTAAAAACGAAAAACGCAAATATGATCATTTTTACACTAGTGTGTTTGAAAAGGTAATCAAATTCTTCACAAGTGTTTAAAGTAAGCTACAAGTCTAATACATTCCTAGAAATCAACGATCGAATGAGGGCCAACAATCTAGTACAGGTAAAGGGTATTGGGTATTGCAGAAAAACAATTGTAGGGAACAAGAACTAACAAATTATTTACGTGAAATATTCTTTTGGCTGCTGGCAATGTTTGGAAGATTGCAACACTGCCTCGTGCAGACGTCAGCTGCTGAGCGCTAGCCATTTTGAATCTCATTCGTGATCTCGCTTCCTCCGTTGACAGTTAGTTCTTATTTCCTTCCTTCTGATAAATTAACGATTGTTTCGTGTAAAAATTTAAATGAACAATAAAGTTCGATTTATTTCAATCAGTGTTTTAATTTATAAATTGGAATCGGATAATCTATGGGCACCCCGTCGTCGAAGGCAAGCCAGCGATCCATTTACATGAACACCATAACAAAATTGTATGTTGTTATGTTTTTTCTATTTTTTTTCATGGAACTGAGAACTGGATACCATGAGTAATGATTTACTTTGAATGAAAAAATAAATAAAAATAAAGGAAATTGAAAATTTCAAAAAAAGTTTCTTCAATGCAGAATGGCGTAG